>NC_050581.1:60860737-61160737 GCF_011100635.1 Trichosurus vulpecula
CTTCTTCTTCTTCTTCTTCTTCTCTTCCTCCTCCTCCTCCTCCTCCTCCTCATCTTTCTTTTTTTGTGGTGGATGCCGGGAAAATCAACCATAAATGAAATCTTTATTGAATGAATAAATCCATCAAGACAGGGAGTTTCTATTTTAAAATAAAAGGTCTGACTAATAGAAATGAATTTGCCCATAGTGTTTTGCATGCCCACTGTGGTATCTTTCAGCTGCTATAATCCGTCCCTCTACTTCCTTATCTTCTCCCCTTCCACTTTCTGTAACTATATAGCATTGATTTCATCTGGGCTTGTGGGGCAGGATGACATGTTGGGCTGGGCTTGCTCTTCACTAATATGCCACCACTAAGTCAGAGCTGATGCATTTAGACATCTTTGGGTTCCAAATGTTTCTGAGAGGTCAACCATGGTCTTGTAGATTTGGAGCTAAAAAGAAATGGGGACCATCTTTGAATGAAGCAGAAAGCTATTTTCAGAAGGAAGAAGTGGAGGGGAACACATGTCTTATCCTGAACCTCTAAACCACTCTCCTCACTTCTTCATTAAAAAAGAGTCTCATGGGTCATGGAATTTGAGAGGTTGATGGAACCTCAATGATCATCTATTCCAACCCCTTTGTTTCATGGATGAGGAAACTGAGGTCCAGAAAGGTAAGGGGATCAGCCCAAGGTCACACAGCTAACCAGTGGTAAAACTGAAACTAGAACCCAGATTTCCCAACTCAGTTCCGTTTCACCAAGGGCAATGTTTCTCCCATAGCACTCCTATTTTCCCGCTGTTGAACATCTGCCATTTTTTCTCACATCTTTTACAAATGAACTTCCATCTAGTCATACATCTCTCATCTTGTATTTATGAAGTTTATTATTTCAACCCACGTATAAGACTTTGCATTTATTCTTATTAAATTTCCCTTTATTGTTTTTGGTCCAGTATCCTAGTCTGTTGAGAGCCTTTTGGATTCCAACTTGACCATACAATGTATCAGTGATCCCTCCTAGCTTTGTGTCATCTGTAAAGTACAATACACATGGTTTCCATGACTTTATTTAAGTCATTGATAAAATTATTAACCAGAACAGGACCAAGGGATCACTGGGGCACTCCATGAGATTTCCCAGAGTCACTGAGGTAGTATAGGGTGTGACAGACCAGTGACAGACCAGGAAAACCTGAGTTCAGCCTTAGGCACTTACTAGCTGTGTGACCTTGGGCAAGTCACTTAACCCTGTTTGCCTCAGTTTCCTCAAATGTAAAATGGAGATAATAACAACACCTACCTGTCAGGGTTGTTGTAGAAACTTCTAAAGTGTTTAGCGCAGTGCTTGGTACATAGTAGGCACTTAATTAATGCTTATTCTCTTCTCCCTTTTCCCTCTTCTCCTTCCTCTTGAGAGGACTACTCTTTGGGTCCAGCCATAGCACAAAACAACTTTTCATCTTGTCTGCCAGAACAGCATGAGCACTGTTCAACTGTTTTGCTAAAGTCTAAGTAAACCTTATATACAACTTTCTTCCTTTCCAAAAAGGAAATAAACTTAATCTGGAATAATCTATTCTTAATAAATGGTATACTTGAATTAAACTGCTCCAGCACCGTCGAATATCAGGCCTCTGTTCCAAATGAATTATCTCTTCTATTTCCTGAAATTTCTTACCTATTTACTTTTTTTGGGTGCCGGGTAACAATACTCGGGTGACAACATCTTTTCTATTTCTCCATGTCTTGGTCTTCACCAAAATGTCTTCCATCATGTTTCCCAGGTCTGATTCCTAGGTTTTCTCACATGAGGATGTCAGATGCCAGCCCTTGAAGGCCTTTGGCCTACCTGCACTTCTCAGAAAACAAAGTTCCCAAAGAAGAGGTTCATCAAAAGGAAACCAAAATTTGGGCAATTTTCTGAATCAGGCAAACCAAAATATGGACAATTTATTCCCTGCTTTTCATTTATTCTGAGGGTGAAGGAAATAGAAGGCAGGGTAGGGGCTTATTGCCCTTGTGAATTAGCTCAGGGTTGTCAGGGAGTGTGGCCTCCCAAGTATCTCCTGACTGTTCAGTGTCCCCTAGAATTCTACCGCACTCAGCACACAGCTTAGATGCACACAACTAAAGCTTTTTTGCAGTTTTAAATTTTACATTATTTTTCTGGTTTCATAGCTTGGAGGTCTTACCAGGAAGAAAGTGAGAGCCCCCAGGAGCTGCCATCTGTCCTGAAGAGGTGATCTATCCCCGGTTCCCATCTGTATCAGTTCTAGGTTTCTGTGTCTATCATGGGGTGGGAAAATTGAAGACTTAATGAGGGGGCTGTGTGGTGAGGGGGTTTGTGGGATGGGGAGTGTGTACGGGGGGAACAGGAGAGGCCAGGATACCTCAAATGCCCCTTCCCTAGTTTCTGCCTCCTTAACCCTCTCTACCTTCAGCTAGTCATTCTTGTTTCCTGCAGCCTCAAGGCCAAGCTTTCTGAGAAGGGCAAGAGGATCCGGCAGATGCTATGCACAGACCCCTGCTGTGAAGTGTGCAATTCTGTGGCTTTGGAGGCTGACCTGCTGTTCAAATCCACTCTGCCTGCACTGTCGTCCTGGACGCTGCCATCAGATGTGTCTCTAAATTTGCCTTCTAACCTTTCACTGGTCCCCAGTCCCCCGCAGAGCACAGGTCCAGCACACACCTCCTCAGTGAATCCCTCTTCCTCACTGGCTGCCAGTATCTTACCTGCTCATCCTCTTTCTCTTTCTCCCCTCAACCCAGCGGACCTTAGTTTCTCCCTGCCCCATTCCTCTCCTTCAGCTACTACGCCTTTTCAGGCCAAATCCCCCATGAGGGTCCAAACCTACTCACAGTCCAGTACCACCTCCAGGACCCATATATCCCTACTGTCTCACACCTCAACCGTTGTCTGCACTTCCTTGCTGACGGACACTTCCACACAAACCACTCCTCCTGTGGTCTTGGCGCCTCCATTAGCGCCTATGCTGTCAGATGCCCTCACTTCCTCATTGCAGCCAAATGTCTTGCTGGCCCCATCCATGATCCAAACTCCCTCAGTGGCTCCAGTTCCTTCCATGAAACCTAATACTCCAGAGCCTTCTACTCCTATAGCCAACCCAGGGGTTCCGCAGGAATCAGGCAGCCAGTGTATTACCCACACCTCCTTACTGGATCTCCAAGGAGACACCATTACCTCATCTTTGGCTCCCACCCCTTCTACTACTCCGCCGACTCCTGAGGCCCCCACCCTTTCTACTGCTCCCGTGGCTCCTCCAGCTCCCGTGGCTCTCCCGGCTCCCATGGCTCTCCCCGCTCCCGTGGCTCCCACCCCTCCTGCGGCTCCTCCCCCTTCCATTATTCCCACCCCTCTTTTGGCTCCCACCCCTCCTGTGGTTCCTCCCCCCTCCATTATTCCTACCCCTCTGTTGGCTCCCACCTCTCCTATTACTCCCACCCTATCTTTCTCTTCCATCCTTCCTGTGGCTCCTATCCCTCCTGTGGCTCCCGGCCCTTTTGTAGCCCCCTCCCCTTATTTTGCTCCCATCCCTTCCGTAACTCCTGCTCCTTCTTTTGCTCCCGCCCCCTTTTTTGCTCCTCCTCCTTCTTTTACTCCTGCCCCTTCTTTGGATTCTGCCCCTTCTGTGGCTCCCACCCTTTCTGTTGCTTCCATCCCCTCAATAGCCCAAACTTCAGCCTTGGACCGCTCATTTTTAATACACCCAGCTTACCTACGAGCACATCCCCAACTCGGCCAGTCTCCTTACGTGGCCCACACAACCTCACTGGACCCCAGCTACTCAGGAACTTACACCACTTCTGTGGCTTCTACTCCCTCTTTAGCCCCCACCCATTCATCAACCTTCACCTCCTCCAAAACTCCTTCAATGACCCCCATTTGCTCAAGCAGCCCTGGCTCTTCCTTACCCCCTACTACCCCTCTAATAGCTTCCTTCAAAGTTCCCATCCCATCAACCTCACGATTCCTCACCTCATCACTAGCACCCAAGGCGTCTCTAGCCCACACTTCATCCATGGCCAGAACACTTGGAGACGCCTTTCCCTCTTCTGTGCTCCATCTCCCCTCCACCTGCACTGTTTCGATTAGTCACACCCCTTCCCAGGCTTCTACCTCCTCCACAATTTGTACTCCTTCTGTGGTTCACACTCCTCTTATAGTCTCCTCTACAACTCCCACCACTTCTGTGGCCCCCACCTCCTCACAGGCTTCCCCCACCTTACAGGAGAAAACTTGTTCACAGGTCCTTAGGTCTTCATTGTTCCACATTCCCTCTGGAGCCCATACTCATTCCACAACTCAAACCACTTCAGGAGCCACCACCACCACCTCCTTAGGTGAAACAATTCCTTCACAGGACCTTAGATTTTCACTGGCCGGTACTACTCCTGTAGTCCGCAGTCCTCCCAGGGCCCATACCCACTCTGTAACTCACATGCTACCACCGAACCGCACCTCCTCTGCAGCTCACACTGCCTCACCAAGTAGAAAATACTTGAAGGACCATATGCACATCAAGGAGCCCACCATCTTTCTGAAGCCCTCCGCATTAGAAGACTTTCAGCTTCCGCGACACTCTTCCCCCACTCCAACGCCCTCAAATCCTCCTTTAGCACCGGCTACATGTGAAGAGCCAGACCTGCTGAGCATCATTCCAAGAGACTTATCCACAGATAATGCTCCTCTGATGACCTCAGCCCCATTGACCTCTGACATCGATGAATCATGTGCAAACTTTTCAGGCTCCTCTCAATGGCGGAATTCCCAAGAGTTCTTAATACTCCCCTATTTATTGCTCTGGGGTTCCCAACAGGAGCCTCCCTGTCTTGGTCCATCAGAACCCTACCTCTGGGGACAAAAGAGAGAACAGAAGGGGACTCTATCCATTCCTGTGCCAGAGGAAAAGCCATGTGACAATAAGACCTCAGAGTGGCAGGAGAAAGACTTGGTTCCTTTACGACTGCAGCTCTCTGAGCAGGCTAAGAATGCCAGAGCCCAGCAGCACCCAGAGGCTACTGAAGTCCCACTCCTCAGGCCAAGTGCCCAGGAGTTCCTGGAAATGCACCTCACAGAAAAGGTAGCACTCCGTATTGGGAAGGATAAGGAATTACTGAGCCAACCGAGGCCCCATCTGTCACCATGTTTCCATCACAGGGAATCGAAGAAATTGTCTTTAGTTCTGGCAGATACAGACTCATCCGTTAAAGATGTGTTCAGCCCAGATTTACAGTCTTGGAGTGCCCGTGAGGCAGATCAGTCCTTCTTGCATTCTGAAAGGTTTCTTGTCAAGAGCATGAAACCTCATCAAGAGCAGGTGCCCAATTCTCAGCGTCTCCGTAACCCTGTATCCCTAATCATAGCCCCCACCACCCTCCGTTTCCTGAACAAACTTTGTTCCATGCCTGAGTGGAGTCCTGAGAGCACAGTGAACCATAATCAACAATGCATTCAGCTTTTCTGGGGTCTCCCCTCTCTGCACAGTGAATCTTTGGCCACAACTTACATAGGGTCTAGCTCCTCATCCTGTCCAGGGGCCACCATCAAATTGGCACCAGGGAACAATCCCTTAGTTTTCTTCAATGATCTTACCTACCTTCATCTGCCCAATTCAGCAAATCAACCCACTATACCTTCTTCAACCCAAGGTTTAAAACTGCTTCCAACCTCATACCCAACCTCATCCCAACCATTGTCCTCACCATCTCCACCCCTATCCCCACTCGCATCCCCACCCGCACCAGCACCCTCACCCTTACCCCCAACTCCACCAGTGACCTCACTCCCATCCCCACCCCCATCCACCTCTCTACACCAGATCAGGACCTTCAGAACTGACACTGAAGAGGCCACAATAAGGATTCCGACTATCTGCCTGCCCAAGTTCAAGGCCTTAGAATGGCACCTTCTGCAGAAACAGCTCCAGTCCTTATGGGGTGTGCCCCCTGTTGTTCAGAGATCTCATGAAGCCTTCAACCCTTTGCCTCTTCAGCTGCCCCAGGTCCATAAGTCCCCTTGCCCCCAGGTGCAGATTTCCAATCAGCCCCAGGAGCTGTCTTTCTTATCCAAAGATGTCAAGAAACTACTGGAGACCCATCTCCAAAGGAGGCTTGTCCAACACCACTGGGGCCTGGCCCGGAGGGTCGAAGACTCCATCAAACACCTTGTGCCTCAGACCATATCTCAACAAGATTCAGTGAGGCCCACAAAGCCTAAGCCTGCTACATTCCAGGACCTCAAGCACTCTGGCAGACAGGATACAGCAAGTGATTCAACAGCTGTTTTAGATGTGGCATCAGCAATAATTGCAGAGATGGGTCCAGCTAGTCACACAGAGGAGAACCCAAAGAGTGACCTTGAGAAAAGTCCATTCCCAAAACAACAGGAGGCATTGCAGAAACATTTTCTTCAAAAGAGTGTGGCAATCCAGCAGAAAGTGGTTCCTGAGAGTGTGAGTCGTTCCTGGGCCAGTGCAAAGGGTCGATCTGTATCATTACGGCCTACTCAGTCATCACAGAGACAACTGAAAATGAGAGAGATTGTCCCTATGGCTTTATCTATGGAAGACACAGCAACTCAAACCCAACCTCAGCCACAACCAGAACCACAAATCCAGCCCCAACCACAATCCCAGCCTCGGGCTCCTTCACCCACTGGAGAAGTGATTTATGAAGTAGAGCCCTGCAAAGACATTCCATTCCTTGATCCAGAGAGGAACAAAATCCTGGAATCTCACATTCGCCATATGCACATTCGACTGAAGTGGGGCCTGCCGAAAAAGGTCCTCGAATCCATCTACCTCTTTAAACTAAAAAATCCCTCAATTCAAATTTCTTCCCCTATTGTAGGTAAGGCCCTTGGGCCTGATACTATGGTAGGAGAAAGAAACCTCCGGGAAATCTGGGTAGGTGGTGTTGCCAGAGAGGCCTCTGCTGCTGTTTTAGATATCTTAGAAGCAGGGAAGGGTTCCTGGAATATTGGGCAGGAATGGTGGGAAGCACCTCAGGCTGGGGGGGACTGGGAAGAGAATACATTTACCCCTAGACCTGGCTTAATGGATAGGGGATTCAGACAGCATATGACTGAGACGGGGTCTAGGAGGGAAATTTTAGAGCTAAATATGAAGCATCCAGCATTGCTTCCTAGACAGAGGGATCGAGCCCCTAGTTTCAGGAAGCAATTTCAAGGACAGGGGTTACAGGGGCAAAGGGTGTTTCCCCTCATCAAGGACAATGAGGAGACAGCAGATGAGAGCCAAAAAAATAATTGCCTCCTTAACAGTCCCTGTGTATTAAACAAGTCCATCAGCTTCTCCAAGCTAAATTTTCACCTGAAGAAAAGGATGGTGGAGAAGGTTTGGGGAATTCCCTTAAGGGTAAGGGAGTCTAGAGAAATGGCCACAAGAAGACATCTCCCTTCCTGTCCTCAGCTGGAAAACTCTGTGGTAGCTGAAGACTCTGAAAATTTTCAATGGCGTTCACTTCAAAAAGTGAGTAAAGAAAAGGCACAGATGGCTGAGGGACAAGCCCTCTCTCCAAGAACCCTGGATACCCAGGATTTAAGCTGCCTTCTCTGTAAAGCACACCTTAATGATGAGGAAGAGTTCAACCTGAGAGCACCAGAGCAGAGCTACTCTGAGAAGCACACTTCAAACTCTCTGGTCCCGAGCCCTGCTCTTGGTTTTCAGGCCACTGAGGTCACCCCTCCATGTTCTGTGGGGCAACTGTGTGAGGACATGACTGGTGCTCAGGGGTCTGCTACTCTTGTGAAGTTGGAAGGAGAAAGTCCCAGCTTGAGGGAGTACCAGAAAGTTCCATCTGAAGTCACAGACAAAAACCTGGCCAAACAACGGAGATTTCGAAGAAAAGGGAGCCGCGGTAAACCCCAATTAGACCAAGGAATGAGGGATGAAGTGCAGGAAAAGGACCCCAATTTATTGAAGGGCCACACCTCTAATAATAGGTGGCCATCTCGGGGTCCTATGAGCAGAGTTTTAGGGTTCTCAAAGCAGGAGGGAGTACTCCAGCACAAAGTCCCTTTAGAAATCAGTTTAGCAGAGAAGATGAAGCGCTTCTTCAAGAGGCTTTTTCCAAAGAAGAAAACCAGAGTGACAGAAGAGCCGTTCCCTAGGGAAGAGGTAGACACAGCTGAGGAGATCGCTGAGCAAAGTCCATTCACAGGCAAGCCTCCCTCCAAAGGGAGGACGGTTCCTTGCAGCAGTGGGGTTCCTTCAGTTCCAGAGAATATGAGAGTAGTTGGCCTGATCTTAGAAAAGAAGATGGGGGTGATGGATGACCCGTATGCTTGGGAAGGGAGCCAACAACAGGAGAGGGAGCTCCAAATCCTGGAGATCCAGGAAGAACCCACTGGTAGTAAATTTCCGGACCTCAGGGCACTCTCCTCTGCTATGGCTCAGGAGGATAAGAGCAGGTCAAGAGGCCATGGAAAAGGTTCAGAAGGCCGCTGGAGTTTGAGGTGGGGGAGGCTGCCCCAGGACAGGGAGAAAAGGGTTAAAAAAATTAAGAAAACTGTGAGATTCAGAGATGCTGATGTGTCCCCAGAGAAGCTAGCTTCCATTGGTAGTGAGGGGTCCATCTCTTCAGGTCGATTCCCATATCGCCATAGAGGGTCAAGTTTCTGCAGGACTCTAGACCACTCCCAGCACTACCCCAAGCTACCTTTTGGGGGATCCTCCTCCTTTCACAGGGGATCCCCAGGCCCTTCTTCTCAGTATGGAGTACTTTGGCTCCCATCGAGAGAATCCAGTCTCCCGGGAGATAACTTGTTCTCATGACATATGACAATATTAGCCCTTCCAACTTGTTCTCATGGCATATCACATCATTAGACGTTCCAAAGAAGATAGTTACCATTTGTGTTAAGGGCATTATCTTTCCCAAATACATTCTATTCTTCTAACAAGAGTAGCTGTTTTCTGTCCCCTACCAGCGTTTGCTGCATTGCTTTGGGTGGTCAGGGTGAGGGGAGGATTCGTTGGATTGCCCAAGAGATACATGCTGAAAGGAGCCTTTTGGTAAGGAAGGCCCTTTGAAATCAGCTTCTGGGACTTCAGGATAATCTGTTGGCCACTAGAAGGCAGCTCACACCTTGAAGCTGGTGATTAAGAGCCTCCTTGTTCGTTACTTTCTTCCTTTTTTTTATTTTCAAGGGAAGAGAGAAAGTTTGTTAGGGATTCACCATAATGGGCCCTCTTAAGAAACCCCACCCCCTGCGACGCCCACCCTCACAAGCAGGCCAGATTCAATCCACTGAGCTAGATTGAATCTGAGCTGAGCTAGACCAAACCCCAGCACCCCCATGGAGGCAAGATGGAGACCATACACACACAAAGATTGCAGAAGGGTTTGAGGGGCTGTCCGGGGTGACCAGAGGAAGAGTTCAGGTAGGGTCCCGAGGAGGAGTCCAAGGAGGAAGAGATGTGGTCAGAGTCCAGGAACCAAGAGAATGAGATCAAGGGTGGGAAGTAGCTGAAGACATACACATCTATAGTAACCAGAGAGGGCAAGGTTTAGGTAGAGACCTGGGCCTAATGACAATGTAAGGCCTATGACCCTAGAGGAAGGCCAGATCCAGCCAGAAGACTCAAGGACAGCTCAAGGGGGTTCCCAGAGACTGCACTCCATATTCAAGAGGGTTCCCAGAGACTGTGTCCCCATCATTCCCCCCTCAAACAAATTGGACCCAAATTATTTTGGGGTTGGGGCTAAGGTCTCAGCTTCTGAAAGTGCTTCCTGCAGGCAAGGGGCATAGAGCTGTCCGTGCCTTGATGGGTCCAGGTCAGGGGGTACACAGTCTGAGTCATAGTCTGGAATTTGATAGCTTGGAGCCTGGAGGAGAGTATAGATCGAGTGAGAAGGGGATTGGGAGAGGGAGAGGCTTACCTTCCAGTCTTGGCTGGAGAAGAACTTGAGATGAGCAGTATTCCCGGTCTCAGGGGAACTATAGGTTTCTAGGGGTGCTCACGACCCCAAAATACTGACACGCCGGGTCCTGCCAAAGGAATTTGACTCAAGCCTTCCCAGCCAAGGGAAAAGAGAAAGTTTATTAGGGATTCACCATAATGGGCCGCCTTAAGAAACCCCACCCCCCGTGATGCCTGCTCTCACAAGTGGGCCAGATTCAATCTACTGAGCTAGATTGAATCTGAGCTGAGCTAGATTGAACCTGAGCTCTGGCTGGATTCTTTTCTTTTCTTTAAAATTTAATTTATTTAATATATTTAGTTTTCAGCATTGCTTTTCGCAATAGGTTGAATTACGAATTTTCTCCCTGTTTCTACCCTCCCACCCACTCCAAAATGGCGTATATTCTGGTTGTCCCATTCCCCAGTCAACCTGCCCTTCTGTCACCCCACTTCCCCTCCCATCCCCCTTTCCCTTCTTCTCGTGTTGGGCAAGATAAATTTCTAAGCCCCATTGCCTGTGTATCTTATTTCCTAGTTGCATGCAAAAACTTTTTTTTGTTTGTTTTTGAACATCTGTTTTTAAAACTTTGAGTTCCAAATTCTCTCCCCTCTTCCCTCACCACCTGCACTCCCTAAGAAGGCAAGCAATTCAACATAGGCCACATGTGTATCAGTATTTAAATACCTTCCACAATACTCATGTTGTGAAAGATTAACTATGTCTTGTTTCTTCCTAACCTGTGCCCCTTTATTGAATTGGCTCCTTTGACGCTGTCCCTTTTCACAAGAGTTTGTTTTTGATTACCTTCTCCCCCTCCTCCCTTCTATCTTCCCCCCTTTTTTATCTTCTTCCTCCTTCTTTCCTGTGGGGTAAGATACCCAATTGAGTTTGTATGGTATTCCCTCTTCGAGAGGTCAAATCCGATGTGAGCAAGATTTACTCATTCCTCCTCACCTGCCCCCTCTTCACTTCCTACAGAACTGCTTTTTCTTGCCACTTTTATGCCAGATAATTTACCCCATTCTATCTTTTCCTTTCTCCGCCTCTCAATATATTCCTCTCTTATCCCTTATCCCTTAATTTGATTTTAGTTTTTTAGATATCATCCCTTCATATTCAACTCACCCTGTACCCTCTGTGTATATATATATTTATACATATATGTATATAGATACACGCCTACGTATATACATACATTGACACACACACATGTGTGTGTATATATATACATACACTCATATATATATGTATATATATATACACATATATGCATATTCCTTTCAGCTACTATGATACTGAGGTCTCACGAATCATACACATCATCCGTCCATATAGGAATGTAAATAAAACAGTTCAACTTTATTAAGTCCCTTCTGATTTCTCTTTCTTGTTTTCCTTTTCATGCTTCTCTTGATTCTTGTGTTTGAAAGTGAAATTTTCTATTCAGCTCTGGTCTTTTCACTGAGAAAGCTTGAAAGTCCTCTATTGTCTTGAAAATCCATATTTTGCCTTGGAGCATGATACTCAGTTTTGCTGGGTAGGTGATTCTTGGTTTTAATCCTAGCTCCATTGACCTCCGGAATATCATATTCCAAGCCCTTTGGTCCCTTAATGTGGAAGCTGCCAGATCTTGTGTTATCCTGATTGTTTTCCCACAATACTCAAATTGTTTCTTTCTGGCTGCTTGCAGTATTTTCTCCTTGACCTGGGAGCTCTGGAATTTGGCAACAATGTTCCTTGGAGTTTTCTTTTTGGGATCTTTTTGAGGAGGCAATCTGTTGGATTCTTTCAATTTCTATTTGGCACTCTGGCTTTAAAATATCAGGGCAGTTCTCCTTGGTAATTTCTTGAATGATGCTATCTAGGCTTTTTTTTTTGATCATGGCTTTCAGGTAGTCCAATAATTTTTAAATTCTCTCTCCAGAATCTATTTTCCAGGTCAGTGGTTTTTCCAATGAGATATTTCACATTGTCTTCCACCTTTTCATTCCTTTGGTTCTGTTTGATAATATCTTGATTTCTCATCAAGTCACTAGCTTCCACTTGCTCCAATCTAATTTTTAAGGTAGCATTTTCTTCAGTGGTCTTTTGGACCTCCTTTTCCATTTGGGTAATTCTGCCTTTCAAGACATTCTTGTTCTCATTGGCTTTTTGGAACTCTTTTGCCATTTGAGTTAGTCTATTTTTTCAGGTGTTGTTTTCTTCAATATTTTTTTCAGTATTTTTTTGGTTCTCCTTTAGCAAGTCATTGACCTGTTTTTCATGGTTTTCTCTCCTCATTCTCATTTCTTGTCCCAATTTTTCCTCTACTTCTGTAACTTGCTTTTCCAAATCCTTTTTGAGCTCTTCCATGGCCTGAGACCAGTTCATGTTTTTCTTGCAGGCTTTTTTTAAAAATTTATTTATTTATTTTTAGTTTACCACACACGGTTCTACATAGTTTTGAGTTCCAGATTTCCTCCCCGCCCTCTCCCCTCCCTCCCCAAGATGGCATGGAATCTCATATAACTGTCGTGTATAACTTCGCATTGACTTAATTTATGCACTAGTCAAGTTGTGGAGAAGAATTTTGACCAATGGAATGAATCATGAGAAAGAAGAATCAGAACCAAAAAAAAACCCTGATTGCTCGAGCTGTGGCCAATGAGACTGGAGCGTCTTTCTTTCTGATAAATGGTGAGTTTACTTAGCTGTTTCATAGGTGGATTGGATCTGACTCTTTGTGTTGATTTCTAATGTCCTCTCAATACACAATGTGTACACACACAAACACACAGAGTTTTTCCTCTGACTCTTTCCCCCCGGTTTAGTTAAGTCTGAGACAGGTGAGAACCACTGGTTCTGAAAGGGGGTATATGACATTTCCTCCCCTAGCAGGGTGTGAATTAATTCAAATGCAAACCCTACCAGGGGAGGTAAATGGGTTATAGGCATGCGTCACAGGGCACTTTTGATTATATTCTATATGTCCTTGCCTTTAGAACTGTCTTCTATTAGATTTCAAGAAATAGAGGGACAAGTAACAGTTTGGGAATGGGTGGGCAGGTAAATTAGAATTATTTCATCACCTGTCCTTGCTATATGGGAATGCTGAATTGGCTCTTTAGGGATAGTTGAGGCTGCTTCTCTGAAAGTGCCTGGGTAAGATCAGAGAGGCCATGAAGAATCCATCATCCATTTGGGTCCTGCATCCTCTGAGGACAGAGGGAGCAGTCATAGGAAAAGTAACTTGATGTGGAGGGGGACCACATCAAATTCTCACATGGTTGTTCTGGCCAGCAAATTGTTGACCAACTTGTCTCCTTTGACTTGCTCTTCTTAGCAGCATCTTCATCATCTCATTTTCAAAGCAGGGCAAAATGGGCAGCGTGGCTTTCGTTCATGGCCTTGGCTGTTTGCCCAGGTCCGGGTCTGTCAGAGGTGGCTGGAGAGCTTCTCAGAGCATGGCAGGTGTAGTGAACAATCCCTGTGGCTTCCTCTCCCTGTCGAGAAGAAACCAGCCTCATCTTTGTTTGTACAATGCATCTCTTCAGGTCCTGAGATCATGAGCAAGTTGGCTGGTGAGTCAGAGAGCAACCTGCGGAAGGGTTTTGAAGAGGCAGAGAAGAATGCCCCTGCCATCATTTTCATTGATGAGCTGGATGCCATTGCTCCCAAGAGAGAGAAGGTATGGACTGCTCTAAGGGAGAGAGGACCCAGGTGAGGGCAACTGGGGTACGAGCTTGCCCATACTGAGCAAGGGCCTTGTGCTTTGACAGACCCATGGAGAGGTAGAACGTTGAATCGTGTCACAGCTATTGACTCTCATGGATGGTTTGAAGCAGAGGGCACATGTGATCATTATGGCAGCAACCAACAGACCCAACAGCATTGACCCTGCTCTAAGACAGTTTGGTAATGGCCCCCTGGCATTTCTGACGAATGCTCTTCTCTCTGTGATCATAGGATTGTATGTATGATCTTAAGATATAGCATGTTGGGCTGGTTAGTAACAGATTCCTGTCACTGCTTTTCCTGAAGTTCCATTCCCTTTCTCCACCTGTTTCTTCTCCCTTCTCTATCCCTTCCCCCAGAACAGTTAACAGTAGGAGTCCTCCCTTTTACCCACATTTCCATTAGGGAGGGGGCAGGCACATGTGGCCAGTGCCCAGGGTTGAGTTGTGTGTATACATGCATCCCCACAGGTTGATTTGACAGGGAGGTAGATACTGGAATTCCTGACGCCACAGGACTCTTGGAGATTTTGCAGATCCATACTAAGAACATGGAGCTGGCGGATGATGTAGACGTTGAACAGGTAAGATTCCTTGGGGGATAAACAGAAGGATCAGAACCTGATAGGGATGAGGGGAGAGTTTGCTGGGCTCTAGTAGCTTGTTGAAGTGGGGCGCTTATCGAGGAAGAGGTATAGCCAGAGACCTGAGCTTTGGGAGATGGACTGTGATCATTTGTGAACTTGGATGGGAAGGTAAACAATTTTGAGGTTACTTTGAAATAAATTAACTCAACCTGAGTGTGCGTTGTGGGCAACAGTCCAAAGGAGGCCACAGCTGTATTTTTCTATTTCTATGAAAATAATCAGGGAAAACTCCCTGGAGGAGGTAGCTTGGAGGTAAGATCAGTACAGTGGCTACTCAAGGAAGGGCCAGAGCCCAGAAAGAGAGTGAAGAGGAAAGGGAAAAGACAGGGAGATGCTGTGATGGACCATGGGGGGAGAAGCTGGTGTCCACCTTCTTCTGATCTCCCCCCTCCACCTTGAGACTTTCCTTTATGACAGTCTCCATGAGCCAAGTTCCAGGGCTCTATGATGCAGAGCAGGAACCTTGCCTAGAATGGGACATCCTCAATGCTGGAATCATTTTTTGGGGTTGTACATTAGAGAAGATGGATGCCAGCAACCTTTTCCTAAGAGACTTTAGGGAGATCTGGGATATGCTGCAGATGCTGATGAAGCAAATACTGACAGTGGTATTGGCTCAGTCCTCTATTTCTGCAGCCTCATTGTCTTCCTTGTGGGCCTCTATCGCTTTTCAAAGTCTCGATTTCTACTTCCTGTTAGGAGTAACAGACATATCAGCAAGGTAGGTCTCCTATGGAGACCAGCTCTTCTTTTTCCCCTCTCTTTCCACTCTTCTCCCTGATCTTCTCTATTGACTCTGACTCATGTTAACGTCTTGATTTTTCTCAGCATCGCCTTTGAAAACTCTTTCCCTCAGTCACACAGACTCTCCTGGGTAACTTAGGGAGAATTGAAGGGCCATGATCCTTTTACAGTCAGAGAATGTGTCTGGTCATCTGACAGTAAAATCCTGAAGTCGAGCGACCTAGCATCCATTGAGAGGGTCCCTAAGTGAAGGCACAGAGTCCCTTGTAGACCCATTCCCCCTAAGTTATTCTTCAAGGCTCAATTAGATCTTGTATTGGTTGTTATAGGAAATGCCCTTGGGAAGGTCTGCATTTATCTGATGAGGGAGACTTTGATTTTGAAAATCTATTGGTCTCACAGGTGCCCATAGTCTTATAAGTCTGAGACTAAGAACCTTCTTTCTTTGGGGGAGTTAACTTTGAATTTTGCTTATTATTAATTGTTAGAAATGTCTTTTTTTGCATTTTTGAATATACTTGGCTCTTCCATAGTGAGCCTTCCCTTGTAACAAAAGCTGAAACACACACACACACACACACACACACATACACACACACACACCACACACATACACACACACGGGCACATACACAGGATAACAGCAAAACCTACGGATTGTGTCTGACAGTACGTACAATATTCCACACTCAGAGGCTTCTGCCTCTACCGTCTTCTCATCTCTTCCCCAGGGGCCAAGTTTGGTCATTGTAATGGTTGAACGTGAAGTTTTGCTTTATCATTTAAAAACTTCTCCCGATGCCCAAGAAGCAAGTTGAAGAAAAAAATAAAGAAGAACAGAAAAAAGGTCACCATACTCTTCTTTAAGTGCGAAGGAATTATTCTTTAACAACTTTTTTCAAATAAAGGCAGAGACAGAACATAAGACTGTTGAAGAAAGTACAACAAATAATAAACGAGTTCTACAAGAAGAAACCGATAGAGGAACAGAGAAACACCAAAGACAAAGACGATCTCAAGAAGAGAAAAGAATTATGTTTTCTGAAGTAACATCGCCATCTTGTGGTCTTTTCGGAGAGTCATGCTAAGAACTTTCAAAGCCTTTTAAAACTATACATAGAATGTAAAGGGAGATTTCCTCTTGGTATTTAGTCTGAAACAGATGTGACAGATGCAGTAGGAATGAATGTGGTAGTTGGTCCTTGGACAGCAGGACACTGGGGCTCTGCAGTAATGAAATTAAACTAAGGGCTTGATGTAACCCATGAAGCAGAAATTTTCCATACCTTAGGGACAGGTGGGCAGTAGAGAACTATCTTGCTCCAGAGATGGATATGGCTGAAGATGATTTGGCAGTTAGCCTTGTAAAGGATGGGCTAAGGAAAAGATAGAACCACGTGAAAATATGTTCCAAATCACTAATATTGAGAGAAATGCAAATTTAAACACCCAAGATTCCATTTTATATCATACAAATTGGCAAAGCTGACCAAAAAATGGGAAGTCAGTGTTGGAGGGAAGGGTTTTGGTTCTAGGTGAGACTTCTATAACTATCCAGACACATCAGATTTCCAACACCTTCTTCATTTCTGTCTTTCAGCGTTTTAGACCAGAGAGCAGAGAATCTGCAGAGAGAGGTAAGGTCCTATGCTTTCTGTCCTGAACTTCTTTGGGATTGGGTCATGAAGCCTTGTGCTCCAACCCCTTGAGGTTCTACCCCCATTCCCACCTCATTCCCAATCTCATTCCCAGGTCCACTCCGCCTTACCTCTACCCCTACCCCATTCCCATCCCCAAACCCATTCTCATCTTCCTTCCTATCCGCATCCTATTTACATCTGTAAAGTACAATACACATGCTTTCCATGACTTTATCTAAGTTATTGATAAAATTATTAACCAGAACAGGACCAAGGAATCACTGGGGCACTCCATGAGACTTCCCAGAGTCACTTAGGTGGTATAGGGGATACAGTGACAGACCAGGAAGACCTGAGGTTAGCCTTAGGCACTTACTAGCTGTATTACCTTGAGCAAGTCACTTAACCCTGTTTGCCTCAGTTTCCTCAAATGTAAAATGGAGATAATAACAGCACCTACCTGTCAGGGTTGTTGTAGAAACTTGTAAAGTGTTTAGCCCAGTGCTTGGTACATAGTAGGCACTTAATTAATGCTAATTCTCTTCTCCCCTTCCCCTCTTCTCCTTCCTCTTGAGATGACTAGTCTTTGGGTCCAGCCAAACCACAAAACAACTTTTCATCTTGTCTGCCAGAACAGCATGAGCACCATTCAACTGTTTTGCTAAAGTCTAAGTAAACCTTATATACCACTTTCTTCCTTTTAAAAAAGGAAATAAACTTAATCTGGAATAATCTGTTCTTGGTCAAGCCATTCTCACTTGCTGCAATCCCTGTTTCCTATTTTCTTTTTTTTTCTTTTTTTTTTTAACTTCGCATTGAATTAATTTATGCACTAGTCAAGTTGTGGAGAAGAATTATGACCAATGGAATGAATCATGAGAAAGAAGAAACAGAACCAAAAAAAAAAACCAACCCAAAAACAAAAACAAAAAGAAGCAAAAAAAGGCGAGCATGTAGTTCACCTCGATCTGTATTCAAACTTCACAGTTCTTTCTCTGGATGAAGATAGCATTCTCCATCGTGAGTCCCCTGGATTTGTCCTTGCACCTTAGGTTGCTGAGAAGAGCGCATTATGTCAGGGTTGGTCCTCATGGGATCCATATATCTGTGGCTGTGCACAACGTTCTCCTGGCTCTGCTCCGCTCACTCAGCATTATGTCGTGTAGGTTTTTCCAGGTTGTTACGAAGTCTGCATCATCCCCATTTCTTATGGCACAATAGTATTCCATCACCTTCATATACCACAGCTTGTTCAGCCATTCCCCAATTGATGGGCATCCCTTTGATTTCCAATTCTTGGCTACCACAAAAAGAGCTGCTATAAATATCCTTGTACATATGGGTCCTTTTCCCGCTTGTGTGATTTCTTTGGGATACAACCCTAGAAGTGGTATTGCTGGGTCAAAGCGTGTGAACATATCTATAGCCCTTTGGGCATAGTTCCAAACTGCTCTCCAAAATGGCTGGATCAGCTCACAACTCCACCAGCAATGCAACAATGTTCCAATTTCCCCACATCCTTTCTAGCATTTATCATTTTCCTGTTTTGTTATTTTAGCCAATCTGACAGGAGAGATGTGGTATCTAAGAGTTGTTTTGATTTGCATTTCTCTAATCAGTAGTGATCCAGAGCATTTTTTCATATGCCTATAGATAGCTTTAATTTCTTCCTCTGAAAACTGCCTGCTCATATCCTTTGACCATTTTTCAATTGGGGAATGGCTTGTATTCCTATATATTTGGCTCAGTTCCCTGTATATTTTAGAAATGAGGCCTTTATCAGAGATACTAGTTGCAAAGATTTTCTCCCAATTTTCTGCTTCCCTCCTAATTCTTGTTGCATTGGCTTTTTTTGTACAAAAACATTTCAATTTGACATAATCAAAATTATCCATTTTGCATTTTGTAATGCTCTCTATCTCTTGCTGGGTCTTGTTGGGGATAAATTAGATGCATTCCCAATAAGATCAGGGGTGAAACAAGGATGTCCATTATCACCCCTATTTTTCAATTTGGTACTAGAAACATTAGCTGTAGCAATAAGAGAAGAAAAAGAAATTGAAGGAATTAGAATAGGAAAAGAAGAAACTAAATTATCACTTTTTGCAGATGATATGATGATTTATCTAGAGAATTCTAGAGAATCAAGTAAAAAACTACTTGAAATAATAAACAACTTTAGCAAAGTTGCAGGATATAAAATAAACCCAGATAAATCCTCAGCATTTCTATACATTACTGACAAAGCCCAACAGCAAGAGATAGAAAGAGAAATTCCATACAAAGTTACTGAAGGCACTATAAAATATTTGGGAGTCAATTTGCCAAGACAAACCCAGGGCCTATATGAACATAACTATGAAACACTTTTCACGCGAATAAAATCAGATCTAAATAAATGGAAAAATATCAGTTGCTCATGGTTAGGCCGAGCTAATATAATAAAAATGACAATTTTACCTAAATTACTCTATTCAGTGCCATACCAATCGAACTACCAAAAAATTATTTTACTGAGCTGGACAAAATAATAACAAAATTCATTTGGAAAAACAAGAGGTCTAGAGTATCTAGGGTATTAATGAAAAGACTTGCTAGAGAAGGCGGCTTAGCCACACCAGATATTAAACTGTACTACACAGCAGCAGTCATCAAAGCTGCCTGGTACTGGTTAAGAAACAGGGGTGTGGATCAGTGGAATAGGATAGGTACACAAGTAGGAGAAATCAACAAGTTTAGCAATCTACTCTTTGATAAACCCAAAGAGGCCAGCTTCTGGGCTAATAATTCACTATTTCACAAAAACTGTTGGGAAAATTGGAAAATGGTAGGGCAGAAACTGGGCATAGACCAATATCTTACACCATATACCAAAATAAAGTCAAAATGGGTTCATGATTTAGGAGTAAAAGCTGATACTCTAAGTAATTTGGGAAAGCAAGGAATAGTTTACTTATCAGATTTATGTAAATGTTTCCTATTTTCTATGTCTGTTAACTATTCTTTTAATAATATGTTCTAGAATTTTGCCAGGAATTTCAATCAAGTTCACTGGTTGATAGCTTGCAGACTCCATTCTATTTATTCCCTTTTTAGAAAGTCAGGACATTTGCCTTTTTCCATTTCTTTGGTAACTTTTCCATTTTCCATGTTTACTTTTTAAAAGAAAATGTATCCATTTTTTACATCACTATCACTTGCCTGTGACTCCCCTCTGTCACCATGGAACCATTCCTATAACAAAGTACAGCTAAGCAAAATAAATCAACACATGAGCTTTGTCTGACAGTATATGTCTTGTTCCTCACTGATAGTCCATCCAAAGTAGATGGGTAGCCTTTCCCATCAGGTCTTGGAAGTTACAGTCTGTCATTGCATTGATCAGGGTTCTGCTGCCTTTCAGTGTTGCTTTCCTTTGTCCTAGCATAGTGCTCATGTAACTCATTGTGGTTCTGCTTACTTTGTTCTGCATCATTTCATATGAATCTTCCCCAGATTCCTTGAATTTTTCCTATTCGTTATCCCTTGTGGGACAATGATACTTCATTACATATTATCACAAATTTGTTCAGGCGTTCCCCAATGGCTGGACACCTAGGCGGCATGGTAGGCTACTGAAGGGCATGGTGGGTAGAGCACTGGAATTAGAGTCAAAAAGACCTGAATTTGAATCCCACTGCAGTCACTAACTGTGTGACCATGGGCAAATCCCTTGACCTTGTTTGCCCTGGTTTCAACATCTACAAAATACAGAAGTTAGATTCAGTGGCCTCTAAGGTCACATCCAGGTCTACATCTACAATCTTATGAAAAATACCATCATAAATATTTTGGTAAAAATGGGGCCTTTTCTTTTCTCTTGAATTTCTTGTGTTATTTGCCTAGCAAGTGACATCTGTGGGTCAAACTGTCTGTGATCTTCAAAGATCACAGCCTGGTGACTTGCATTCATTTAGGTGTCTAGGAACTCTCATATTAGTTCCTGTTTGGGTGGCACAATAGATAGAGCACTGGACCTAGAAGTCAGAAAGATATAAGATCAAATCTAGCTTCAAACACTTACTAGCTTTGTTACCCTGGACGAGTCACCTAACTCCTTTCTGGGACAGCCCCCTCATGTATAAAATGGGGTTGCTAATAGCACTTACCTACTGTAACAACAATGCTACTTGCAGCTGCTGTGGCTATGCAAGCTCAATAACACCAGCATACAGAAGGGCTGCTAGCACAGGTTCTTGGATCTGCTTTTCTAAGGAAAGCAACTTTAAGGGGTTTACAGTCTCACTTTAATCAGACATAAATATATCATTCACTTAGTTCGGAGGGTAGAGTCAGCACCCTGAACTTCAGAGCAAATGCAATTACAAACAGAGACAATATAAACAGAGCAAACACATACAAACCAATTGACAGGCTTCTAGCTTTCCATCTAACATCTCAGTACGTAGTTACCAGGGAAGCACCAACATCTGGGTTTTCAAGCTGGGGGGCTCCTTAACAACGGCTACTCACAGTCTGCACACCAACATTCTTCCAATGAGTGAGCCCCAAACAAAATGCTAACTTCTGAGTTTATGTACCCTTCTTAGGGACTGAAGGCCTCAAACCTAGTCAGCAAAAGGGTGTGGGCCTGGGGCTTAGCACCTAGCAAGACTTAATCAAAGGCACTTGATTATTTTAGCTTTCTAAAAGAGAAAACAGTAAAAAAAAATCCCACCTTAATTACCATTACACCTACCCAGACTTATTGTGAGGATAAAATGAGGTAATATTTGTAAACCATTTTGCAAACCTTAAAGTGCTCTCTAAATATTAGCTACTAAATTATTTTCATTAGCCACTTTTAAAATTCTGTACATTTCTGACCAAAGACTAGAATAGAAAATATTGTTGCTGGTGTGGACAAGTACAGGAAATTTTCCTAGCTTTTTAACATCACAAACCTCTTGGACAGTCTGGTGAAATGTATAGATTCCTTCTTAGAATGCTGAATTTAAATTAAATTATAAAAATCCTATAAAAATATATTGGATTGTAAAGTTAGCCAAAGTTGGTGAAAATAAAGATATTATTTTTTCTCATTGACCTTCACGGACCCCCTGAAATCTATCCATGTACCCCTTGGTTTAGATCCCTGCTTTATGCAGAAATACCTGTTTGTTAGAGTAGAAAGACAGGTGAGTAAGCACCAATATCTGGGCACTTCCCAGAAGCCTGAATGGATCACAGTCTCCTAGGGCTTTAGCTCATGTTTCTATCTCATTTTGATCCTGGGTTAAAAAATGCAAAACCATTGTCATGTAACATTTCATAATTTAATCACAATTGACTTCTAATTGCCTCTACATCTAATTGAGATGCTTATCTCTTTCTCAACTTCTCATGGACCCAAAAGGAAAGCCCAACACATTAAAGATTAGACTGCATTTATTACAGGAAATCAAGATGGAAGAGAGAACAGTATGAAAACTTCAATGGGCTGAGTGCCATTCTGGTTTAAAAAGAAAAAAAGGGTCTGCAGTCTTCACTCCCAGGGCAGCCTTTGAATAAGGTTGAACTTCTCAATTTCATGTTTGCCCAGAGAACAGCTGCACCCAGGGGCCATTTCTGGAGAAGAGTCATCTGGCATTCCCTTCCCCTCTCCATTATTAAGCATTCCCTGACTCACCCCCCCACCCCCAAGTATTTCTGGTTATAAATAGTCAGGAAAAGATGGCCTCATTCCATGGCGAGTGGCAGCCCCACTCCCACATCTGTCAAAGCAGTCCCTACTTCCTGACCAATTGCCCTGTGATATCATCCAAAGATCATTGGGATGTCTCAGACCTTGCCTGCATTCCCCTGTATTTATTTGGCCTTGGGCTGAACAAACTAATGCTGTGGGCTCACTAGCCCTGTTGCATCTTTGGGGTGTGACTCCTTGGTAATGCTGCTTCCATCTCCATAGTATATGCTATCTGTGAGCAGAGCCCAGGAAGTAGGAGTTACACAAAGAGGTTGATTAGATGACCTTCCAGGTTCCCTAAAGCCCTAATCTGTCTTTCTATGTCTCCTTTTTTGAACATTTTGAAATGGCATACTGTCTAAAATTCTAAAGCATGTGTCAAATTATGCCCAGTCTTTTCTCTTCTCTACAATACATTCTAAGGTGGATTGGGCAGTTGCTGTTATTTCTACTTCAGCAACCGAATACTCCTTATTGGTGAGAATTAGATCCAGAATAGCAGTTTTCTTTGTGGATTCTTCCACTCTGGGAGGATGAAATTATTAAGGTGTACCAAGAAATTAAAAGGTGCTTTGCTTTTGACAGAGAGAGAGAGTGCTTAGTCTTTTTGAGAGCTTATGAGCTCAAATACACGCGCGCGTGCGCGCGCGCGCACACACACACACACACAGACACTTCCTAGGGGAAGAAAATGAAATCAATATCAGAATTGGAGTCCAGGGCAAAGCTCTTATTATTGATAAGAGAGGGTAAGTCAACCATGCCTCAAACTGCCATAATAGGGGGTTTCCTTCTCACAGCTCGTCTTTGGGGACAAACTCGGTCATTTTAAGTTTGGAGCATTCTGTTTTGATTGCTTTGTTGTTGTTTCCAATTTCAATTTCATTGTTGTCACTGTGTATATTGTTTTCCTGGTTCTGCTTATTTTACTTTCTATCAGTTCATATAAGTCTTCCCAGGCTTCTCTGTATTCACCATATTTGTTATTTCTTACAGCAGAGCAATATGCCATCACACGCATATCCTAAAGAGTTTGTCGAGTCATTCTCTAGTCAATGGTCATTTATTTTGTTTCTAGTTCTTTGCCACTACCGAAAGTTCTGCTAGAAAGATTTTGGTGCATATTAGATCTTTCTGCATTTGAACATCTTGGAGTATATGCCTAGCAGTGGGATATTTGGGTCAAAGGGGTGGGGATATTTCAGCCCCCAGCCTTTTTTTAAAGCACAATTCCAAATTCCTTTCCAGAATGGTTGGACCAATTCACAATTCTACCAAATGCTTGTTGGTGTGTATAGAAGAGTGTGTGTGTGTGTGTGTGTGTGTGTGTGTGTGTGTGCCTACCATAACCCTTCTAGCATTGACTACTCTCATATTTTGTCATCCCTGTCAGTGTGGTAAAACCTCAAAGTTCTTTTGATTTGTGTTTCTTTTATTATTAGTTATTTGGAGAGCAATCTTTTATGGAGAACTGTTTGATCTTATCCTTTGATCACTTATCCATTAAGAAAGGCTTTTGGTATTTTTCATTCTCTCTCTCTCTTTCTCTCTCTCTTTCTCTCTGTCTCTCTGTCTCTCTCTGTCTCTGTCTCCCTGTCTCTCTGTCTCTCTCTCTGTCTCTCTCTCTCTATATCTATGTATCTATATCTATATATATATATATATATACAAGATATCAGATGCTTATCAGAGATATTGGTGTAAAGATTTTTTCCCCCCTCAAACACCAACTCCTCTTCTTGTTTTGTTGTGTTGATTTTGTTAAGGTAAAGCTTTTCAATTTCATGTAATTAAAATGATATATTTTATTTTTGGAGTCACCTCAATGCCTTATTTGGTTGAGTTCCCTTCCTATCCATGGGGGAGCCATGTGGGGAGCTATACAAATATAGCTTTAACTCTTCCACCCCAGGTCCCAAGCACATTGAGTGGTTCACTGAAGGAAATCCTTGTAATCCAACATGGCTTAAGATTGTCAGGAGACTTCTGAGAGACTGGGGTGAAAGAGGCAGAGTTCAAGAGTGACAGGGTGAAAGAGAGAAGCCTTGAACTTTGGAATGACTAATGGAAGTCCACGGAGTTGCAAATATGTGGGGAAAGCTGCCCCTTCCCCATATGGCCCTTCATTCCCAGTACCAGCACCCCAAGGGACAGATAAATGAATCATTTACTAAGTACTTAACTATACTTGTCACCTTCCCATTGGAATGTAAGCTCCTGTTGAGTAAGGATTCTTTCTAACATCTATCATGGTGCCTGGCCTGCAGTAGAAGAATGGCACACACTCAGGAGAATGACGAGGGCTATATATCTAGGTCTGAGAATCATCTGTACAATGATTTCCTCAATAAATGCTTGTTGATTGATTTGAGGGCAAGGGATAACAGATGGACAGCTGACATTTTCCGTTGTTACCCTCATCAGGTAAAACTGAGGAGGGCCTCTAGCCCATTGGGTAAACCTCCTATTGTGAATTTATGGTAGGGCGTGGACAGGTGCTGGAGGATTGCTTGTAATCTGAATTATTGGATAGAACAACCAAATTGATGAGATCCCAGACCCATTCCAGTGATTAAGTACATTCTATTGATGCCTTTTGTTTTCATAGCACAATCAGTTTTGAAAAAGAAAATCTCCCATCAAGATTGAATTCTCCTTTACAACAAAAATGATTAAGTGAAAACTTTTGACCCAGTAGGAGCAGCTGACTATATATCTATATCTATATATCCATCTATATCTATCTATCTATCTATCTATCTATCTATCTATCTATCTATCTATCTAAAATATTCAGTCCTGGGAGTCCTCCAGGGTCATCTCTGGCTTTTTACTTACTCGGAGTCTGACTTGTTTTTAGGGACCTTTTCATGTACAGTGTTTTGGTCATCATATCTATCTCTATCTATCTATCTATCTATCTATCTATCTATCTATCTATCTACCTATCTATCTAAAATATTCAGTCCTAGGAGTCCTCCAGGGTCATCTCTGGCTTTTTACTTACTCAGAGTCTGACTTGTTTTTAGGGACCTTTTCATGTACAGTGTTTTGGTTATCATATCTATCTCTATCCTCTGTTTATTTCACATTGCTTCTTTCTTACAACTCTACTCAATTCTGGTTTTTTTCATATTCGGCATTTTTATTGCATAATAACATTCTACTATGTTCTCATATCCCATTTTGTTTCTAGTTCTTTGCTTTTGCAAAGAACATTGCTATGAATATTTCAATAAATATTGGACTTTCATCTTAGTGTCTTTCATTTACTTGGGTAAATGCCCAATGGCAGTCACTGGGTTTGGTAATCTCGGCTAAGTCTAGTAGTCTTTTCTCAATCCTCATTCTTCTTGAGCTTTCTGAAGTGTCTGACACTGCTGGCCACCCCTTCCTCCTTGGTACTCTCTCCTCTCTGTTTTTTCATGATTCTCCCTATTCTGGTTCTCCTCCTCCCGGCTGACTTCTCCTCCTTAGTCACCTTTGATGAATCATCATTCTTGTCTTACCTCCTATTCATGTATGTTCCCAAGACTCTGTCCTAGAATTCCTTCTCTTTTCTTTCTACTTGCTTTTGCAGCTCTTATATTAGTTCCCATTAGTTCAATTTTTATCTTTATTCCAAAGATCTCCAAAACTAGATATCCAGTCCCCATCCTTCTCTTGAGCTCCAATATCGCATCTCCACTTCCACATCCATATGGATGTCCACTGGGTATCTCCATCTATATGGATGTTCCATAGGCATCTCAAATTAACATGACCAAAATGAATTAATTACTTGTCCTTAACACCCCTCCTTCCACCAACCTAAAGATTGATATCTTCCAGTCACTCAACTTTTGGAACCTTGGAGTCTCTCTCAACTAATTCTGACTCTCCCTTATCCCTGCCCCCATAGTCAACCAGTTGCCAAGTTGCCAAAACATTCCCTGCACTCTTGCCTCTCCTCTGGACCATTATAATAGCCTCCTAATCAACTGGTTTCCCTTCTGTTTCCTTTTCAACCCATCTTTCAAACAGTTGTGAAATTGGTATTCCTAAAGCATGGGCCTGACTCTGTCAATCAAGCAATCAATTAATTAACAAGCACCAAGGACCAACTCTGTGCCAGGCTCTGCAGCTGCAAAAAAACAAAAGAAAACAAAGAAAAACCCAAATAGTCTTTGTTTTCTGGGAACCTACATTTTATTGAAAAAATATGCAAACATTTAAGAAAATACAAAATATATACCAAGTAAATTTTGGGGTGGTGGTGGTGGGGAGAGGAGGCACTAGCAGCTGGGCAGATGAGAAGAGACCCCATGTGGGAGGTAGTACTTGAGCCTGGGATTAAAGAAAGCTTAGGGATTGCTAGAGACAGCAGTGAGGAAGAAGTGCATTCCAGGCATGGGGGAACAGACTGTACGAAGTTACGGAACGACAGAATTGGAGAGTTGGAAGGGATGGTAGAAGAGGGATGGAATTGTCTGTGGGGGAAACAGTAAATAGGCTGGTTTGGCTGGACCACGGCACGTGAAGGTGACTCCTATCTAAATTTGAAAAATTAGATGAGAGAGAGCTTGTGAATGGCTTTAAATGCTGAACAGAGGAATGGGTATTTTTATCTGAAAGGTAAGGGAACCATTGGAGCTTTTGGACCATAGTGGTGACGTGGTCAGATCTGTGCTCTAGGAATGTAAGTCTGGAATCTGTGTGGAGGATGGATCAGAGAGCGGACACAGGAGAGTCTATTGCAATAGTCCAGGTGAGAGGTGAGATGGATAGACATGAGACATGTTGTGAGTAGACGTAAGAAGACTTGGCAGCTTATTGCACATGGGGGTGAGAGAGAGAGTGAAGACTTGAAAAGGATAGAGGCATCTAGTAGTACAGTCTTTAGAGTGCTGGGCCTAGAGTCGTCAGGAAGACCTGAGTTCAAATCTGATTTCAGAATCTTACTGGCTGTGTGACCCTGAGACCAGGTCATTTAGCTTCTGTTTGCCTCAGTTTCTTCTACTGTAAAAATGGGCATAATAGTAGCACCTACCTCACAGGGTTATTTGAGGATCAAATGAAATAATATGTTTTTTTAAATTTATTTTTAATTTTCAACATTCATTTCCACAAGATTTTGAGTTACAAATTTTCTCCCCATCTCTATCCTCCCCCCCATTCCAAGATGTCATGTATTCTGATTGCCCCTTTCCCCAGTCTACCCTTCCTTCTATCACCTCACTCCATGTCCCCCATCCCTTTCCCCTTACTGTCTCGTAGGGCAAGATAGATTTCTATACTCCATTGCCTGTATATCTTATTTCCCAGGTGCATGCAAAAACAATTTTTAAACATTTGTTTTTAGAACTTTGAGTTCCAAATTCTCTCCCTTCTTCCCTCCCCACCCACCCGCCTTGAGAAGGCAAACAAATGAAATAAGATTTGTTAAAAAAAAGTGCTTAATTTTTACAGCCAGTGTCTCTAATAAAGGCTTCATTTCTAAAATATATAGAAAATTGAGTCCAATTTATAAGAATGCATATCATTTTCCAACTGATAGATGGTCAAAAGATAGATGAAGAAATTAAAGTTATCTATGGTCACATGAAAAAATGCTCTAAATCACTATTGATTAGAGAAATGCAAATTAAAACAACTCTGAGGTACAAGCTCACACCTATCAGGTTGGCTAATATGACAAAAAAGAAGATAATGATAAATGTTGGAGAAGATGTGGGAAAATTGGAACACTAATGCATTGTTGGTGGAGTTGTGAACTGATCCAACCATTCTGGAGAGCAATTTGGAACTGTGCCCAAAGGGCTATAAAACCGTGCATACCCTTTGATCTAGCAATAACACTACTAGGTCTGTATCCCAAAGAGATCTTAAAAAAGGGAAAAGGACCCACATATACAAAAATATTAATAGCAGCTCTTTAGTTGGAAATTAAGGAGATGCCCAAGATTTGGGAAACGGCTGGACAAGCTGTGGTATATGAATGTAATGGAATACTATTGTGCTGTAAGAAATGATGGGCAGGTAGATTTCAGAAAAAATCTGGAAAGATTTATATGAATTGATGCTGAGTGAAGTGAGCAGAACCAGGAAAACATTGTGCACAATTAACAACAACATTGTGCAATGACCAACTTTGATAGACATGGCTCTTCTTAGCAATACAATGATCTAAGACAATCCCAAAAGACTTGTGATGGAAAATGCCATCCACATGCAGAGAAAGAGCTGTGGAGTCTGAAGGCAGAGAGAAGCATTCTATTTTCTCTTCTTTTTTCTTTCTCATGGTTTGTTCTGATTCTTCTTTCACATCATGACTAATGTGAAAATATATTTAATATGATTGTACATGTAAAACCAATATCAGATTGCATGCTGTCCTGGGGAAGGGCAAGAGGATGGAGGGAGAAAAAATTTAGAATTCAAAATCTTATAAAAGTGAATGTTGAAAACTAAAAAAAAATTAAAAATAAAAAAATGCGTGGCGCGTGGTAAGTGCTATATAAATGCTTATTCTCTCACTCTTATCTTTCAAACCTAGATGACTGGGAGAATGGAGGTGCCCTAAATAGAGTAATGAGGAAGAGGGGTGATCACTAAGCTTGCTCAAGAAGCTTCCATGGTTTCCCATTTCCTCTAGAATAAAATGTCAGCTCCTGTTTGACATTTAAAGCCCTTTACAGTCTGGCTCCAATCATGTCTTTCCAGACTGATTTCATATGAAACCCCCTCACACACGTAAAGTCTAAAATATCCCACCTGTTGTTCCTCTTATGGGACATTCTATGTGTTAGATATAGATCTATAGGCCTTTCTATAGATTATTGCATAGGCCTGGAATGCCTGCGGAAAAATGATTTCTCCCCCTTTCCCTCTTAGAATCCTGCTGTCTCTTCAAGGTTTACCTCAAGAATAAAAATAGGAAGAAGTCTGTCTTGATCTTCTCAGCTGTTAGCGCAACGCACCCTACAATTAACTTTGTGGATATTTTAAATTTACTCACCTGCATATGTTGTTTTCCTCTAATAGAATTGAAGTTCTTTGAGGGCAGAAATCCCGTGTGTGTGTGTGTGTGTGTGTGTGTGTGTGTGTGTGTGTGTGTGTACAGAGTAATCCTTAATAAACGCTATACTTGAATTAAACTGCTCCAGCCCCTTTGAATATCAGGCCTCTGTTCCAACTGAATTATCTCTTCTATTTCCTGAAATTTCTTATCTATTTCCTTTCTTTGGTAGCCGGGTTACAATACTCGGCTGACAATAGCTTTTCTATTTCTCCATCTCTTGGTCTTCACCAAAATGTCTTCCATCATGTTTCCCAACTCTGATTCTTAGGTTTTCTCACATGAGGATGTCAGATTCCAGCCCTTGAAGGTCTTTGGCCTACCTGCACCTCTCAGAAAACGAAGTTCCCAAAGAAGAGGCTCATCAAAAGGAAACCAAAATTTGGGCAATTTTCTGAATCAGGCAAACCAAAATACGGACAATTTGTTCCCTGGTTTTCATTTATTGTGAGGATGAAAGAAATAGAAGGCAGGGTAGTGGCTTATTGCCCTTGTGAATTAGCTCAGGGTTGTGAGGGAGTGTGGCCTCCCAGGGTATCTCCTGACTGTTCAGTGTCCCCTAGAATTCTATCCCACTCACCACACAGCTTAGATGTACACAACTAAAGCTTTATTGCAGTTATAAATTTTACGTTATTTTTCTGGTTTCATAGATTGGAAGTCTTACCAGGAAGAAAGTGAGAGCCCCCAGGAGCTGCCATCTATCCTGAAGAGGTGATCCATCCCCAGTTCCCATCTGCATCAGTTCTAGGTTTCTCTGTCTATCATGGGGTGGGAAAATTGAAGACTTAACGAGGGGGATGTGTGGTGAGGGGGTTTATGGGATGTGGAGTGTGTAGGGGGGAACAGGAGAGACCAGGAAACCTCAAATGCCCCTTCCCTAGTTCCTGCCTTCTTAACTTTCTCTAGCCTTCAGCTAATCATTCCTGTTTCCTGCAGCCTCAAGGCCAAGCTTTCTGAGAAGGGCAGAAGGATCCGGCAGATGCTATGCACAGACCCCTGCTGTGAAGTGTGCAATTCTGTGGCTTTGGAGGCTGACCTGCTGTTCAAGTCCACTCTGTCTAACCTGTCGTCCCGGACCCTGCCATCAGATGTGTCTCTAAATTTGCCTTCTAACCTTTCACTGGTCCCCAGTTCCCCACAGAGCACATGTCCAACACGTACCTACTCAGTGAATCCCTCTTCCTCACTGGCTGCCAGTATCTTACCTGCTCATACTCTTTCTCTTTCTCCCATCAACCCAGTGGACCTCAGTTTCTCCCTGCCCCATTCCTCTCCTTCAGCTACTATCCCTTTTCAGGCCAAACCCCCCATGAGAGTCCAAACCTACTCACAGGACCCATATATCCGTACTGTCTCACACCTCACCCATTGTCTGCACTTGCTTAATGATGGACACTTCCACAGAAACCACCCCTCCTGTGGTCTTGGCACCTCCATTAGCGCCTATGCTGTCAGAGGCCCTCACTTCCCCATTGCAGCCAAATCTCTTGCTGGCCCCATCCATGATCCAAACTCCCTCAGTGGCCCCAGTTCCTTCCATGAAACCCCATACTGCAGAGGCTTCTACTCCAACAGCCAACCCAGGGGTTCCCCAGGAATCAGGCAGCCAGTGTATTATCCACACCTCCTTACTGGATCTCCAAGGAGACACCATTACCTCATCTTCGGCTCCCACCCCTTCTACTACTCCCCCAACTCCTGAGGCTCCCACCCTTTCTACTGCTCCCGTGGCTCTCCCGGCCCCCGTGGCTCTCCCGGCTCCTGTGGCTCCCACCCCTCCTGCGGCTCCTCCCCCTTCCATTATTCCCACCCCTCTTTTGGCTGCCACCCCTCTTGTGGCTCCTTCCCCAACCATTATTCCCACCCCTCTTTTGGCTCCCACGCCTCCTATTGCTCCCACCCTATCTTTCGCTTCCACCCTTCCTGTGGCTCCCGTCCCTCCTGTGGCTCCCGGCCCTTTTCTAGCCCCCTCCCCTTATTTTGCTCCCATCCCTTCCGTAACTCCTGCCTCTACTTTTGCTCCCACCCCCTTTTTTGCTCCCACTCCGTTTTTTGCTCCCCCTCCTTCTTTTACTTCTGACCCTTCTTGGGATTCTGCCCCTTCTGTGGCTCCCACCCTTTCTGTTGCTTCCATCCCCTCAATAGCCCAAACTTCAGCCTTGGACCGCTCATTTTTAATACACCCAGCTTACCTACGAGCACATCCCCAACTCGGCCACTCAGCTTACACGGCCCACACAACCTCACTGGACCCCAGCTACTCAGGAACTTACACCACTTCTGTGGCTTCTACTCCCTCCTTAGCACCCCCCATTCATCAACCTTCACCTCCTCAAAAACTCCTTCAATGACCCCCATTTTCTCAAGGAGCCCTGGTTCCTCCTCACCTTCTACTACCCCTCTAATAGCTTCCTTCAAAGTTCCCACCCCATCAACCTCAAGATTCCTCACGTCATCACTAGCCCCCAAGACCTCTCTAGCCCATACTTCATCTATGGCCAGAACACTTGGAGACGCCTTTCCCTCTTCTGTAGTCCATCTCCCCTCCACCTGCACTGTTTCGATTAGCCACATCCCTTCCCAGGCTTCTACCTCCTCCACAATCTGTACTCCCTCTGTGGTTCACACTCCTCTTATAGTCTCCTCTACGACTCCCACCAATTCTGTGGCCCCCACCTCCTCACAGGCTTCCCCCACCTTACAGGAGACAACTTGCTCACAGGTCCTTAAGTCTTCATTGTTCCGCATTCCCTCTGGAGCCCATACTCATTCCACAACTCAAACCACTTCAGTAGCCACCGCCCTCACCTCCTTAGATGAAACAATTCCTTCACAGGTCCTTAGATTTTCACTGGCTGGTACTACTCCTGTAGTCCACAGTCCTCCCAGGGCCCCCCCCACACACTGTAACTCCCATGCTACCACTGAACCCCACCTCCTCAGCAGGTCACATTGCCACACCAAGTAGAAAATACTTGAAGGATCATATGCACACCAAGGAGCCCACCATCTTTCTGAATTCTGCCACATTAGAAGACTTTCAGCCTCCGCGACAATCTTCCCCCACTCCAACACCCTCAAATCCTCCTTTAGCACCGGCTACATGTGAAGAGCCAGACCTGCTGAGCACCATTCCAAGAGTCTTATCCACAGATAATGCTCCTCTGATGACCTCAGCTCCATTGACCTCTGACATTGGTGAATCATGCGCAACCTTCTCTGGCTCCTCTCAATGGCAGAATTCCCAAGAGTTCTTAATATTCCCCCATTTATTGCTCTGGGATTCCCAACAGGAGCCTCCTTCTCTTCGACCATCAGAACCCTACCTCTGGGGACAAAAGAGAGAACAGAAAGGGACTCTACCCATTCCAATGCCAGAGGAAAATCCACGTGATGATAAGACCTCAGAGTGGCAGGAGAAAGACTTGGTTCCTTTACGACTGCAGCTCTCTGAGCAGGCTATGAATGCTAGAGTTCAGCAGCACCCAGAGGCTAGTGAAGTCCCACTCCTCAGCCCAAGTGCCCAGGAGTTTCTGGAAATGCACATCACAGAAAAGATAGCACTCCGTATTTGGAAGGATGAGGAATTACTGAGCCAACCGAGGCCCCATCTCTCACCATGTTTCCACCGCAGGGAATCGAAGAAATTGTCTTTAGTTCTGGAAGATACAGAGTCATCTGTTAAAGATGTGTTGAGCCCAGATTCACAGTCTTGTAGTGTCCGTGAGGCAGATCAGTCCTTCTTGCATTCTGAAAGGTTTCTTGTCCAGAGCATGAAACCTCGTCAAGAGCAGATGCCCAATTCTCGGCGTCTCCGTAACCCTGTATCCCTAATTGTAGCCCCCACCACCCTCCATTTCCTGAACAGACTCTGTTCCATGCCTGAGTGGAGTCCTGAGAGCACAGTGAACCATCATCAACAATGCATTCAGCTTTTCTGGGGTCTCCCCTCTCTGCACAGTGAATCTTTGGCAACAACTTACATAGGGTCTAGCTCCTCATCCTGTCCAGGGGCCACCATCAAATTGCCAGCAGGGAAAAATCCCTTAGTTTTCTTCAATGATATTACCTACCTTCACCAGCCCAATTCACCAAATCAACCCACTCTGCCTTCTTCAACTCAACATTTAAAACTACTTCCAACCTCATACCCAACCTCATCCCAACCATCTTCATCACCATCTCTGCCCCTATCCCCACCCGCACCTCCACCCTCACCCTTGCCCCCAACTCCACCAGTGACCTCACTCCCATTCCCAACCCCTTCCTCATCTCCACCCCACATCAGGACCTTCAGAACTGACCCTGAAGAGCCCACAATAAGGATCCCGATTATCTACCTGCCTAAGTTCCAGGCCTTGGAATGGCACCTTCTGCAGAAACAGCTCCAGTCCTTATGGGGTGTGCCCCCTGTTGTTCAGAGATCTCATGAAGCCTTCAACCCTTTGCCTCTTCAGTTGCCCCAGGTCCATAAGTCCCCTTGCCCCCAGGTGCAGATTTCCAATCAGCCCCAGGAGCTGTCTTTCTTATCCAAAGGTGTCAAGAAACTACTGGAGACCCATCTCCGAAGGAGGCTTGTCCAACACCACTGGGGCCTGGCCCGGAGGGTCGAAGACTCCATCAAACACCTTGTGCCTCAGACCATATCTCAACAAGATTCAGTGAGGCCCACAAAGCCTAAGCCTGCTACATTCCAGGACCTCAAGCACTCTGGCAAACAGGATACAGCAAGTGACTCAACAGCTGTTTTAGGTGTGGCATCAGCAATAATTGCAGAGATGGGTCCAGCTAGTCACACAGAGGAGAGCCCAAAGAGTGACCTTGAGAAAAGTCCATTCCCAAAGCAACAGGAGGCATTGCAGAAATATTTTCTTCAGAAGAGTATGGCAATCCAGCAGAAAGTGGTTCCTTAGAGTGTGAGTCGTTCCTGGGCCAGTGCAAAGGGTCGATCTGTATCATCACAGTCTACTCAGTCATCACAGAGACAACTGAAAATGAGAGAGATTGTCCCTATGGCTTTATCTATGGAAGACACAGCAACTCAAATCCAACCTCAGCCACAACCAGAACCAGAAATCCAGCCCCAACCACAATCCCAGCCTCGGGCTCCTTCACCCACTGAAGAAGTGATTTATGAAGTTGAGCCCTGCAAAGACATTCCATTCCTTGATCCAGAGAGGAACAAAATCCTGGAATCTCACATTCGCCATATGCACATTCGACTGAAGTGGGGCCTGCCTAAAAAAGGTCCTTGAATCCATCTACCTGTTTAAACTAAAAAATCCCTCAGTTCAAATTTCTTCCCCTATTGTAGGTAAGGCCCTGGGGCCTGATACTATGGTAGGAGAAAGAAACCTCCGGGAAATCTGGGTAGGTGGTGTTGCCAGAGAGGCCTCTGCTGCTGTTTTAGGTATCTTAGAGCCAGAGAAGGGTTCCTGGAATATTGGGCAGGAATTGTGGGAAGCACCTCAGGCTGGGGGGGGACTGGGAAGAGAATACATTTACCCCCAGACCTGGCTTAATGGATAGGGGATTCAGGCAGCATATGACTGATACAGGGTCTAGGAGGGAAATTTTAGAGCTAAATACAAAGCATCCAGCATTACTTCCTAGACAGAGGGATCAAGTCCCCAGTTTCAGGAAGCAATTTCAAGGACAGGGGTTACAGGGGCAAAGGGTATTTCCCCTCATCAAGGACAATGAGGAGAGAGCAGATGAGAGCCAAAAAAATAATTGCCTCCTTAACAGTCCCTGTGTATTAAACAAGTCCATCAGCTTCTCCAAGCTAAATTTTCACCTGAAGAAAAGGATGGTGGAGAAGGTTTGGGGAATTCCCTTAAGGGTAAGGGAGTCTAGAGAAATGGCCACAAGAAGACATCTCCCTTCCTGTCCTCAGCTGGAAAACTCTGTGGTAGCTGAAGACTCTGAAAGTTTACAAGGACCTTCACATGAAAGACTGAGTAAAGAAAAGGCACAGATGGCTGAAGGACAAGCCGTCTCTCTAAGAACACTGGATACCCAGGATTTATCTGCCTTATCTTTAAAGCACACCTTAATGATGAGGAAGAGTTCAACCTGAGGGCACCAGAACAGAGCTACTCTGAGAAGCACATTTCAAACTCTCTGGTCCCGAGCCCTGCCCTTGGTTTTGTGGACACTGAGTTCCCCTCTCCATGTTCTCTGGGACAACTGTGTGAGGACATGCCTGGTGCTCAGGGGTCTGGTCCTCTTGTGAAGTTGGAAGGAGAAAGTCCCAGCCTGAGGGACTTGAGGAAGTACCAGAAAGTTCCATCTGAAGTCACAGACAAAAACCAGGCCAAACAACGGAGATTTCGAAGAAAAGGGAGCCTTGGTAAACCCCAAAGAGACCAAGGAATGTGGGATGAAGGGCAGGAAAAAGACCCCAATTTATTGAAGGGTCACAACTCTAATAATAGGTGGCCATCTCAGGGTCCTATCAGCAGAGTTTCAGGGTTCTCAAAGCAGGAGGGAGTACTCCAGCACAAAGTCCCTTTAGAAATCAGTTTAGCAGAGAAGATGAAGGGCTTCTTCTAGAGGCTTTGTCCGAAGAAGAAAATCAGAGCAACAGAAGAGCCCTTCCCTAGGGTAGATGTAGACACAGCTGAGGAGACCACTGAGCAAAGTCCATTTACAGGGAAGCCTCCCTCCAAAGGGAGGACGGTTCCTTTCAGCAGGGGGGTTCCTTTAATTCCAGAGAATATGAGAGTAGTTGGCCTGATCTTAGAGAAGGAGATGGATGTGATGGATGACCCGTATGCTTGGGAAGGGAGCCAACAACAGGAGAGGGAGCTCCAAATCCTGGAGATCCAGGAAGAACCCACTGGTAGGAAATTTCAGGACTTCAGGGCACTCTCCTCTGCTATGGCTCAGGAGGATAAGAGCAGGTCAAGAGGCCATGGAAAAGGTTCAGAAGGCCACTGGAGTTTGAGGTGGGGGAGGCTGCCCCAGGACAGGGAGAAAAGGGTTAAAAAAATTAAGAAAACTGTGAGATTCAGAGATCAGCATCTACCCCCAGAGAAGCTAGCTTCCATTGCTAGTGAGGGGTTCATCTCTTCAGGTCGATTCCCATATCGCCATAGAGGGTCAAGTTTCTGCAGGACTCTAGATCACTCCCAGCACTACCCCAAGCTACCTTTTGGGGGATCCTACTCCTTTCACAGGGGATCCCCAGGCCCTTCTTCTCAGTATGGAGTACTTTGGCTCCCACCAAGAGAATCCAGTCTCCAAGGAGATAACTTGTTCTCATGACACAGAACACTATTAGCCCTTCCAACTTGTTCTCATGGCACATGACATTATTAGACCTTCCAAAGAGAATAGTTACCATTTGCGTTAAGGGCACTATGTTTCCCAAATACATTTCTATTCTTCTAACAAGAGTAGCTGTTTTCTGTCCCCTACCAGCGTTTGCTGCATTGCTTTGGGTGGTCAGGGTGAGAGGAGGATTCTTTGGATTGCCCAAGAGATACTTGCTGAAAGGAGCCTTTTGGTAAGGAAGGCCCTTTGAAATCAACTTCTGAGACTTCAGGATAATCTGTTGGCCACTAGAGGGCAGCTCACACCTTGAAGCTGGTGAGTAAGAGCCTCCTGGCTGTTTTTGTTCTCTTTTTTTTTTCTTTTTCAAGGGAAGAGAGAAAGTTTGTTAGGGATTCACCATAATGGGCTGTCTTAAGAGACCCCACCCCCTGCGACACCTGCCCTCACAAGCCGACCAGATTGAATCCACTGTGTTAGATTGAATATGAGCTGAGCTAGCCCGAACCTGAGTACCCCCATGGAAGCAAGATGCAGACCACACACATACAAAGATTGTCGGAAGGATTGAGGGGCTGTCCGTGCCGAGCAGAAGAAGGGTTCAGGGAGGGTCCCGAGGAGGAGTCCAAGGAGGACGAGATGAAATCAGAGTCCAGGAACCAAGAGAATGAGATCAAGGGTGGGAAGTAGCTGAAGACATGCATATCTATAGTAACCAGAAAGGGCAAGGTTTAGGTAGAGACCTGGGCCTAATGACAATGTAAGGCCTATGGCCCTAGGGGAAGGCCAGATCCAGCCAGAAGACTCAAGGACAGCTCAAGGGGGCTTCCAGAGACTGCACTCCCAATTCAAGGGGGTTCCCAGAGACTGTGCCCCTATCATTCCTCCCTCAAACAAATAGGACCCAAATTCTTTTGTGGTCAGGGACAAAGGTCTCAGCTTCTGAAACTGCTTCCTGCTGGCAAGGGGCATAGAGGTGTCCCTGCCTTGATGGGTCCAGTTCAGGGGTTACACAGTCTGAGTCATAGTCTGGAAGTTGATGCCTTAGAGCCTGGAAGAGAGTATGGGGGAGAAGGGGATTGGGACAATATGCTGTTTACAAGAAACACATTTGAAACAGGGGGATACACACAGGGTAAAGGTAAAAGGCTGGAGTAAAATATATTACTCCTCAGCTAAAGTAGAAAAAGTAGATGTAGCAATCCTAATCTCAGACAAAGCAAAAGTAAAGATAGATTTAATTAAAAGAGATAAGGAAGGACATTACATCCTGCTAAAAGGCACCATAAACAATGAAGCAATATCATTGTTCAACATATATGCACCAAGTGGTATGGCATACAAATTCTTAGAGGATAGGTTAAGCGAGTTACAGGAAGAAATAGACAGCAAAACTATAATATTGGGAGACCTCAACCTCACCCTTTCTGAACTTGATAAATCTAACCTCAAAATAAATAAGAAAGAAGTTAAGGAGGTAAACAGAATTTTAGAAAAGGCAGATATGATAGACCTCTGGAGAAAACTGAATGGGGATAAAAAGGCATATACTTTCTTCTCAGCGGTACATGGCACATACTCAAAAATTGACCATGTGTTAGGGCATAAAAACCTCACAATTCAGTGCAGAAAGGCAGAAGTAGTCAAACATACTTTTCAGATCATGATGCAATAAGAATTATTTGTAACAAAGAACCATGGAAAAATAAGCTAAAAATTAATTGGAAACTAAATAATCTAATTCTAAAGAATGAGTGGGCCAAAGAACAAATCAGAGAAACAATAACTTCATTCAAGAGAATGATAATAATGAAACAACATACCAAAACTTATGGGATGCAGCAAAAGCAGTTCTTATGGGGAGTTTGATATCCCTAAATGCTTACATGAATAAAATAGGGAAAAAGGCTAGAAAAAGAGCAAATTGAAGACCCCCAATTAAATACCAAATAGAAATACTGAAAATCAAAGGAGAGATTAATAAAATTGAAACCAAGAAAAGTATTGAATTAATAAATAAAACAAAGAGCTGGTTTTATGAAAAAACCAATAAAATTGATAAACCTTTGGTCAATTTGATTAAAAAAAAGAAAGTAGAAAATCAAATTACCAGTATCAAAAATGAAAAGGATGAGTTCACCTCTAATGAAGAGGAAATCAAAACAGTAATTAGGAATTATTTTGCCCAATCGTATGCCCGTAAATTTGACAGCCTTAGAGATATGGATGAATATCTACAAAAACATAAATTGCCCAGGTTAACAGAAAAGGAAGTAAAATTTCTAAATAACCCCATCTCAGAAAAAGAAATTGAGCAAGCTATCAATGAACTCCCTAGGAAAAAATCTCCAGGGCCACATGGTTTTACATGTGAATTCTATCAAACATTTAAAGAACAACTAATTCCTATACTTTGTAGACTATTTGGGAAAATAGGTGAAGAAGGAGTCCTACCAAATTCTTTTTATGACACAAATGTGGTACTAATACCCAAACCGGGTAGAGTCAAAACAGAGAAAAAAATATAGACCAATTTCCCTAATGATTATTGATGCAAAAAATTTTAAATAAAATATTAGCAAAAAGATTGCATCAACTTATCATGAGAATAATACACCAGAGTACTCCTCTTGGCTGGGGATTTAGGGACAACCGTGGCTTACTCAGTCATCACCGTTCCTCCCCAGCCTGATCTGTGAAGTAGCTGGTTTGTGAAGTAGTAGCAGATGACCCTCTCTTGTTGCACTGCCTATATTTCCCTGGGGGATCTAGGGTCCACTCTGTAGAGAATGAACCTGGATAGTGGAGGTGGACCCCTGGGATGATATGGACTTCATAACAACCTGGAAAAACCTACACAACATAATGCTGGGTAAGAGGAGCAGAGCCAGGACAACAATGTGCACAACCACAGATATGTGGATTCCGTGAAGACCAACCCTGACAAACTTCACTTGTCTCAGCAACACAAGGTGCAAGGACAACTCCAAAGGACTCACGATGGAGAATGCTATCTATATCCAGAGAAAGAACTATGAAGTTTGAACGCAGATTGAGGCACACTTCATGCTCGCCTTTTTTTCTTCTCTTTTCTTTTTGTTTTTGGGTGTGTTTGTTTTTTTTTTTGGTTCTGTTTCTTCTTTCTCATGATTCATTCCATTGGTCATAATTCTTCTCCTCAACTTGACTAGTGTATAAATTAATTCAATGCGAAGTTATACGTGGTAGTTATATGAGAGTTCATGCCGTCTTGGGGAGGGAGCGGGGAGGCAGGGGAGAAAATCTGGAACTCAAAATTATGTAGAACTGTGTGTTGAAAACTGAAAATAAAAATAAAAATTAAAAAAAGGACAAAAATGAAAAAAAAAGAGAGAATAGCAAAGTCATTTGTGGCTGATCATTTTAGAATATTGCTATTACTTCATACACAGTACATTTTATTTTGCATCGGCCCACAAGTCTTTCCAGGTTTTCCTGAGAGCATCCTGCTCATCATTTCTTATAGCACAATAGTATTGCATCATAATCACATACCATCACTTGCTCAGCCATTCCCCAATTAATGGGCATCCCCTCAACTTCTAATTCTTTACCCCCACCCCAAAAAAGAGCTACTATAAATATTTTTTATTTTTGTACATATAGGTCCTTTTCCTTTTTGTTTTTTGTCTCACAGGGGATACAGATCTAGCAGTGGTATTGCTAGGTCAAAGGATATGCATGGTTTTATAGCCCTTTGGGCATAGTTCCAAATTGCTCTGCAGAATAGTTGGATCAGTTTACAACTCCACCAACAATGCATTAGTCTCATTTTTCCTACGTTTCCTCCAACGTTTGTCATTTACCTTTTCTGTTCTATTAGTCAATCTAATAGGTATGAGGTACTATTTCAGAATTATTTTAATATGCATTACTCCAATCAGTAGTGAGTTGGAGTGTTTTTATATGGCTCCAGATAGCTTTGATTACTTCATTTAAAAACTGAACATATCTTTGATCGTTTATTAATTGGGGAATGGCTCTTATTTTTATAGATTTGACTCAGTTCTCTGTATGCTTGAGAAATCAGGCCTTTATCAGAGAAACTTGCTTCAACATTTTTTTTTCACAGTTACCATTTCTAACTATTTCCCTCTATCCTATTTCCCCCACCCAGTTTATTCTATTTTGTCCTTTTACCCTGTCCCTCCTCAAAAATGTTTTGCTTCTGACTACCCCCTCCCCCATCTGCCCTCCCTTCTATCACCTCTTGCCCTTCTCTTATCCCCTTCCCCTCCTACTTTCATATAGGGTAAGATAGATTTCCATTCCCAATTGAGTGTGAATGTTATTCTGTCTTTGAGACAATTCTGATGAAAGTAATGTTCACTCACTTCCCCTCACTTCCCCACTCTCTCTTTCCACTTTTTCTTGACTCTTTTATGTGAGATAATTTGCCACCATTCTACCTCTCCCTTTCTCTTTCTCCTAGTACATTTCTCTCTCACCCCTTAATTTTATTTTTTAGATGTCGTCCTTTATATTCAACTCACACCTATGCTCTCTGTCAATATATACTCCTTCTAACTACTCTAGTAAAAAGAAAGGTCTTATGAATTACAAATATCATCTTCCCATGTCAGAGTGTAAACAGTTTAACCTTATTAAGTCCCTTATGAAGGGAAACTTTCCTGTTTACCTTTTTATGCTTCTCTTGAGTCTTGTATGTAAAAGTCAGATTTTTCTATTCAACTCTAGCTTTTTCATCAAAATTGCTTGACAGACCTCTACATCATTAAATATCTCTTTTCCCCCCTGAAGGACTATATTCAGTTTTGCTGGGTAGGTGATTCTTAGTTGTAATTCTAATTCCTTTTATCCTCTGGAATATCATATTCTAAGCCCTGTGATCCTTTAATGTAGAAACCGCTAAATCTTGTGTTATCCTGACTGTGGCTCCACAATACTTGAATTGTTTCTTTCTGGCTGTTTGTGATATTTTCTACTTGACCTGGGAACTCTAGAATTTGGCTATAATAGTCATGAAAGTTTTCCTTTTGGGATCTATTTCAGGAAGTGATTGGTGGATTCTTTCAATTTATATTTTACTCTCTGTTTCTGGAATATCAGGGCAGTTTTCCTTGATAATTTCTTGAAAGATGATGTCTAGTCTCTTTTGTTCTTCTTCATCATGGCTTTCAGGTAGTCCAATAATTATTAAATTACCTCTCCTGGATCTGTTTTCCAGGTCAGTTGTTTTTCCAATGAGATATTTCACATTGTCTTTTGTTTTTTTTTCCCATTCTTTTGGCTTTCTTTTATTGTTTCTTGATTTCTTATAAAGTCATTAGTTTCCATTTGCTCCATTCTCATTTTTAAGGAATTATTTTTTTCAGTGAGCTTTTGGACCTCCTTTTCCATTTGGCCAATTCTGCTCTTTACTTCTGCTCATTCTTCTCCTCATTGGCTTTTTGGACCTCTTTCACCATTTGGCCTAGTCTGTTTTTTAAAGTGTTATTTTCTTCAGTATTTGTTTTTTTGGTGTGTCTCCTTTACCAAGATGTTTACTCATTTTTCATGATTTTCTTGTATCACTTTCATTTCTCTTCCCAAATGTTCCTCTACTTCTCTTACTTGATTTTCAAAATTCTTTTTGAGCTCTTTCATGACCTGCGACCAATTCATATTTTTCTTGGAGGCTTTTGATGTAGGCTCTATGACTTTGTTGTCTGCTTCTGAGTGTGTGTTTTGATCTTCCTTGTCACCATAGAAACTCAATAGTCAGAGTTTTGTCTGTTATTTTCTCATTTTCCCAGCCTATTAGTTGACTTTTAAGTCTTTTTTTTCAGGTAAGGTTTTGCTTCCAGGGTGGAAGGCTTACTGTCCCAAGCTTCAGGAGTTTTCTGTAGCTGTTTTCAGAGATACTTCTAGGGACCTGTAAGTTTCCAGTTCTTCCAAGATGGTATGATTCAAGGAGAGACATTTACTACTCTCCTTTCCTGTGCTCTGCTCTGCGAGTGATCACAAACACCATTTTCTGCCCTGGAACTGTGAGGAGGGTTCCCTCTGTACTGTTGCCATAAGCTCTGCTATGCCAGTGCTCCCCCTCACCCCAGGACTGCCACCTAGGACTGGGACCCAGATCTGAATATGGGCAAAGCAACAGAGTCCTTACTCAATGCTAGCAAAAAGACCCCTGTAATCTCCTTCTGACCAGTTATTTGATCCCCTTACTGTCTGTGGGCTGAGAGCTCTGGAAGCAGCCACTACCACTGCCATTTCAGTCACTCCCAAGGCTTGCTTCTGGTTTGCTGGGGCCAGGGCTGTGCTGGTATGGCCTGCACTGGACTGTGCTCCTCTCTCACCCAGGTGTGACAGACTTTTCTTGCTGAAATTCTAAGTTGTCTTTGGTGTCTATGGGCTGAGGAGTCTGGAAATCGTCACTGCTGGCAGTGATTCAGTCACCCCAAGACCTGCTCCATGTTTGCTGGGGCCCAGACCTGAGCTGGACTGTGCTCCTCCCTCACCTTGGTACAACAGACCTTTGCAGCTGATCTTCCAGATTGTCTTGGGCTGGAAATTTGTTTTACTCCACCTTTTTGTGGGTTTTTGCTGCTCTAGAATTTGTTTAGAGTCTTTTTTAAAGGCATTTCAAGGGATTTGGGGAAGAGCTCAGGTGAGTCCCTGCCTTTACTCTGCCATCTTGGCTCTGCCCCTCGATCAAAATATTTAAAAAAGAGTTTACAGACCCCAAGTTAAGCACTCATAAATTGTTATTTCAATAGCTTAGGCAGAGGTTATTAGGGACTGAACTAGTGGAAAAAGGGGACAGATATGCAGGTAAAGGCCTTCTAACTTGGGGTCACCCACAAAGCAGCCCCATGACTGGTGCTGACCAGGAAATCTCTCTTCTCTGACTGGAATTTTAGATTCTAGGAATCATATCACCTAGGAAAGTGAACTCTCCTTCCACCACCCCTACCACCCCCTCAAAAAAAAAAAAGGCTGGGTTTCAGGAACATCACTTATGATATCCTTCTTGGGTCAAGTGGGTATGCATGTATCTGCTTCTTTCTTTGCTTCTGCAAGAAATCTAACCATACCCTGGCCATTGCCATCTTGTGGGCTGAGAAAGTCCTTTCTCAGGCTCTCTCCTTGCAGGGCATGTAGATGAGCTCATCCACCTCATGGTGGTCATTACCAGTTTCCGGAGGGAGTGGAGACAGTGTGTTCTCAGGCTTCCTCCTCATTCCCACCCAGCCCCAGTCCTCCCCCAGCTCTACTATGCACTATTCTGTCCTCTGTAAAGGAAAAAAGAAGCAAAAAGGTACAGTAGCAACTGTCACTTTCCTGTATAGGCCAGCTAAAGAAGAATTTCTTCTTTCTTTTTTATTGATTTAGCATCATTTATTCCAAGTACCTTAAATGGGATTATCATCACTTCCAATTTCCAAACCAGGGTATTGAAGGCAGAAAACTTGTAAGCCATTCAGTAGGTGAGAAATAATAAATTCACTAAACCAGGAACAAGAGTCTGAGGTTTTAACACAGAGTTTTCAAATTTCTAGAGATTATTCCTTCACTAGGGAATAAAATAAATACACACTTTCTCTTTTATCCATAGCAACAGAGAACATATATTGATTATCAAATATCACATTTATGGCTCAGACTTTCATTAACAATGGAGCTTCAGCCACAATATAGCCCTAAGTAAACAACTAGACCTCTATGGGAAAAAAAGTTATGTATATACATATATATATATATGTGTGTGTGTGTATATATATATATATATATATGTGTATGTGTGTGTGTGTGTGTGTGTGTGTGCGTGTGTGTGTGTGCGATTGTGTATATATATACCTAAGCATACATATATATACATAAGTCAAAAGGAATATCTGATGTGCAAATTAATGCACTTAATCCAATTACATAACCAAAACAAGCTATATTCTTATCTATAAGTCAGAAAAATGGCAAAATCCCTGAAAATTCTAGCTACCTGTTACTGATTGTTATAAGTGTGAAAAGAATTCTGAGGGGTCTGCTCATACAATCCTCAGTTTTGCCAGATGTAATGGTGCTCAAAGGCTCATTTTGCTACTAAAACCTATATACAACATCTCCTTGGCTAATGCTTATGGCCAGACTGGCTTCAATTCATATATCAATGACATTCACAGATGCAGAAGATTCTGGAGAACCTGCCTCGGAGCAATACAGGCCAATGCAGGGACATCAGCTGGGAGGCTCACTAGTGAATGGATCAGCTTCTCAATGACGGTCTTCAGGCACTGGTACGCTGCATTCAAGTCTTGGTCAAAAGCCTGTCCCTCCAGTTGCTGGCCCATATGACTGCAGATGTTTCTCAACTCAACACTATCTTTTAAATAGACGGGGAAGTTCAGTTCTTGATGCAGGCGGTTCAGGATCGTCTGCTCCACCTGGACAAGCTGCAAAGTGATCTCGACGAGGTGGGCCAGCACAGTGTGCACTGCCACGTGGGCCAGCTTGCACTGACCCGGGTCCCGGGTCTTGGGGACGCAAACCTCCTCACCTCTCAGCTTGGCCTCCTCCGGGCCCTTGCCCTTCTCTTGGTCCTCTCGCCGGCTGGCCTGCCTAGGGGCTGTGGACACGTGCTGGGTGGAAGACTGGCCCTCGTTTCTGTCCCTCTGCTGCTGCAAGAGCCTCAGGGTCTGCAGGGCCACTGTCTGGTGACTGATAGAGGCCTGGAGGTGCCATGCTGGCCATGGCTGCCCATGTTTTTTCTGCCCTACTTCTCGTGCAGGTGGGGAAGGAGAGGCAGAGGGGGTGATTAAGGTCAACGAGGTCACATTTTCCTCTGGTTTCCTTCCCTGCACTCCCCAAGTGCTAAAGAGGAATTTCTTACAATGAGAGCCTGTTCTTCTGAAACCCAGCTAGCCAATCATCTTAGAGATAGCTCCGGTCATTGGAAATGAATCAGTTGTCAGTTGTCCTTTCAACAAGATGCCAAAATACACATCCAGGACACATGCTATCAAATTAGGGTGCAGGTTTTCTCAAATTAATATGTGTGTGTTGGGGGTGGGGTGGAGACCACCCTATACCCCTATTCACCACCATCAACTTTCCTCATAAAGACATGTGGGGAAGATGGGACAAGGACAGGTAGCAAAGGAGGAATGTAAAAGCATAGCATTGGGCTCTAAGGATACTGTTGGGAGTCCTTAAATTCAGACACAGTTAAGGACAATGAATGGACCTTGGGACTCAAGCAGGGAGCCCATGGGCCACCATCTCTGTGACTTCACAGTTCCCAGGCAGGGCATGGAGCGGAGGGCATAAGGGCAGCAGTGGAAGAGATAGGGACAAAGTTATTAACAGGTGGAGCCAGGGGAGAGGTCATCGGAGAAGATATGGGGAATGTCTTCCTTCCAAGATTTTAGCTACACTGAGGAAAAGAACATCAGAGAGGGAATGGGGCCACTGCTCCGGGTGGATGGGATGGCAACTGGTGGAAAGCAGAGCTGCTCAATACTGCTTGTTTTTGAACCAGGAGGACAGTTTATACAACATGGTAAAGACCACTTTGGAAGACTTAAGGACTTTGATCAATGCAATGGTCAACCATCCTACCATGATTCCAAAGGACCAATGAAGCATGCCATCCACCTCCTGACAGAGAGGTGATAGGAAGGGAGTAAGCATTTATACAGCGCCTGCTACATGCTGGGCATTTTTTAATATCTCAGTTGATCCTCAAAACTCCTCCCCCACCAAGATAGATGCTGTTATTTCTAGTTGAGAAAACTGAGGCAATCAGCAGTTAAGCCACTTGCCTTAAGTCACTTAACCACTGATTGCCTATGGCCATACAGGCACTAAATGTGTGAGACTGGATTTGAACTCAGGTCTTTCACTAGCCACAGCCCCACCTAGCTGCCTGAGGGTGGAATGAGACATTTTTGGAAGGGGCCAATGTAGGAATTTGTTTTGCTTAAGTATGCATATTTGTTGCAAGGATTTTGTTTTTTTCCTTTTCATTGAGTGATGGAGAGTTTCAGGGGAAAGGAGAAAATAAATGCTTGGTAACTGAAAAAAATAATCAAAGTTTCAAATAAATTAAGTTTGCATTTGTTTTCTAAGCCAAAGAAAATAAGCTTTTGAATGGAAAGATCACAACCCAAGTGGCTAACAGAGTCAATCCTTTCTCTTCTGCTCTGATCCCTAGAGTTGGTCTACAAAGCAGCAGCAGCACTCAAGTTGCAGAAGATCTCTGTCTCTTTATTGGGGTGTCAGACGCAGGGCCTGGCCGGACCTAGAACCTTGGGCTATTTTCGTTGCCATCTGTAGACACTGTACTGACTGAGTTCTTTGGCTATATCTCAGTCTGTTTAGAAGCCCTCCCAGAAACTCCTGTAGGCCTTTCTTGGCTGGGCCAGAGGAACTAGAGAAGCTCCCTTTCCCTGCTTCCCTCTGGGGACCCCGGCCCCCTTGGGAGTGGTTCTGCTGGTGTCGGGAGTCTGAGCTGTCACCACCACCCACTCTCTGACCCTTTGAAGAGCCCTGTGAGGGCAGAACTTGGGAAGTCTCAGCCTTAGTAGAAGGCTGGGGTAGCTGGGGGCAGGAAGCAGTCTGACAAAGATTCCTGCTCCCCTGATGTGGTGACGCCAAGTACCTTCTTGCAGGAGGGTGTCTTATAAGTTTCTTGGCCTCTGAGGAATGACTCTTTGGTTTGGATGGGGAGGCTCCCCCTCCTCCATCCCCCCAACCCTGGTCTCCAGCTTTGGGTTTCCTAAAGTGTTCTCTCTTCCGGCTTGGGACTGTGGCCTTGGCCTGACTCTTGTCTGGAGCTGGGGGCTCTGACTTCTCAGACCCCCCTCGTCTGGCCCTCCCGTGTACACATGGCCTTATAGCAGCTGCCATGTTCTTGTACTGACTCAGGGACTGGGGCTCTGGGACCTTGGTGGTCTGAACATCAAAAGTCTGGGGAGGCATCAAGGGGACTTCTCTCCCCTCCCTGGAAGGGCCCTGCCCATCTCTAGCAAGCTCCTGTAGCCATGGCTGAGAAGCAGCAGGAGGATGGCAATGTAGGGGCCGAGCATCTTGAGACATAGCCTTCTTTGCTTGGACATGGGCTCCCACAGACCCTTGGCAGGTAGGATTGGGAGCTGGAATCTGACAAGTTGTGGAGCAGAAGGGGGTAGCCAGGGGACAGAGGTCTTGTTGAATGGGAGTCCTAGGAAAAAATGGACTGGGGAATGGGGGGCTGGAAGCTAGGGAATGGGGATCAGGGTTATACTGGCATTTCTCAAGCTGGATTCTGGGTTCTTTGTTCCAGGGGCAGCCTTCAGTCTCAGGGCCCAGAGTCCCCTGGGTATGAAGAGGTGCTTCTCCTGTTGCTCCTTCGTCCTGGGGCATGGAGGTCACTATCCTGGACATTGGGAGTATATCTCCGGTGAGGGATCCTGGTGGGTTATGCTCATCCTCTTGAGTTCCAGCTGGCACCCTCAAAGTGGTAGGCCAGGTGTGGGATGGTGGCTCTAGGGGAGGGGTATTATGCCTTAGGGCACAGGGCTGATATATTTGCTGGACTCCCCATCCTGGGAGCTCTGGACTAGCTAAAGGGACAGGACTTTCCTCAGAGTTGGCTCCTTGGGGTTCAACCTGGGGTAATGAAGACAGGACTGAGGTCCAAGGAGGTTGGGTCTGCATTCTGTCCCAACTTGGGCCTGTCCCTTTTGGGACTTCTATGGAGCTGGCTCCTTGCAGCTCACTCTGGGAGTTCATGTTAAACACTGGGGCTGGAGGCTCTGCAGGCCAGGGAGGATCTTTCTCTTGCATGTTATACCATGGGAACTCAGGTACATGAAGAATCATAAGGGGATTTTCAATAAGGCCAGTTCTTTGGGGCTCAGGTAGGGTGTGCAGGTCGAGGCACGAGGCTGGAGACCCAGCACCCTGGGGAAGTTCACTTTTCTGGGAGTTATTGCATGAGGCCTTGGGCCCATGCAGAGTCACAGGGGCAGTCTCACTCCAGGCTCCTATGAGGCCAGCTCCCTGAGGCTTAAGCAGATGTGATGCGGAAGCATTGCAGGTTGGGGCTGAGGGGTCAGGGTCCTGGGGAAACTGGGCCTGCCATTGGTCCCCCAATAGAGCCTCAGAGACTATCACTTTGGGATCTTCCACTGGACTTTGGGACTCAGGAAGGAGGACTGAGGGTGGACCGAGGGTCTGGGCTGGAGATTCAGGGGGCCAGGGTAGTTCGCTCTGTGGCATATCCTGAGGCCCAAGGACCTCATGTTCATGTGATGCCACCACTTTTGTGACTTCTGCAGGATCAACTTCTTGAGGCTTCACCAGGGAATGTGGGGGAGAAAGTAAAGGTAGCAATGGATCTAGGACTGGGTCTCGGCATTCGGAGGCTGACCGTGGGACTTCTGGTTGATTTGGGAGCTCAGGGGATGCCATTTCTGTAGTCTCACAGTTTCCATGCAAGACAGGGAGGGGAGAGATTGAAGGCAGGTATGGGGGAGGAAGGGACATAGTTTTATAAAATAGATTGGGCAGGGGGAGGTAAGAAAGCTCATTGAAGAAGACAAGGGGAGTGTCCGAAGGTGGCTGTTGGTTAGTGGCCCCAGTGGGAAAGGTGCAACTGGACTTTGGGAAAGTGACCCCCAAAGACTCACTGTGAAGAGAAGGGAGACCCCAGAAGAGCTGGATGCTCCCTTTTGCCTTGGCACTTGAAGCAGACAAGGGACAAAGGGAGTTGGGGACCTGGATTAGGCCAGTAGGGCTGTGGAGGTAATGAGAGTTGGGTGCCGGCTCTGGTATCACTGCTTTGACTGGGAATTCTTTGGAACCCACAAAGGGCTGGTATGCTCCATGGGGACCCAAGAAGGAAGGGTGTAGGTTCCCCACCTCTTCATTCAGTGTCCCTAAGGCCTCTGTTTGGAAGAAAGAGGCCTTCTGCTCAACCTCCAGATTCCTAGAGTGGAAATACCACTGAGGGTCTAGTCTCATCTGTCTCAACAAATCCTCCTCTTTCTCTTCTTCATCCTCCTCCTCCTCCTCCTCCTGCTCCTCTTCCTCTTTGTGGAACAGAGCTCCTTTCCAGCTCTGGGGCTGCCAACTTGGAGCTCTCCCTGGGAAGTTAGGGGAGGTAGGGAAGAGAAATGGGAGAACCTAGGGAGTAGAGGGAGAAGTGAAGAGCATAAGAACCGAAGTCATAGCTAGAAGTGGAAAGTCATCATTAACCTCTTCTGCCCAGTGTCTGAGGCCAGGAGTCAGTGGTCACTCACACCGTCCTTCCATGTGTCAAGGGGGGCAGTGCTTATTTGACCTGCCCTGTGCCCAGTGGTCAGTTGTCACTTACTCTGCAGTGTGTCTGATGGTTACTTCCTTTGCCTTATTACTGGTCTACAATCACCATGTACTGTGTCTTGGCATTAGTGGTTATTCAAGCATCTCCATGTCAGGGGTCAGTGGGTTTTCACTCTGTCTCATTTCTAGGAGTCAGTGGTAACTCTCCCTGCCATGACTTGGGTCCTAGCAATCATCTTTTTCTGTGTCTGGGTGTTGATAGTCTGTCCCTTGCTTTGTATCTGGAAGCCACTGTAACCCACCGTGTCCAATGTTTTGGTGGCCACATGAAACAGAGTCAGTCTGCTTTGTGTGCTAGGAGTCAACAGTCACCTATCTTTCCCTGTGTTTAGACATCAATAGCCTTGCACTCTTCCCTGTGTCCCTGGGGAAAGGGTCATTCACCCTGCCTTGTGTCCAGAAGTCAATAATCTCTCACTCTGTCCTGTGTCTGGGGGAAGTCAGTGGTTTATCACTCTGTCCCACATTATTTTGGAGTCAGCGGTCACACTACTTTATATCCTAGTGGTCAGTGGTGGGGGAGGGGAGTCAATGGCCTCTCATTCTGCCTTACATCTATGAGTCAGTGGTCATTCACTTTGTCTTAGAGTCAGTGGTAACTCAGTTTCTGGAAGCCAGGGATGGCAGAATCACCTGAATCTGAGAGCTGGAAGGGATTCCTCTTAGAGTTAGATTTCATTGCTAGGAATCTTCTTACGTCAAGTCTAAATCAGCTTGTCTGAAATTTCTACACTTGGTTGCTAGTTCTACCTTCGGGGACCCAGCCGAGTTAAGTCCAACCCGCTTCACATGACACTAGTTAGTCCTATCACATGAGGACAGACATCATCTCCCTCTCAACCTTCTCTTCTCCAAGCTCAACACTCCCTGTTTCCTCAGCAGATCCTCAGATGACATGATCTTAACAAGATACTTCACTGTCCTAGTTAGCCTCGGGATGCTGTCCAGCTTAGAGTCATAGAATCACACATCTGGAGCTGGAAGATAACTTAGAGGTCATTTAGTTTAATCTCCTCATGTTACAGATGAGGAAACTGAGTTCCAGAGAACTTAAATAATTTGTCCAAATTACATAGACAGTAAGTAAATGAACTGAGATTCAAACTCAGGTCCTCTAACTCCAAATCTTTTGCTCAGCCCCACTGTACATTACTCTGATGCCTCCCTTTTCAAAGTCTTTCCTAAAATGTGATGCCCAGAATGACACTTTCCTTGTCTCTTGTCTAAGAGCCAGTGGTTACTTACCCTACCATATTTGGTGGTCAGTGGCAGTGAACCCTGCCCTGTAACGGGGCATCAATGAGTATTTGCCTCCACTTACGTCCAGGAGATAAGTGGTCACTTGCCTGGCTTTATATCCAATAGAAGTGGTCGCTCACCCTGCCCTGTGTCTTGGGGATGGCAGTGATCCATTTTGCCCTTTTGTGTCTGGGGGTCACTTTGTGTCTGGGGATGGGGGACGGCCGTCACTCACCGTGCTGTGACTTCCATTCTGCTGGGTTGGGAGCCATCGGTGATGCTTTTTCCGAAACTGCCAAATCAGGAACAGCAGAAGAATCAACAGGTTCCCGGGACTATAGGGGCAACTGCAGCCACATTGGGAGCACCCCAGTGGCCGCAGAGCTTCCTTTATCTCCCCCCAGATCAGTCCAAGCTGGGCCTTGGTTGTGAGCGTTCTCACCCACTCCATTTCCCCCAGGAGGCCCAAAGCAACAGCAACACGTTCCACTGATGTCATGGATTCTACAGAATAAGGAATGTCAGAGCTTGAAGGACTCTTCTGGAGTGTGTCTCCTCTCTGATCTGGCTTTCATACAGCTAACAAGGGTGCTCCTAATGCAGAGCTCTGATCACCTTACTTGGCCCTGGCCAAGTCACCTAACCCCATTTACCTCAGTTTCCTCAACTGTAAAGTGAGCTGGAGAAGGAATGACAAATCACTCTGGTATTTTTGCTAAGAAAACCCCAAGTGAGGTCATGAAGAGTCAGATACGAAAGAACAACCTTGGGAAAGGCCCTTTACCATTTTGAATCTCAATTTCTCATTATGTGGTGATCAAAAAGGTTCAAGAGACATAATTTCTGGGTAACTTAATCATTTTATCAAGAAGGCCAGCATGCTTCTTAATAAAAGGATAGTCATTGGGCTGTCTCTCTTAGACTGAAGACAATCGTGGCTCCCAGTCTAGCCTCTCAAGAGTAATCAACCCTGATTGGTTAACAACTGATGAGAGAATGAATGTTACAATGAGGGGCTGAGTGGGCAGAGAGCTTATCTCTAGACCCAGACCACCCTCAGCCCAGGCAGTTTAGACAAAAGGTTTATCTCTGTCCAAACTTGATTGAATGGAGTTCACCTCCCACTAGAGATTCCTTGTAAGGTTGGGTGGGGTTAGATAGAGGAAGTTAGCTCAATCTTCTGAGACTGAGGTCTTGAAAGGAGGGTAGAAAAAGGGAGGGGAAGGGGGGGCACTGAATCTCCCCAAATCGTTAGTTATTAATAATCATTTCTCTCATCTATAAGCTGAAGGAGTTGGAGTAGATAACTTCCTTCAGCTCTAAATTTATGATCCTGTTCAAGGCTCTTCACAAGTAAATGTATTATTCTAAACTCTAATGAGATTGTGTTTTTCTTTGGAGTTTCTCAAAGTAGGAAGGAGATAAGATTAATAAGATGGTGGGGGCATAACAAGTCAAATTATGAAAAAAATATTTATATAGTATATAAAAATATATAATATGTATAAATATATATTTATATTTTAAACATTAGCCCAGAAAACCTTAACCTGGGATTTTTTTTAGTGTTGTAAAGGCAATTATGAATAAACATTTATTCCACATATGTACACAAATTCTCTTCTTAAAAAGAAACCAGATACTTTAGGGGTAGAAAGCTGTGAGTACAAAGTGTTAGAGTGTTTGTATACATAATTGCTAAGCATTTTAAATTGAGTGCACTCCCTGCTTTAAAAAAAAAAAAAAAAACAGCAACAACAACCCTAAAGGTCACACCTCTAAATTTTTATATCCTATTTACAAGTTATATAGCAATATGGCTGTGACTCTATCCAAACCTAAACTGATCCTGCTAAAGTACAAAATCCCAATCCTAAATATACATCTGTCAAACCCTTCCTACAATGGGCAAGGATGCTGACTGAAGGCTTCTGAGATACGCCTTCCAAGATGATGCAAAGCACAGAATTCACACTGGTGTGAACATGCAAGTGCTAGAATCTGTGTGTCTAACAGCCTTCAAGGATTCTGAGCTTTTAAAAATATTTTGATGACCGGATTTCACTATATTTGGTTTCCTTTGCATTCCTATGTATTTTGTTTTATGTGTTAAATATTATTCCGAGAGAGTTCAACAGCTTCAGCAGATTGCCGAAAGGGTCATGACACAAAAGGGTTAAGAACAACTCCTCTATTGAAAACTAAGAGGACCCTAAATCAAGGTACTTCTACATGTAGGAAATCTTCCTGAACTATCTCGGCTACAAGATCAGTTCTGTATTTATAAGCGGTAGCTTATAGTTGTGTCTGACTCTTTGTGACCACTTTTTGGGGTTTTTTCTTGGCAAGGATACTGGAGTGTGTGTGGGATGAAAGATCCTCACCAATTAAAAAGTTAATTTATAATAAGGAGCCATCTCAGGGTGGGAAAAGAAATAAATTTTATTCAGTTCTCGAGAATAGGGCGTCCTCTGCCAGAACAGATCTAGCAAGGGTGGTGCTTTACAAGAAGCAAAGCACCAATAATTATACCTAACACAAGAGAATTCCTGCCCACCTCTGAGCCTTCTCACCACTGGCTGGGAGGCGGGCTTACAATCTGAGCACGAAAGCTAGACAAAGAACCGAGAAATCGAGGCACAGAAACTCCAATTCCCATTCCCTTAGTTAATGATTACAACTGAGGTGACATCCATAAATCTAAAGAAGGAGAATAGGATAAGGGGAGGGGGAGACCCTCTCTGTTCTTCTGCAGTACTTTTACAGTAAAGGAAAGCAGGTCACAGTGACCCTATCCTTACTGAGCAAATCTTCAAACCAGAACCAGAAGAAAGAACAAAATGTTTCAGGGTAAACTTTCCCAGAGACTGAGCATCAGACTCTCACGACCTCAGAATTTTCCACTTCCCTATTTCCCTATTTCTTGATTTTTAAACATTTCTTAGTGTATATATATATATATATATATATACATATATATTCATATATGTGCATATATATATATTTATACATATATATGTATATATATTTATAAACATTTCATTTACCTCACACAGAGTGTTTCCTTCTCCAGCTCATTTGGCAGATGAGGAAACTGAGGCAAACAGGGTTAAGTGACTTCCCCAGAGTTACACTGCTAGTAAATGTTTGAGGCCAGATTTGAACTCAGGATGAGTCTAACTAGCTGTTAGAGCCTGGGCAAATCATTTAATCCTTTCTCTGCCTCAGGCTCCTCAGCTTTAAAATGAGGATAATGCTAGCACTGAGGAACAAATGATGTAATATTTGTAAAGCGCGTTACAAACCATAAAATGCTGTAGAAATTTTAGCTATTATTCTTGTTTCTTAGAGTGCATATTGACCTTAGCAATAGCCAATTAGCACAAAATTAAAGGCCTTAAGGAATTCAACTAAGCATTAGGCTTTTCTTCAATTTTCATTTACCTGTAAACTTGAGGCCCTAATTCTGTTTTTATTGCAGCAAGGACAAGATCTCTGTGTTTTATTCTCTCTATCGTGTCTCTGTTCTTTGCCACTCATCAGTGCTGGTGGGTCTGTGCTGTCCTGATCTCTCTAGCAAGGACACGTCTGTGGTTTGGCTCTCAGCAAAGTGCTTTGTATTGTGGCTGATGTGCAGTAAGTCCTTAACAAATGCTTGTAGCTTGATTGCTTCTCTCTCTAGAGGTTTTGTTCCAATCTCAAAGGCTCTGGCTGATTCTGTTGCTCCTCAGTGGAAGTGGTCCTCCATAGGGACTGAAGGGATGGCAGCTTTAGCATCAACTAGTCTTCTCATGGTCTGTATGTTGTCTCACTTAGAAACAGATTTATTCTTGAATTTTTATATGAGTCGGTAGCCAAAGTGGCCTTTGTTTTCTTTGAGTGACTCAGTTTATCTCATTGAGCATTGCTGGGCCATGCCTGGGAACAGAGAACTTCCTGTGTGATGAGTCATGGGGCTGGCTGAGGGGAGGTGTTGACTCCAGAGCCACATCTTATTGGGTGTTAACCTAGTCTATGCTAGGGGGAGGGGCCAACTCAAGAACCAATCGGCCCTTGGTCATCGGCTTGATGATGTCAAAAGATAAAAAGAGGGGAGAGGACTGCTTGAAGAGCCCTCTTTCTTTTTCCGGTTGGCGTGGGAGCAGTGGGGAGCATGACTCTGGGCCAGCCCTTGCTCTCGGGCCGAGTCCAGATGTTGGTAACTATGAATTGTATTGAGTCTGTCTGTGGATATTTGTAATTTATTTGTATTTTGGTTTTGAGGTTCTGCATCCTGGTTCTTTTCCCCCGAACTAAATGAATGCTCTGAACCTCAGGGTGCTGGTTTTTTTTCCCCTGAAGTAAGTGAATGAAATTGTATTTGGTCTGTCTCTTGATGCTTGTCTCTTTGCTCCCCTGAACTAACTGAATGCTAACTGAATGCTGGTGTTTTTTCCCCTGAACTAAATGAATGTTGTCTGTATGCTAACTGAATGCTGGATTAAAGTAAGCTGGTCAACCCCTTCACCATGCTTTCCTTGTTTAAGCAGATAAAAAGAACCTGTGCTTTCCTGGCATCCTGGCAGCCTCCTGGGGGCTGGCTGTGGGGGGGATCTTACGCCCCCACTGAAGCTGCTAGCTGGGTTGTTAAAACAGAGTCCAAAGGCATCTACCATGAGCAAAGTAGGTAGGAGGGGCTTACCTGTAAGCCTGTTACACTAGGTTCATAATAACATATATTTTTTAAAAAATCCCGGCTCTCTAGGTCCCTCATTTAGCCTCAAAGAATTATCTTTAGTTCTGCCTTTATTTTTATTTTTTTTTACATACAAGACTTCACTCCCATGCTTTTCCCTTTCATTTCCAAGATCTCAATCTCTCCCTACTCTCTGGCTCCTTTCTCTCTGCCTAAAACCATATTTTAGCATTCCTATCTTTAAAAAATTAATTATAATAAACCATACAATACACACAATGACTACAACAACATAAAGAGAAAGATGGCACCACGCATACAAAGAAAAATCAAAGGTAAATGTTGCTAAATGATAAAGAACAAGCCTGGCTTGAAAGAAGAGACAGAAGACACTCATAAACCACTTCTTAGCAGTGTCAGCCTTAGAAAGTTTGGTCTGAGAAAGACAGAGTTAGGTTTTCTGAGGTGCTCATGCATTGCATGGGAGCTAACGGTTTGGAACTGAGAGCTCATTTTGGAGTTGGGGTGCAGTTATTTCATCATCATTTCACCTCTGGACAGAGGAAATACCTCTTCTATCAGATTACCGCCAAGATTTGGGCTATCTAGACAGAAGAATCTGTCTCCACCTAAGCCTAAGAACACAATGGACCTTCCATACCTTCGATTAAATTACTTGCAAGCTTGGGTTGGGGTTTGATCTGGATAAAGAGAAGCAATAGGATCTCCTCCTGAAGAAAACCTGGACTTGAATTCAGGACTTTGAAAGAAGGGGGCTGGGGCAGCTCTGAATCTCCAAGATATTGGTTATTAATAATCATTTTTCACAGCCACAAGTATCACACATTGCACATGTTGTCACACTTTTTTTGATGTATTGATCAGTCTCTTTCTTTTCTTTTCTTTTATATCTAAAAATATATTATATTGTATTGTATTGTAGTATATTATATTATAGTATATTATAGCATGTTATAGTGTATTGTATTACATTATATTACATATTATATTGTATTGTATTATATTATATTGTATTGTATTATATTACATTATATTATATTATATTATAATTGTATTATATTACATTACATTTTATTATACTATACTATTATTTTATATTATATTAATTATATCTTATCATATCATGTCATATCATATCATATCATATCATATCATATGACATTATATTATATTATGTTATATTATGTTATATTATGTTAAAGTATATTATATTATGTTATATTGTGTTATATTGTGTTATATTATGTTATATTATATTATATTGTATTGTAATATATTATATTATAGTATATTACAGCATGTTATAGTATATTGTATTACATTATATTACATATTATATTGTATTGTATTATATTACATTATATTATAATTGTATTATATTACATTACATTATACTATACTATTATTTTATATTATGGTAATTATATCATATCATGTCATATCATATCATATCATATCATAACATATTTCTCAGGGAAGAGGAGGGAAGGATGGAAAAACTATGATGATGTAAAACATAAAAGACATCATTGAAAACTTTTTTTTTTCAGAATATACCATGGATGATCAGCTAGATAGCACAGTGCGTAGAACAGCAGCCTTGAAGTTAGGAGGACTTGATTTCAAATCTGACCTTGGACACCTACTAGCTGTGTGATCCTAGGCTGGTCACTTAACCCCGTTTGCCTCCCCCCACCAATTTTTTTTAAAGAATAAACCAAAGAATCTTAGAACTGAATGAAATCTTAGAGATCATCTCATCTAACCCTTTTCAACCCAAGCTGTACTACAGACTGGATTAGTATCTATCCAAGGATCTAAATTCTCTATATGGTGATGATAAAGATAATGATGACTGATGATGATGATGGTATGAAAACCCACTCAAATAGCAATTTAAATTTTACAATTTTGGGAGGTAGCGTACAATTATTATGATTGCCAGTTTATAGATGAGGACACTGAGACTTGGACTGCTCAAGCGACTTGTCTCTGCTCACCTAATTAGCAGTGTCAAAGCTTTGCCCTCCTTGGCCTCAGCTCTGGTAACTCAGAAGAATGCATCCAAGAGTCGGGGAATGGGAATGGGAGGAGCAGACCGAACTGTCAGCAAGTAAAAGAGGCTAGATTTGAAATCAAGTCTTCCTGACTCCAGGTCCACTTTTGTTGCAGTCACTAGTTTTATGTGATTTGGCATACCCTTTAACTTTTCATTATGATGTCACAAATCACTCTGGCTTTCATTGGCCAATAATAACCCCCACCCAAGCCTCTGTGGCTCATTGTTTAGGTTTTGATGGCTTAATAGCAATTGTCTTCTGTTCAGGCTAGAAACTCTTAAGGGTCTTTCCCTCTCAGATTGATATCTTTGTGACAGTAATTTAGGCCATCTTTTGTCTTAATTCTTACCTAGCCCTTAGTCACGAGATGGGCATTACCTCAGACAAACTGAGACCTGGGAAGGACCTAAATTTAGAAAGGCCAAGGTCACCCACTGTATCCTGGGCCTTAGCCAGTTGTCTTGACCTGGGTCTTGCCACTGGACTTGGATAGGTGATAACTTCCCTCACTTAACTGCCTCACTTAAGTCCAAACTATGAGCAATCCACATCCCTTGTGATGTCAGTGGTCCCCTTCAAAAACAAAAGATAAACAGCTCCAACAACGAAATCATGCTTTTGTCACTGAATAACCAATATCCCTGGAGTATCGATGTTACTAATATCATTGGATAGTAAGTGTACCTTCGACAAATATTCCATTTTTCTGTGTCTAGCAGTAAGTTTTCTTTCAAAAAATGTATGTATACGTATACATATACATACACATATACATACACATGCACACACACATACACATTCACACATACACGTATACACACACATACATATACATACGCACATATACACATACATATACATACACACATATACATACACATATACACATACACGCATACATACACAGATAAACGTACATACACATATACACATATGCATACACATATACACACATGCATGCACATATATACACATACACATACACATATGCACACAAACACACACACATACACACATACACATTCACGTATACACACATATACACATACACACATATATACACATACATACACATATACATATAGATATACATACACATAAACATACAGATATAGATAGACATACACATACATACACATGCACGTACACTTACAAATATACATACACATACACAATTGCATACACATGGACATATACATACACATATAGATATACATACACATACAAATACACATATAGATATACACACATATGTGTGCACATGCACATATACATACACATACACTTATAGATATACATACAGATACACATATACACACACAAACATATACATATAGATATACATACACATACACTTATAGATATACACATATACATATAGATATACATACAAATAGACATATACATATAGATATACATACACACATACACATATTCATGCACATATACATATAGATATACATACACATATACATATACATGCACATACACACATACATATAGATATACATACACATATACATACACATAAACATATAGATATAGATATACATACACATACACACATACACATGCACATACACTTATAGATATTCATACACATACACATATAGATATACATCCACATACACATTTACATACACCTACACATATACATATAGATATACATACAAATACACATATAGATATACATACACACATATACATACACGTACACATATAGATATACAGGCAATACACATTTACATACACATACGAATACACATATAGATATGCATACACATATACACATACATATAGATATACATACAAATACACATATACATGTGGACATACATACACATATACATACACATATACACATACATATAGATATACATACATATACTCATATACATATACATGCACATATAGATATAGATATACATACACATACATACACATATAAATATACATACACATATGTGTATAGATATACATACACATATACATATAGATATACATACACATATACATATAGATATGCATATACATGTAGATATACATACACATATACATATAGATACACATACACATGTAGATATGGATATGCATACACATACACATATACATATAGATATACATACACATATACATATAGAGATACATATACATATAGATATACATACACATACATATATAGATATACATACACATATACATATAGATATGCATGCACACACACATACACATATAGATATACATACACACACATACATGTACATATATATATACATACACGTACGCATACACATATACATACACACATACACATACGCCTACACATACACACACACACACACACACACACACAGAGTCATTTTGACCTTGACAGAAATCCACAAACATTAGGACTTCCAAATATAAATAGTTAAAAAAGGACTACAAATAAAACCACGAATTTCTATTATATACGGCTTACTTTTAAAAAGTATATAGTACATCCTAGTTTCAAAGTGTGGAAAATGATTTTGAGTAATCATTGTCTTGGAGATTCAGAGCTTTCCCCAGCCCCCTTCCTTTAAGTACTCAGATTACATTGACTCTCCTCATCCTGGTCAAACCCCAATCTAAGCTTGCAAATAATTTAATCTAAGGTACAGAAGTCCCGTTTCATTCTGCTCAGGCTTGGATGGAGACAGATTTTTCTGTCTAGATCCCCAAATCCTGGGGGTGGGGTAGTCTGAGAGAAGAGGTATTTCCTCTGTCCAGTGATGAAATGATATCAGCCACTGTTGGAGGGGTTTAAAAACTATGTACCCCAACTCCAAAGGGAGACCAGTTCCAAACTGGTTCTCATGCATGCGTGTCAATAATGGGGAGGGGCCCAAGTCGAGACCTTTGCCCCTTACCCCAAAAGAATTTGGGTCTCATTTGTTTTCAGGCACTGGAAACTCTCCCTTGAAATTTCCCCTGCTTGAATTTTCCCACTTGGTCAAGTCTCTGGCATTCACCTCAGGGATCTACCCATTCCAGTAATCCTCTCAACTGGCCTTTCTTCCTGGCCTATGCCTAATCAGTCTCCCAATTCCCACTCCTTCCTTGTCTGGTACCTCGGGATCACTTCTGGCTACTTCCCAACCTCGATCCTATCTGATTCTCTCTTAGCCACATGGTCCAGGTCCTGGCTTTCAGGGCCCTTCTCTGTTACCTGCCAGTCACCCCGGACTACTTGGCCACTCCTAGATCCTTCCCACAGTCTTTCTGTATATAAGATCCATCTTGCCTCCATTAAGGGGCTCAGATTCAATCTGTCCCGCTTGTCAATACAAGCATCACAAATGTGCAGATTCCTTAAGAGTCTAGCTAATGCTTAGATTCCTTAAAAGTCTTACCAATATGGTGGATTTTTAGAATCCCACCTACCCTCTATTGGTGTTTTAATAAATCTCATCTTTGGCTGAAAGAAGGCTTGGGTTGAATTCTTTCGGGCAGGACCTGTGTGTTGCTATTTTGGGGTCCCAGCACCCAATTAGACCAAGACTGAGGTTGACAAAAGTGGTCTTGCTTATTCATGTGTCCTTCTGAACTTCTTTCTCTTTTCTTCTGAGCTTTAAAAATATTTCAGTGTCCCTCTTTTCTGTCTTTTCTGCTTGGTTTCTGTGTGTGTGTGTGTGTGTGTGCGTGTTATGATCCATAGTCCCCCTTTCCCTCCAAAATCTCCCTACCCCATTAAAAAAATACCCAACTAATCTTGTAACAGATAAACATAGCCAAGCATAATACATTAACACATTGGATTTGTCAACATTTTAAAGATTTGAGTTCACAAAGCTAGTCCAACAAACCTGTTTATGTTGCTCTAAAAACCATGCCCACAATGTAAGTAGCTACCAGATGAATTCTGGTGCCACCTAATGGATAGACGTTTTCCACAAGAAAATAACTGATAATACTATCACACATTCTTTTTCAGGAAAAAAATTTGCTGTCAAATACATCTTGTTAAGATATGATGTCGATTGAAAACAACAAATATAACTATGGACCAATTTGACCCAATAATTTCATTGTTGGTTTAACATCTCGAAAAATATTATCAAAAGCACCAATAAAGAAGAGATATCTGTCCAAAATTATTTACAGCAGCATTATTTGTACTTGCAAAAAAATTAAATGTAACCTAAGTGCTCAACACGAGGTGGTTTAATAAATTGTCATATATTAATGTTGTGGTTTGAGGTGCTGGGAACCCTGAAATGCCAGGGTACAGAGTGGGTCTGCCTGTAAAGCATTTAACCATTCAAGCCTTCTTTCAGTCAGAGTAGTGAGGTTTTATTATAACACTGGTTAAGTGGCAAGATTTCTAGTAAATCTGCAGTATTTGTGATGCCAATGGAAGCAGGCAAGATTCCCATTGAATATGCACAATTTAATGGGCTTAAGATTGGCATTTTTATACAGAAAAGACTGTGAGAAGATCTGGATGGGATTAAGGAGTGACAGGTAAGCTAATTAAGTAATCAAGGTGGGCTAGATGACTTGGGCAGAATCTGCAGAGAGAGGTAAGGTCCTATGCTTTCTGTCCTGAAGTTCTTTGGGATTGGGTCATCAAGCCTTGTGCTCCATCCCCTTGAGATTCTACCACCATCCCCACCTCATCCCCAATATCATTCCCAGGTCTACTCCGCCCGACCTCTAGCCCTACCCCATTCCCATCCCCAAACCCATTCTCATCTTCCTTCCTATCCTCATCCTCACCCCCAACTCAATCTTCATTCTCATCTCCATCCCCAGTCACAAACTCTGAGAGGTGGAATGGGTATCAGAGACTATCTAGTTCAACCTAGTCCTGAACAAGAATCCCCCTACCACATATGCCATGAATAGTTATAAAGGTTTTACATGAGACCCAGTGAAGGGAAATCTAAGATTCCAAGGCTGTCAGTTCCTGTTTTGGGGCAGCTGTAATGGTTAGGAAGTCTATCTCATATCAAGCCTAAATCTGCTTCAGTACATCTATCTACCCATTGCTCCTGGCTCTGTCCTCTGGGACCAAACAAAGGCCTAATTCTCCTCTCATGTGAAAGCCTTTTAGATAAGACAGTTACCACATTCCCTGAAAATATCCTCTCCTCCAGACTGTGTCAGTCAGTCAAGAAGCATTTATTAAGTGCTTACCAGGTGCCAGGCACTGTGCTAAAGCCCTGCTGATGCAAAGAAAGGGAAAAGACAGTCCATGCTTTCAAGGAGCTCACAGACTAATGGAAGGGATAGCATAATAAATAACTATGTACAAATAAGATATATAGAGGATAAATTGGAAGGAATGTCAGAGTGAAGGCACTAAGTCTAATCCCCCAACCCCCACACAGCATGATCTTGAGGCTCTTCCTCAGCTTATTATCAGTGACCCTCCAAAAATGCAGCCCCTAGAACTAGATACCACGGGATGACACAAACGGGTCTAATCACCTACTTGGTTCGGGACAACATGCCTCTCTTGATGGAACCCAAGTTTGGAATGACTTCTTTGGCAGCTATATCCTACAATTGACTTTTCTTTTCTCCTTCTCCTTCTCCTTCTTCTTCTCCTTTTCCTACTCCTCCTCCTCCTTCTTCTGCTTCTTCTTTTACTTCTCGTTCTCCTCCTCCTTCTCCTGCTTCTTCTTTTTCTTCTCTTCCTCCTCCTCCTACTTCTTCTTCTTCTTCTTCCTCTTCTTCTTCCTCTTCTTCTTCTTCTTCTTCTTTCTCTTCTTCTTCTTCTTCTTATTATTCTTCTTCTTCTTCTTCTTGTTCTTCTTCTTCTTCTTCTTCTTCTTCTTCTTCTTCTTCTTCTTCTCCTCCTCCTCCTTCTTCTCCTTCTCCTCCTCCTTCTTCTTCTCCTTCTCCTTCTTCTTCTTCTCCTTCTCCTCCTCCTCCTCCTCTCCTTCTTCTTCTTCTTCTTCTTCTTCTTCTTCTTCTTCTTCTTCTTCTTCTTCTTCTTCTTCTTCTTCTTCTTCTTCTCCTACTCCTACTCCTCCTCTTCCTTCTCCTCCTCCTCCTCCCACTTCTTCTCCTCCTTTTCCTTCTCCTCCTGTTTCTCCTCCTCTTCCTCATCTTCTTTTTTGTGGTGGATGCAGGAAAAATCAGCCCTAAATGAAATCTTTAGTGAATGAATAAATCCATCAAAAGAGGGGGTTTCCATTTTAAAAAAAGGTCTGATTAGTAGAAATGAATTTGCCCCATAGTGTTTTGCATTTCACTGCAGTATCTGTCAGCTGGTATAATCCATCCCTCTACTTCCTTATGTTCTCCCCTTCCCCTTTCTATAACTATAGCTGGAGAAACGTTGATTTCATCTGGGCTTGTGGGGCAGGATGACATGTTGGGCTGGGCTTGCTCTTCACTAATATGCCACCACTAAGTCAGAGCTGATACATTTAGAAATCTTTGGGTTCCAAATGTTTCTGAGAGGTCAACCATGGTTTTGTAGCTTTGGAGCTAAAAAGAAATGGGGACCATCTTTGAATAAAGCAGAAAGCTATTTTCAGAAGGAAGAAGTGGAGGGGAATAGTCTTATCCTGAACCTCTAAACCACTCTCCTCACTTCTCCATTAAAAAAGAGTCTCATGGGTCATGGAATTTGAGATGTTGATGGAACCTCAATGATCATCTATTCCAACCCCTTTGTTTCATGGATGAGGAAACTGAGCCCAGAAAGGTAAGGGGATCAGCCCAAGGTCACACAGCTAGCCAGTGGTAAAACTGAAACTAGAACCCAGATTTCCCAACTCATTTCCGTTTCACCAAGGGTAATATTTCTCCCATAGCACTCCTATTTTCCCCTCTGTTGAACATCTGCCATTTTTCTCACATCTTTTACAAATGAACTTCCATCTAGTCAAACATCTCTCATCTTGTGTTTATGAAGTTTATTATTTGAACCCATGTATAAGACTTTGCATTTATTCTTATTAAATTTTCCTTTATTGCTTTTGGTCCAGCATCCTAGTCTGTTGAGAGCCTTTTGGATTCCAACTTGACCATACAATGTATCAGTGATCCCTCTCAGCTTTGTGTCATCTGTAAAGTACAATACACATGTTTTCCATGACTTTATCTAAGTCATTGATAAACTTATTAACCAAAACAGGACCAAGGGATCACTGGGGCACTCCATAAGACTTCCCAGAGTCACTTAGGTGGTATAGGGGATACAGTGACAGACCAGGAGGACCTGAGTTCAGCCTTAGGCACTTACTAGCTGTGTGACCTTGAGCAAGTCACTTAACCCTGTTTGCCTCAGTTTCCTCAAATGTAAAATGGAGATAATAACAGCACCTACCTCTCAGGGTTGTTGTAGAAACTTGTAAAGTGTTTAGCGCAGTGCTTGGTACATAGTAGGCACTTAATCAATGCTTATTCTCTTCTCCCTTTTCCCTCTTCTCCTTCCTCTTGAGATGACTACTTTTCGGATCCAGCCAAAGCACAAAACAACTTTTCATCTTGTCTGCCAGAACAGCATGAGCACCGTTCAACTGTTTTGCTAAAGTCTAAGTAAACCTTATATACAACTTTCTTCCTTTTCAAAAAGGAAATAAACAATCTGGAATAATCTATTCTTAATAAATGCTATACTTGAATTAAACTGCTCCAGAACCTTCGAATATCAGCCCTCTGTTCCAAATGAATTATCTCTTCTATTTCCTGAAATTTCTTACCTATTTCTTTTCTTTGGGTGCCGGGTAACAATACTCGGGTGACAACATCTTTTCTATTTCTCCATGTCTTGGTCTTCACCAAAATGTCTTCCATCATGTTTCCCAACTCTGATTCTTAGGTTTTCTCACATGAGGATGTCAGATTCCAGCCCTTGAAGGTCTTTGGCCTACCTGCACCTCTCAGCTAGTGAAGTTCCCAAAGAAGAGGTTCATCAAAAGGAAACCAAAATTTGGGCAATTTTCTGAATCAGGCAAACCAAAATATGGACAATTTATTCCCTGCTTTTCATTTATTCTGAGGATGAAGGAAATAGAAGGCAGGGTAGGGGCTTATTGCCCTTGTGAATTAGCTCAGTGTTGTCAGGGAGTGTGGCCTCCCAAGTATCTCCTGACTGTTCAGTGTCCCCTAGAATTCTACCGCACTCAGCACACAGCTTAGATGCACACAACTAAAGCTTTTTTGCAGTTTTAAATTTTACATTATTTTTCTGGTTTCATAGCTTGGAGGTCTTACCAGGAAGAAAGTGAGAGCCCCCAGGAGCTGCCATATATCCTGAAGAGGTGATCTATCCCCGGTTCCCATCTGCATCAGTTCTAGGTTTCTGTGTCTATCATGGGGTGGGAAAATTGAAGACTTAACTAGGGGGATGTGTGGTGAGGGGGTTTATGGGATGTGGAGTGTGTAGGGGGGAACAGGAGAGACCAGGATACCTCAAATGCCCCTTCCCTAGTTCCCACCTCCTTAACCCTCTCTAGCCTTCAGCTAATCATTCCTGTTTCCTGTAGCCACAAGGCCAAGCTTTCTGAGAAGGGCAGCAGGATCCGGCAGATGCTATGCACAGACCCCTGCTGTGAAGTGTGCAATTCTGTGGCTTTGGAGGCTGACCTGCTGTTCAAATCCATCTGCCTTCACTGTCATCCTAGACCCTACCATCAGATGTGTCTCTAAATTTGCCTTCTAACCTTTCACTGGTCCTCAGTCCCCCGCAGAGCACAGGTCCAGCACACACCTCCTCAGTGAATCCCTCTTCCTCACTGGCTGCCAGTATCTTACCTACTCACCCTCTTTCTCTTTCTCCCATCAACCCAGTGGACCTCAGTTTCTCCCTGCCCCATTCCTCTCCTTCAGCTACTATCCCTTTTCATGCCAAATCCCCCATCAGGGTCCAAACCTACTCACAGTCCAGTACCACTTCCAGGACCCATATATCCCTACTGTCTCACACCTCAACTGTTGTCCGCACTTCCTTGATGATGGACACTTCCACAGAAACCACCCCTCCTGTGGTCTTGGCACCTCCATTAGCGCCTACGCTCTCGGAGGCCCTCACTTCCTCATTGCAGCCAAATCTCTTGCTGGCGCCATCCATGATCTAAACTCCCTCAGTGGCCCCAGTTCTTTCCATGAAACCCAATACTCCAGAGGCTTCTACTCCTTCAGCGAACCCACGGTTTCCCCAGGAATCAGGCAGCCAGTGTATTACCCACACCTCCTTACTGGATCTCCAATCAGACACCATTACCTCATCTTCGGCTTCCACCCCTTCTACTACTCCCCCCACTCCTGTGGCTCCCACCCTTTCTACTGCTCCTGTTGCTCCCCCTGCTCCCGTGGCTCCTCCAGCTCCTGTGGCTCTCACGGCTCCGGTGGCTCTCCCAGCTCCCCTGGCTCCCACTCCTCCTGCGGCTCCTCCCCTTTCCATTATTCCCACCCCTCTGTTGGCTCCAACCCCTCCTATTACTCCCACCCTATCTTTCTCTTCCATCCTTCCTGTGGCTCCTGTCCCTCCTGTGGCTCTCGGCCCTTTTGTAGCCCCCTCCACTTATTTTGCTGCCATCCCTTCTGTAACTCCTGCCCCTTCTTTTGCTCCCGCCCCCTTTTTTGCTGCCCCTCCTTCTTTTACTCCTGCCCCTTCTTTGGATTCTGCCCCTTCTGTGGCTCCCACCCTTTCTGTTTCTTCCATCCCCTCAATGGCCCAAATTTCAGCCTTGGACCGCTCATTTTTAATACACCCAGCTTACCTACCAGCATATCCCCAACTCGGCCAGTCTCCTTACGTGGCCCACACCAACTCACTGGACCCCAGCTACTCAGGAACTTACACCACTTCTGTGACTTCTACTCCCTCCTTAGCCCCCCCCCCCCCATTCATCAACCTTCAGCTCCTCCAAAACTCCTTCAATGGCCCCCATTTTCTCAAGGAGCCTTGGCTCCTCCTCACCCTATACTACCCCTCTAATAGCTTCCTTCAAAGTTCCCACCCCATCAACCTCAAGATTCCTCACGTCATCACTAGCACCCAAGGCCTCTCTAGCCCACACTTCGTCTATGGCCAGAACACTTGGAGATGCCTTTCCCTCTTCTGTGGTCCATCTCCCCTCCACCTGCACTGTTTCGATTAGCCACACCCCTTCCCAGGCTTCTACCTCCTCCACAATCTGTACTCCCTCTGTGGTTCACACTCCTCTTATAGTCTCCTCTACAACTCCCACCACTTCTGTGACCCCCACCTCCTCACAGGCTTCCCCCACCTTACAGGAGAAAACTTGTTCACAGGTCCTTAGGTGTTCATTGTTCCACATTCCCTCTGGAGCCCATAGTCATTCCACAACTCAAACCACTTCAGTAACCACTGCCACCACCTCCTTAGATGAAACAATTCCTTCACAGGTCCTTAGATTTTCACTGGCTGGTACTACTCCTGTAGTCCACAGTCCTCCCAGGGCCCATACCCACACTGTAACTCCCACGCTACCACTGAACCCCACCTCTTCAGCAGCTCATGTTGCCACACCAAGTAGAAAATATTTGAAGGACCATATGCAATTCAAGGAGCCCACCATCTTTCTGAATCTCACCGCATTAGAAGACTTTCAGCCTCTGTGACACTCTTCCCCCACTCCAACGCCCTCAAATCCTCCTTTAGCACCAGCTACATGTGAAGAGTCAGACTTGCTGATCATCATTCCAAGAGTCTTATCCACAGATAATGCTCCTCTGATGACCTCAGCCCCATTGACCTCTGACATTGATGAATCATGTGCAACCTTTTCAGGCTCCTCTCAATGGCGGAATTCCCAAGAGTTCTTAATACTCCCCCATTTATTGCTCTGGGGTTCCCAACAGGAGCCTCCCTGTCTTGGTCCATCAGAACCCTACCTCTGGGGACAAAAGAGAGAACAGAAGGGGACTCTACCCATTGCTATGCCAGAGGAAAAGCCACGTGACAATAAGACCTCAGAGTGGCAGGAGAAAGACTTGGTTCCTTTACGACTGCAGGTCTCTGAGGAGGCTATGAATGCCAGAGCCCAGCAGCACCCAGAGGCTAATGAAGTCCCACTCCTCAGCCCAAGTGCCCAGGAGTTCCTGGAAATGCACATCACAGAAAAGATAGCACTCCATATTTGGAAGGATAAGGAATTACTGAGCCAACCTAGGCCCCAGCTCTCACCATGTTTCCACCGCAGGGAATCAAAGAAATTGTCTTTAGTTCTGGAAGATACAGAGTCATCTGTTAAAGATGTGTTGAGCCCAGATTCACAGTCTTGGAGTGCCTGTGAGGGAGATCAGTCCTTCTTGCCTTCTGAAAGGTTTCTTGTCAAGAGCATGAAACCTCGTCAAGAGCAGATGCCCAATTCTCAGTGGCTCCATAACCCTGTATCCCTAATCCTAGCCCCCACCACCCTTCATTTCCTGAACAGACGCTGTTCCATAGCTGAGTGGAGTCCTGAGAACACAGTGAACTGTAATCAACAATGCATTCAGCTTTTCTGGGGTCTCCCCTCTCTGCACAGTGAATCTTTGGCAACAACTTACATGGGGTCTAGCTCCTCATCCTGTCCAGGGGCCACCATCAAATTGGCACCAGGGAACAATCCCTTAGTTTTCTTCAATGATCTTACCTACCTTCACCTGCCCAATTCAGCAAATTAACCCACTCTACCTTCTTCAACCCAACGTTTAAAACTACTTCCAACCTCATACCCAATCTCATCCCAACCATCGTCATCACCATCTCCACCCCTATCCCCACCCGCACCTCCAACCTCACCCTTACCCCCAACTCCACCAGTGACCTCACGCCCATCCCCAACCCCTTCCTCATCTCTACCCCACATCAGGACCTTCAGAACTGACCCTGAAGAACCCACAATAAGGATCCCGACTATCTGCCTGCCTAAGTTCCAGGCGTTGGAATGGCACCTTCTGCAGAAACAGCTCCAGTCCTTATGGGGTGTGCCCCCTGTTGTTCAGAGATCTCATGAAGCCTTCAACCCTTTGCCTCTTCAGTTGCCCCAGGTCCATAAGTCCCCTTGCCCCCAGGTGCAGATTTCCAATCAGCCCCAGGAGCTGTCTTTCTTATCCAAAGATGTCAAGAAACTACTGGAGACCCATCTCCGAAGGAGGCTTGTCCAACACCACTGGGGCCTGGCCCGGAGGGTCGAAGACTCCATCAAACACCTTGTGCCTCAGACCGTATCTCAACAAGATTCAGTGAGGCCCACAAAGCCTAAGCCTGCTACATTCCAGGGCCTCAAGCACTCTGGCAAACAGGATACAGCAAGTGACTCAACAGCTGTTTTAGGTGTGGTATCAGCAATAATTGCAGAGATGGGTCCAGCTAGTCACACAGAGGAGAGCCCAAAGAGTGACCTTGAGAAGAGTCCATTCCCAAACCAACAGGAGGCATTGCAGAAACATTTTCTTTAGAAGAGTGTGGCAATCCAGCAGAAAGTGGTTCCTGAGAGTGTGAGTTGTTCCTGGGCCAGTGCAAAGGGTTGATCTGTATCATCACAGCCTACTCAGTCATCACAGAGACAACTGAAAATGAGAGAGATTGTCCCTATGGCTTTATCTATGGAAGACACAGCAACTCAAACCCAACCTCAGCCACAACCAGAACCACAAATCCAGCCCCAACCACAATCCCAGCCTCGGGCTCCTTCACCCACTGAAGAAGTGATTTATGAAGTAGAGCCCTGCAAAGACATTCCATTCCTTGATCCAGAGAGGAAGAAAATCCTGTAATCTCACATTTGCCATATGCGCATTCGACTGAAGTGGGGCCTGCCTAAAAAGGTCGTCGAATCCATCTACCTGTTTAAACTAAAAAATCCCTTAATTCAAATTTCTTCCCCTATTGTAGGTAAGGCCCTGGGGCCCGATACTATGGTAGGGGAAGGAAACCTCCGGGAAATCTGGGTAGGTGGTGTTGCCAGAGAGGCCTCTGCTGCTGTTTTCGATATCTTAGAAGCAGAGAAAGGTTCCTGGAATATTGGGCAGGAATTGTGGGAAGCACCTCAGGCTGGGGGGGACTGGGAAGAGAATACATTTACCCCTAGACCTGGCTTAATGGATATGGGATTCAGACAGCATATGACTGAGACAGGGTCTAGGAGGCACATTTTAGAGGTAAATACGAAGCATTCAGCATTACTTCCTAGACAGAGGGATCGAGCCCCCAGTTTCAGGAAGCAATTTCAAGGACAGGGGTTAGAGGGGCAAAGGGTATTTCCCCTCATCAAGGACAATGAGGAGACAGCAGATGAGAGCCAAAAAAATATTTGCCTCCTTAACAGTCCCTGTGTATTAAACAAGTCCATCAGCTTCTCCAAGCTAAATTTTCACCTGAAGAAAAGGATGGTGGAGAAGGTTTGGGAAATTCCCTTAAGGGTAAGGGAGTCTAGAGAAATGACCACAAGAAGACAGCTCCCTTCCTGTCCTCAAATAGAAAACTCTTTGGTAGCTGAAGACTCTGAAAATTTTCAAGGGTGTTCACGTGAAAAAGTGAATAAAGAAAAGGCACAGATGGCTGAGGGACAAGCCCTCTCTCCAAGAACCCTGGATACACAGGATTTAAGCTGCCTTATCTTTAAAGCACACCTTAATGATGAGGAAGAGTTCAACCTGAGAGCACCAGAGCAGAGCTACTCTGAGAACCACATTTCAAACTCTCTGGTCCCGAGTCCTGCTCTTGGTTTTCGGACCACTGAGGTCCCCCCTTCATGTACTCTGGGGCAACTATATGATGACATGACTGGTGCTCAGGGGTCTGCTACTCTTGTGAGGTTGGAAGGAGAAAGTCCCAGCTTGAGGGAGGACCAGAAACTTCCATCTGAAGTCACAGACAAAAACCAGGCCAAACAACGGAGATTTCAAAGAAAATGGAGCCTCGGTAAACCCCAAATAGACCAAGGAATGAGCGATGAAGGGCAGGAAAAGGACCCCAATTTATTGAAGGGCCACACCTCTAATAATAGGTGGCCATCTCAGGGTCCTATGAGCAGGGTTTTAGGGTTCTCAAAGCAGGAGGGTGTACTCCAGCACAAAGTCCCTTTAGAAATCAGTTTAGCAGAGAAGATGAAGCGCTTCTTCAAGAGGCTTTGTCCGAAGAAGAAAATCAGAGCAACAGAAGAGCCCTTCCCTAGGGTAGATGTAGACACAGCTGAGGAGATCGCTGAGCAAAGTCCATTCACAGGCAAGCCTCCCTCCAAAGGGAGGACGGTTCCTTGCAGCAGTGGGGTTCCTTCAATTCCAGAGAATATGAGAGTAGTTGGCCTGATCTTAGAGAAGAAGATGGGGGCCATGGATGACCCATATGCTTGGGAAGGGAGCCAACAACAGGAGAGGGAGCTCCAAATCCTGGAGATCCAGGAAGAACCCACTGGTAGGAAATTTCAGGACCTCAGGGCACTCTCCTCTGCTATGGCTCAGGAGGATAACAGCAAGTCAAGAGGACATGGAAAAGGTTCAGAAGGCCACTGGAGTTTGAGTTGGGAGAGGCTGGCCCAGGACAGGGAGAAAAGGGTTAAAAAAATTAAGAAAACTGTGAGATTCAGAGATCAGCATCTGCCCCCAGAGAAACTAGCTTCCATTGCTAGTGAGGGGTCCATCTCTTCAGGTCGATTCCCATATCGCCATAGAGGGTCAAGTTTCTCCAGGACTCTAGACCAATCCCAGCACTACCCCAAGCTACAGTTTGGGGGATCCTATTCCTTTCACAGTGGATCTCCAGGCCCTTCTTCTCAGTATGGAGTACTTTGGCTCACACCAAGAGAATCTAGTCTCCAAGGAGATAACTTGGTCTCATGACACATGACACTATTAGCCCTTCCAACTTGTTCTCATGGCATATGACATCATTAGACCTTCCAAAGAAGACAGTTACCATTTGTGTTAAGCGCATTATCTTTCCCAAATACATTCTATTCTTCTAACAATAGTAGCTGTTTTCTGTCCCCTACCAGCGTTTGCTGCATTGCTTTGGGTGGTCAGGGTGAGGGGAGGATTTGTTGGATTGCCCAAGAGATACATGCTGAAAGGAGTCTTTTGGTAAGGAAGGCCCTTTGAAATCAGCTTCTGGGACTTCAGGATAATCTGTTGGCCACTAGAGGGCAGCTCACACCTTGAAGCTGGTGATTAGGAGCCTCTTGGCTCCTTTCTTTCTTCGTTTTTTTTTTTTTTTTTAATTTTACAAGGGAAAAGAGAAAGTTTCTTAGGGGTTCACCATAATGGGCCGTCTTAAGAAACCCCACCCTCTGCAACGCCTGCCCTCACAAGCAGGCCAGATTCAATGCCCTGAGCGAGATTGAATCTGAGCTGAGCTAGACCAACCCCAGGACCCCCATGGAGGCAAGATGGAGACCATACTCACACAAAGATTGCAGAAGGGATAGAGGTGCGGCCCGGGGCAACCAGAGGAAGGGTTCAGGGAGGGTCCCAAGGAGGAGTCCAAGGAGGACGAGATGAGGTCAGAGTCCAGGAACCAAGAGAATGAGATCAAGGGTGGGAAGTAGCTGAAGGCATGCATATCTATAGTAACCAGAGTGGGCAAGGTTTAGGTAGAGACCTGGGCCTAATGACAATGTAAGGCCTATGGCCCTTGGGGAAGGCCAGATCCAGTCAGAAGACTCAAGGACAGCTCAAGGGGGCTCCTAGAGACTGCCCTCCAGATTCAAGGGGTTCCTAGAGACTGTGACCCCATCATTCCCCCCTCAAACAAATTGGACCCAAATTCTTTTGGGGTCAGGGACGAAGGTCTCAGCTTCTGAAAGTGCTTCCTGCAGGCATGGGGCATAGAGCTGTCCCTGCCTTGATGGGTCCAGTTCAGGGGGTACACAGTCCGAGTCATAGTCTGGAAGTTGATGGCTTGGAGCCTGGAGGAGAGTATAGATCGAGTGAGAAGGGGATTGGGAGAGGGAGAGGCTTACCTTCCAGTCCTGGCTGGAGACGAACTTGAGATGGGCAGTATTCCCGGTCTCAGGGGAACCATAAGTTTCTAGCAGTGCTTGAGACATGAAAATACCGACATGCTGGGTCCTGCCAAAAGAATTCGACTCAAGCCTTCCCAGCCAAGGAAAAAGAGAAAGTTTATTAGGGATTCACCATAAAGGGCCACCTTAAGAAACTCCACCCCCCGTGATGCCTGCTCTCACAAGCGGGCCAGATTCAATCTACTGAGCTAGATTGAACCTGAGCCTCCTGGGTGGTTTTTTTTTGTTTGTTTTTGTTTATTCTTTTTTTTTAAAATTTCATTTATTTAATATATTTAGTTTTCAGCACTGATTTTCACAATAGTTTGAATTACAAATTGCCTCCTCATTTCTACCCTTCCGCCCACTCCAAGATGGCGTATATTCTGGTTGCCCCATTCCCCAGTCAGCCCTTCCTTCTGTCACCCCACTTCCCCTCCCATCCCCCTTTCCCTTCTTCTCTAGTAGGGAAAGATAAATTTCTACACCCCATTGCCTGTGTATCTTCTTTCCCAGTTGCATGCAAAAACTTTTTTGTTGTTGTTGTTGTTTTTGAACGTGTGTTCTTAAAACTTTGAGTTCCAAATTCTCTCCCCTCTTCCCTCCCCACCCACCCTCCCTAAGAAGGCAAGCAATTCAACATAGGCCACATGTGTATCATTATGTAAATCCCTTCCACAATACTCATGTTGTGAAAAATTAACTATGTTTTGCTCCTTCCTAACCTATCCCCCTTTGTTGAATTTCCTCCCTTGACCATGTCCCTTTTCACAAGTGTTTGTTTTTGATTACCTCCTCCCCCTGTCTGCCCTCCCTTCTATCTTCTCCCCTTTTTTATCTTCTTCCTCCTTCTTTCCTGTGGGGTAAGATACCCAATTGAGTGTGTATGGTATTCCCTCCTCAGGTTAAATCTGATGTGAGCAAGATTTATTCGTTCCTCCTCACTTGCCCCCTCTTTCCTTCCTACAGAACCACTTTTTCTTGCCACTTTTATGCGAGATAATTTGCCCCATTCTATCTCTTCCTTTCTCCCTTTCTCAATATATTCCTCTCTTATCCCTTATCCCTTAATTTGATTTTTTTTAGATATCATCCCTTCATATTCAACTCACACTGTGCACTCTGTATATATATTTATATACATACACATATACAAACATACATATATATGTATTTGTATATATATGTACACACCTACATATATACATACATTGACACACATATGTGTGTATATATATACATACACATACATATTAATATATGCATATTCCGTTCAGCTACTATGATACTGAGGTCTCATGAATCATACACATCATCTTTCATATTAGAATGTAACCAAAACATTTCAACTTTAATAAGTCCCTTATGATTTCTCTTTCTTATTTCCCTTTTAATGCTTCTCTTGATTCTTGTGTTTGAAAGTCACATTTTCTATTCAGCTCTGGTTTTTTCACTGAGAAAGCTCAAAAGTCCTCTATTTTCTTGAAAATCCATATTTTGCCTTTGAGCATGACACTGAGTTTTGCTGGGTAGGTGATTCTTGGTTTTAATCCTACCTCCATTGACCTCTGGAATATCATATTCCAAGTCCTTCGGGCCCTTAACATGGAAGCTGCCAGATCCTGTGTTATCCTGATTGTTTTCCCACAATACTCAAATTGTTTCTTTATGGTTACTTGCAGTATTTTCTCCTTGATCTGGGAGCTCTGGAATTTGGCAACAATATTCCCAGGAGTTTTCTTTTTGGAATCTTTTTGAGGAGGTGATCTGTGGATTCTTTCAATTTCTATTTTGCCCTGTGGCTCTAGAATATCAAGGCAGTTCTCCTTGATAATTTCTTGAAAGATGATATCTAGGCTCTTTTTTTGATCATGGCTTTCAGGTAGTCCAATAATTTTTAAATTCTCTCTCCTGGATCTATTTTCCAGGTCAGTGGTTTTTCCAATGAGATATTTGACATTGTCTTCTTTTTTTTGATTCCTTTGGTTCTGTTTGATAATATCCTGATTTCTCATCAAGTCACTAGCTTCCACTTGCTCCAATCTCATTTTTAAGGTAGCATTTTCTTCAGTGGTCTTTTGGACCTCCTTTTCCATTTGGGTAATTCTGCCTTTCAAGACATTCTTGTCCTCGTTGGCTTTTTGGAGCTCTTTTGCCATTTGAGTTAGTCTATTTTTTAAGGTGTTGTTTTCTTCAATATTTTTTTCAGTATTTTTTTGGTTCTCCTTTAGCAAGTCATTGACTTGTTTCTCATGGTTTTCTTGCATCATTCTCATTTCTCGTCCCAATTTTTCCTCTACTTCTCTAACTTGCTTTTCCAAATCCTTTTTGAGCTCTTCCATGGCCTGAGACCAGTTCATGTTTTTCTTGGAGGCTTTTGATGTAGGCTCTTTGACTTTGTTGATTTTTTGCTGTATGTTTTGGTCTTCTTTGTCATGAAAGAAAGATTCCAAAGTCTGAGACTGAATCGAGTGTGTTTTTGCTGCCTGGCCATATTCCCAGCCAACTTACTTGACTCTTGAGTTTTTCAGCAGGGTATGACTGCTTGTAGAGTAAAGAGTCCTTTGTTCCAAGTTTGAGGGGATGCGCTGTTAATTTCAGAGCTATTTCTATGCAGCCAGCTCTGCCACACCAGCGCTCCTCCTTCCTCAAGAACCGCCAACCCGGACCTGACGAAAATCTTAAGCAGCCTCTGCACTCCTGCTCTAATCTGCCGCTTAATTCCTTCCACCAGGTGGGCCTGGGGCTGGAACCAACTGCCGCTCTAGTTCTGTAGCTGCACATCCCCCTGCTCCTGGGGCTGTGGCCCAACCGCAAACTCTTTTCACTCTGTCCCCTGCAGCTTTTCCAACTAAACTTCTCTGTTGATTTGTGGGTTGAGAAGTCCGGTAACTGCCATAGCTCACTGATTCAGGGCACTAAGGCTTGTTCTGTCTGGCTCTTGGTCTGGTTGGTCCTGACACAGCCAGCGCTGGGCTCCGCTCTCCTCTGCTCCGTGCGGGATACACCTCATCCAGTGACCATCCAGGCTGTCCTGGGCTGGATCCCTGCTTCCCTCTGCTATTTTGTGGGTTCTGCAGTTCTAGAAGTTGTTCAGAGCCACTTTTTATAGGTTTTTGGAGGGACCTGGCAGGGAGCTCATGCAAGTCCCTGCTTTCCAGCTGCCATCTTGGCTCTGTCCCTCAACAGAGTCTCCTGGGGGGTTTCTAAAAGTCTGAGGGGAAAAGGGAGGGAGAGGGGTGGTGGTTGACAGACCGTTGTAATCCCTCCCTCTCCTCTTTTCCCTCCCCCACCCCAATTTCCCAGTAGTGCAGCGGTTCAGAGATACTCTATTTTTAAAATACTTTATTTTTTTTCATAATACTGTCATTAGAAAAAAATACAAAAAAACTACTATAAAAACCTTCAGGGGCTCATCAAAATGAGAAAAGCCAAGAAAGCCCCCACACTAGTTCCTTAGGGTGTAGCCACAGACCAGGCCAGAGTCAATAACCCCTTCTCCAGGGTTCCCTGCTATCCAGGATAATATATAGTTGTACAGTGTGGAACAGCAAGGTAGGATATTCTGGGTTCCCCAGACTCCAGGGACAGGACAAGTAGAGCTCCATAGGCCAGGGAAAGGACCACAGAATCTTGGAGATGAAGTGGACTAGGACTGGAGGGGCCTGACAGGGGCTCTGGAAGGGCTGAAGCACTGGGGCAGGGTGGCCAGGGCATCGCTGCTATGACCCTAAATTCCCAGAAGGTGGGGAAAGCTCAAAATCCCCTCCCTTTTGGATCAAGGCTAGCAGCACCAAAGAGCTGCCCAGTACAAAAATGTAACCCATGTGCTTTCAGAGCTTTCAGGGTGTTAGTGGCTGAACTCGCACTTGGTCTTTTCTAGATTACTATCCATGTATTATTGTGGCCTGTAGTAACTATATACTACAATGATCCTACAGGCGACATCTTCCTTGTCTGTGGTGGAATGCGTGCTGTAGAATTCAAAGTGGTGGAGACAGATCCCAGCCCCTACTGCATTGTTGCTCCAAATACAGTGATCCATTGTGAAGGAGAGCCCATCAAATGAGAGGTAACCTCCATGCATGTGGTACAAGCATGTAGATCTTTTGAGTGTATAGGACGATTTGGAGTGGGGTGTTGAGAAAGCTGAGTAGAGAATTCATGTGAGTAGAATGGTATGTTGGGAGTGACATGGTAGCAGTTAGAGGGGCTGAAGAGCTTCATCTTCAAGTATGGGCCCAAGATAAGCTGCTCCTTGAGATAAGATAGCCTTCCCTGGTTCTGCCTCTCTAGTATAGAAATAAGGGCTTAGGTGTGGGCCAAGAATCAGCAGAATGCAGCCTTTGGGCTTGATGGTTTCTTGTACTGAACTCAATTGGATAGGGTAATTTTAGAAGAAACATTTGGGCACAGATACTCAGACCTCAGGGACAGTTTAGTTTCCCCAAGGATAGTACCTTCAGAAGTCTTGAGGTCTTTAGTTTCCTAGTTTTTAGCCTTTGGGTGACACTCCAGTAGAGTTGTTTTCATCAGCTGGTAGAAATAGCTGTGTTAGAGACCTTACTAGGGGGAGATTTCCCTTGAATCCATGACCGGGATATCCTGTGGAAATCTGTTCTCAGGGCCTTCCTTTTTTCTGAAATAATATATACCCCCATATTCTGACATTGGACAAATTTGAATCTTTGGTCTTACTAATATATGTATGTATGTATATATTTCATTTCATCCAGGATGAAGAGGAATCTGTCAATGAAGTGGGGTATGATGACATTAGTGGTTGCCGGAAACAGTTGGCTGAGATAAAGGAAATAGTGGAGCTGCCACTGAGACATCCAGCCCTCTTGAAGGCCCTTGGTGTAAAGGTATTTGAGCTTTGGCTTCAGAGAAGGCCCTGCCCAGGAAGAACAGAAGGAAGAGAGTGTTTTAAAGTTGCACTTTGTGAAGAGTGAATGGAAAGTAAGGGGAAAGTAAAAAATAGTTGTCGGAGCCTTGATATCATTGTAGGGGGATAGCGAGTGGTATCCCACAGAGGTAATGCTCTGCAGTCATTTTATAAATGACTTGTGTGCATATGCTCCTAGAAATCCTGGATTCTGGTACTAGCCTGATTTTCTGAGTCTTTCAGAAGACAGAAATAAATTTGGTAATTAGAAGGGTGAGTGTAAAAATGAGTATGCAATTAATGGGGGCATCCCAGGGATTACACTTTGGGATAGATTGCCTGGGTAGAGGTAGAGCGTCAGTCCTGGAGTTCAGATTACAAGCTGAGTCTGATTCCACACTGATGCTTTAAATTAATAACCTAACATAATATTTACTTAGAAGAAGTGGGATGACTGGATGCTGGGAAGTAATCTTTAGGTAAGTCCCTAATTTGAATGCTATATCCAAGTCAGGTCACTTTGTAGGATGTAGAGAGCCTAGAGAGCGTTTAGAGAAAAGGATCAAAGAGAAGTACAGGAATGGAAAAATTGATCTAGGTTACAGTTTGATATTTAGCCTGAAGAAGAAAAAGTTTGAAAGATGGAAAGCTCCTGGAATACAGGAACTGTGTTTCATTCATCTGTATATTCGTCACAGCCTCTTGCATGAGGTAGAGAACTCAGTAATGAATTCAGGTACAACTTGGTGACTGTACGTGGCATGTGAGTGGTGTGTGTGAGGGAGTACTAAGCTGTCACTGTCATCTCTCATGTCATGGAGAAGGAAACACTAGGGCAGAGGGCAAGTCAAAGTTACCTCTTTGAGTCTTAGTTTTCTTACCTTGATGATAATGCAGGAGTCAGGTGACTTCTAAGGTCTTTTTCAACTTTTGTTCTGAATTTTTTTTCAACGGGCTTGGCATGATAGAGTTTATGGTTGCAAGAATTTACCCAGGATGTAATGAACACTAGAATGGGACAGTGATGAAAAGGATGGAACTTGAATCCTCAGAGTTCTCTAAGATCTGTTATTTGTTCTTCACGATGTAGTCAACTTGCTGAAGTCTGGGGACAAGGCCACCTTTTGGTTCTAGTTTCTGGAATCTCTGACTAAAACTTTCCAAAGTATTATGTCTTGCTTTTGAGTTTTCTTAACTCCTGAACCCCCTGAGATACAGGTGCTCGTGCCCCAGAATTTTTGATACCTTTTCCTTGTCTTCTCTCCCCTTCCAGTGACTTCACTGTGAACAACGTACTCCTCTTGGCTGAATACTGTTGCTTGTGCTACTAAGGACTCATTCTCATTCTTTTTGTCAGGTTAAATTTTTCATCCTGTCCCCAATATGAGGAGCCTTAGCTAAACTTCTTGAAGGTAGAGAATTGAGGGAGGGAAGAAAACCAGCGTGGGTACTAGCTTAACTCTTCAATCTACTTTGTGCCTATTCCCAGCCTCCTCGGGGCATCCTACTGTATAGGCCGCCAGGAACAGGGAAGACCTTGATTGCTTGAGCTGTGGCCAATGAGATTGGAGCATTTTTCTCTCTGATAAGTGGTGAGTTACTTAGCTGTTTCATAGGTGGATTGGATCTGACTCTTTGTGTTGATTTCCAATGTCCTCTCAATATACAATGTGTACACACACACACACACACACACACACACACACAGTTTTTCCTCTGACTGCTTCCCCCCAGTTTGGTTAAGTCTGAAACAGTTGAGAACCACTGGTTCTGAAAGGGGGTATATGACATTTGCCTCCCCTAGTAGGGTGTGAATTAATTCAAATGCAAACCCTACCAGGGGAGGTAAATGGGTTATAGGCATGTGTCACAGGGCTCTTTTAATTATATTCTATATGTCCTTGCCTCTAGAACTGTCTTCTATTAGAGTTCAAGAAATAGAGGGACAAGTAACAGTTTGGGAATGGGTGGGCAGGTAAATTAGAATTATTTCATCATCTGTCCTTGCTATATGGGAATGCTGAATTGGCTCTTTAGGGATAGTTGAGGCTGCTTCTCTGAAAGTGCCTGGGTAAGGTCAGGGAGGCCATGAATAATCCATCATCCATTTGGGTCCTTCATCCTCTCAGGATAGAGGGAGGAGTCATCGGAAAAGTAACTTGATGTGGAGGGGAGCCACATCAAATTCTCACATAGTTGTTCTGGCCAGCAAATTGTTGGCCAACTTGTCTCCTTTAACTTGCTCTTCTTAGCAGCATCTTCATCATCTCATTTTCAAAGCAGGGCAAAATGAGCAGTGTAGCTTTCGTTCATGGCCTTGGCTGTTTACCCAGGTCCAGGTCTGTCAGAAGTGGCTGGAGAGCTTCTCAGAGCCTGGCAGGGGTAGTGAACAATCCCTGTGGCTTCTTCTCCTTGTGGAGAAGAAACCAGCCTCATCTTTGTTTGCACAATGCATCTCTTCAGGTCCTGAGATTAGGAGCAAGTTGGCTGGTGAGTCAGAGAGCAACCTGCGGAAGGCTTTTGAAGAGGCAGAGAAGAATGCCCCTGGCATCATTTTGTTTTTTTTAAATTTCTTTAATATACTTAGTTTTCAGCATTGATTTTCACAAAAGTTTGAATTACAAATTTTTTCCTTGTTGCTACCCTCCTCACACACCAAGATGGCGTATATTCTGGTTGCCCCGTTCCCCAGTCACCCTCCCATCTGTCACTCCACTCCCCTCCCATCCCCCTTTCCTTTCTTCTCTTGTAGGGAAGATAAATTTCTATGCCCCATTGCCTGTGTATCTTATTTCCTAGTTGCATGCAAAAACTTTTTTTTTATTGCTGTTGTTTTTGAATGTCTGTTCTTAAAACTTAGAGTTCCAAATTCTCTCCCCTCTTCCCTCCCCACCCACCCCCCCTAAGAAGGCAAGCAATTCAACATAGGCCCCATGTGTATCATTAAGTAAAACCTTTCCTCAATACTCATGTTGTGAAAGATTAACTATGTTTTGCTCTTTCCTAACCTATCCCCCTTTATTGAATTTTCTCCCTTGACCCTGTCCCTTTTCGAAAGTGTTTGTCTCCCCATGTCTGACCACCCTTCTATCATCCCCCCTTTTTTATCTTCTTCCTCCTTCTTTCCTGTGGGGTAAGATACTCAATTGAGTGTGTATAGTATTCCCTCCTCAGGACAAATCCAATGAGAGCAAGATTTACTCGTTCCCCCTCACCTGCCCCCTCTTCCCTTTCTACGGAACCACTTTTTCTTGCCACTTTTATGCGAGATAATTTACCCCATTCTATCTCTCCCTTTCTCCCTCTCTCAATATTTTCCTCTCTTATCCCTTAAATTGATTTTATTTTTTTAGATATCATCCCTTCATATTCAACTCACACTGTGCCCTCTGTGTATATATATATATATATATATATATATATATATATATATATGTATACACACACACACACATATATATATATATATATACACCTACATATATATATATACATAGACACACACATATATATATATATATGCATATTCCTTTCAGCTACTGTGAGATTGAGGTCTCATGAATCATACACATCATCTTTCCGTGTAGGAATGTAAACAAAACAGTTCAACTTTAGAAAATCCCTTATGATTTCTCTTTCTCGTTTACCTTTTCATGCTTCTCTTGACTGTTGTGTTTGAAAGTGAAATTTTCTATTCAGCTCTGGTCTTTTCGCTGAGAAAGCTTGAAAGTCCTCTATTTTCTTGAAAATCCATATTTTGCCTTGGAGCAAGATACTCAGTTTTGCCGGGTAGGTGATTCTTGGTTTTAATCCTAGCTCCATTGACCTCCGGAATATCGTATTCTAAGCCCTTCAGTCCCTTAATGTGGAAGCTGTCAGATCCTGTGTTATCCTGATTGTTTTTCAACAACACTCAAATTGTTTATTTCTGGCTGCTTGCAGTATTTTCTCCTTGACCTGGGAGCTCGGGAATTTGGTGACATTGTTCCTAGGAGTTTTCTTTTTGGAATCTATTTGAGGAGGCAATCTGTGGATTCTTTCAATTTCTATTTTGCCCTGTGGCTCTAGAATATCAGGGCAGTTCTCCTTGATAATTTCTTGAAAGATGCTATCTAGGCTTTTTTTTTGATCATGGCTTTCAGGTAGTCCAATAATTTTTAAATTCTCTCTCCAGAATCTATTTTCTAGGTCAGTGGTTTTTCCAGTGAGAGATTTGACATTGTCTTCATTTTTTTCATTCCTTTGGTTCTGTTTAATAATATCTTGATTTCTCCTTAAGTCACTAGCTTCCACTTGCTCCAATCTCATTTTTAAGGTAGTATTTTCTTCAGTGGTCTTTTGGACCTCCTTTTCCATTTGGGTAATTCTGCCTTTCAAGACATTCTTGTCCTCATTGGCTTTTTGGAGCTCTTTTGCTATTTGATTTAGTCTATTTTTTCAGGTGTTGTTTTCTTCAATATTTTTTTCAGTATTTTTTTGGTTCTCCTTTAGCAAGTCATTGACTTGTTTTTCATGGTTTTCTCGTCTCATTCTCATTTCTCGTCCCAATTTTTCCTCTACTTCTCTAACTTGCTTTTCCAACTCCTTTTTGAGCTCTTCCATGGCCTGAAACCAGTTCATGTTTTTCTTGGAGGCTTTTGGTGTAGGCTCTTGCACTTTGTTGACTTCTTCAGGCCGTGTGTTTTGGTCTTCTTTGTCACCAAAGAAAGATTCCAAAGTCTGAGACTGAATCTGAGTGCGTTTTCGCTGCCTGGGTATATTCCCAGCCAACTTACTTGACCTTTGAGTTTTTCGTTGGGGTATGACTGCTTGTAGAGCAAAGAGTACTTTGTTCCAAGCTTGAGGGGCTGCACCATTGATTTCACAGCTATTTCTATATAGCCAGCTCTGCCACCCCAACACTCCTCCTTCCTCAAGAACCACCAACCCGCACCTGACCCAACTCTTCAGCAGGCTCTTCACTCCTGCTCTGATCCGCCACTTAATTCCTCCTGCCACATGGGCCTGGGGCCGGAAGTAACTGCAGCTGTAGTTCTGTACCTGCACCTCCCCCACTGTCCCTGGGGCGGTGGCCGAACGCGAACTCTGTCCCCTGCAGCTTTTCCCACTAACCTTCTCTGTTGTCTTTGGTGTTTGTGGGTTGAGAAGTCTGGTAACTGCCACAGCTCACTGATTCAGGGTGCTAGGGCCTGTTCTGCCTGGCTCCTGGTCTGGCTGGTCCTGCTGCCTCCCACACTGAGCTCCGCTCCCCTACACTCGGTGTACGAGAGACCTCATCCAGTGACCGTCCAGGCTGTCCTGGGCTGGATCCCTGCTTCCCTCTGCTATTTTGTGGGTTCTGCAGTTCTAGAATTTGTTCAGAGCCATTTTTATAAGTTTTTGAAGGGACGTGGTGGGGAGCTCACGCAAGTCCCTGCTTTCCAACAGCCCCCTGCCATCACTTTCATTGATGAGCTGGATGCCATTGCTCCCAAGAGAGAAAAGGCATGGACTGCTCTAAGGGAGAGAGGACCCAAGTGAGGGCAATTGGGGTACAAGCTTGTCCATATTGAGCAAGGGCCTTGTGCTTTGACAGACCCATGGAGACGTAGAACGTCAAATCGTGTCACAGCTATTGACTCTCATGGATGGTTTGAAGCAGAGGGCACATGTGATCATTATGGCAGCAACCAACAGACCCAACAGCATTGACCCAGCTCTTAGATGGTTTGGTAATGGCCCCCTGGCCTTTCTGATGAATGCTCTTCTATATGTGATCATAGGATCGTATGTATGATCTTAAGATATAGCATGTTAGGCTGGGTAGTAACAGATTCCTGTCACTGCTTTTCCTGAAGTTCCATTCCCTTTCTCCACCTGTTTCTTCTCTCTTCTCTATCCCTTCCCCTAGATCACTTAACAATAGGAGTCCTCCCTTTTACCCACATTTCCATGAGGGAGGGGGCAGGCATATTTGGCCAGCACCCAGGGTTGAGTTGTGTGTATACATGCATCCCCACAGGTCGATTTGACAGGGAGGTAGATATTGGAATTCCTGACGCCACAGGACTCTTGGAGATTTTGCAGATCCGTACCAAGAACATGAAGCTGGCGGATGATGTAGACCTAGAACAGGTAAGAGGAGACCTTAGGGGATAAACAGAAGGATCAGAATCTGATAGGGATGAGGAGAGAGTTTGCTGGGCTCTAGTAGCTTGTTGAAGTGGGGCGCTTATCGAGGAAGAGGTATAGCCAGAGACCTGAGCTTTGGGAGATGGACTGTGATCATTCGTGAACTTGGATGGGAAGGAAAACAATTTTGAGGTTACTTTGAAATAAGTTAACTCAACCTGGGTGTGCGTTGTAAGTAACAGTCCAAATGAGGCCACGGCTGTATTTTTTAATTTCTATGAAAATAATCAGGGAAAACTCCCTAGAGGAGGTAGCTTGGAGTTAAGATCAGTACAGTGGCTACTTAAGGAAGGCCCAGAGCCCAGAAAGAGAGTGAAGAGGAAAGGGAAAAGACAGGGAGGTGCTGTGATGGACCATGGGGGGAGAAGCTGTTGTCCACTTTCTGATCTCCCCCCTCCACCTTGAGACTTTCCTTTATGACGGTCTCCATGACTCAAGTTCCAGGGCTCTATGATGCAGCGCTGGAACCCTGCCTAGAATGGGACATTCTTAATGCTGGAATCATTTGTTGGTGTTGTCCTTTAGAGAAGATGGGTGCCAGCAACATTTTCCTAAGCGACTTTAGGGAGATCTGGGATATGCTGCAGATGCTGATGAAGCAAATACTGACTGTCAGTGGTATTGGCTCAGTCCTCTATTTCTGCAGCCTCATTCTCTTCCTTGTGGGCTGCTATCGCTTTTCAAAGCCTTGATTTCTACCCCCTGTTAGGAGGAACAGACATATCAGCAAGGTAGGTCTCCTATGGAGACCAGCTCTTCTTTTTCCCTTCTCTTTCCACTCTTCTCCCTGATCTTCTCTATTGACTCTGACTCATGTTAACGTCTTGATTTTTCTCAGCATCACCTTTGAAAACTCTTTCCCTCAATCACACAGACTCTCCTGGGTAACTTAGGGGGAATTGAAGGGCCATGACCATTTTACAGTCAGAGAATGTGTCTGGTCATCTGACAGTAAAATCCTGAAGTCGAGCAACCTAGCATCCATTGAGAGGGTCCCTAAGTGAAGGCACAGAGTCCCTTGTAGACCCATTCCCCCTAAGTTATTCTTCAAGGCTCAATTAGATCTTGTATTGGTTGTTATAGGAAATGCCCTTGGGAAGGTCTGCATTTATCTGATGGGGATACTTTGATTTTGAAAATCTATTGGTCTGACAGACGCCCACAGTCTTATAGGTCTAAGACTAAGAACCTTCTTTCTTTGGGGGAGTTAACTTTGAATTTTACTTATTATTAAGTGTTAGAAATGTCTTTTTTGCGTTTTTGAATATACTTGGCTCCTCCATAGTGAGCTTACCCTTGCAACAAAAATTAAAACACACACACACACACACACACACACACACACACACACGGGCACATACACAGGATATCAGCAAAACCTACAGATTGTGTCTGACAACATATACAATATTCCACACTCACAGGCTTCTGCCTCTACCGTCTTCTCATCTCTTTTTCAGGGGTCAAGCTTGGTCATTATAATGGTTCAACATTAAGCTTTTTTTTTTATTATTGAGAGACTTCTCCCTGATGTCCAAGAAGCAAGTTGAAGAAAAAAATAAAGAAGAAAACAAGATAAAAATGTGTCACTATACTCTGCTTTAAGTGAGAAGGAAATATTCTTTAACATCTTTTTTCAAATAAAGGCAGAGACGGAACATAAAACTGTTGAAGAAAGTACAACAAATAATAAATGAGTTCTACAAGAAGAAACTGATAGAGGAACAGAGAAACACCAAAGACAAACATGATCTCAGGGAGAGAAAAGAATTATGTTTTCTGAAGCAACATCGCCATCTTGTGGTCTTTTTGGAGCTTCATGTTAGAACTTTTAAAGCCTTTTAAAACTATACATAGAATATAAAGGGAGATTTCCTCTTGGTATTGGCTCTGAAACAGATGTGACAGATGCATTAGGAATGGATGTGGTAGTTGGTCCTTGGACAACAGGACGCTGGGGTTCTGCAGTAATGAAATTAAACTAAGGGCTTGATGTGACCCACAAAGCAGAAGTTTTCCATTCCTTAGGGACAGGTGGGCAGTAGAGAACTATCTTGCTCCAGAGATGGATATGGCTGAAGATGAGTTGGCAGTTAGCCCTGTAAAGGGTGGGCTAAGGAAAGGATAGAACCACGTGAAAATATGTTCCAAATCACTAATATTAAGAGAAATACAAATTTAAACACCCAAGATTCCATTTTGTATCATACAAATCGGCAAAGCTGACCAAAAAAAATGGGAAGTCAGTGTTGGAGGGAAGGGTTTTGGTTCTAGGTGAGACTTCTATAACAATCCAGACACATCAGATTTCCAACACTTTCTTCATTTCTGTCTTTCAGCGTTTTAGACCGGAGAGCAGAGAATCTGCCGAGAGAGGTAAAGTCCTATGCTTTCTGTCCTGAACTTCTTTGGGATTGGGTCATCAAGCCTTGTGCTCCCACCCCTTGAGGTTCTACCACCATCCCCACCTCATCCCCAATATCATTCCCAGGTCTACTCCGCCCTACCTCTAGCCCTACCCCATTCCCATCCCCAAACCCATTCTCATCTTCCTTCCCATCCTCATCCTCACCCCCAACTCAATCTTCATTCTCATCTCCATCCCCAGTCACAGACTCTGAGAGGTGGAATGGGTATCAGAGATTATTTAGTTCAACCTAGTCTTGAACAAGAATCCCCCTACCACATATGCCATGAATAGTTATAAAGGTTTTACATGAGACCCAGTGAAGGGAAATCTAAGATTCCAAGGCTGTCAGTTCCGGTTATGGGGCAGCTCTAATTGTTAGGAAGTCTATCTCATATCAAGCTTAAATCTGCTTCAGTACATCTATCTACCCATTGCTCCTGGCTCTGTCCTCTGGGACCAAACAAAGGCCTAATTCTCTTCTCATGTGAAAGCCTTTTAGATAAGACAGTTACCACATTCCCTGAAAATATCCTCTCCTCCAGACTGTGTCAGTCAGTCAAGAAGCATTTATTAAGTGCTTACCAGGTGCCAGGCACTGTGCTAAAGCCCTGCTGATGCAAAGAAAGGGAAAAGACAGTCCATGCTTTCAAGGAGCTCACAGACTAATGGAAGGGATAGCATAATAAATAACTATGTACAAATAAGATATATAGAGGATAAATTGGAAGGAATGTCAGAGTGAAGGCACTAAGTCTAATCCCCCAACCCCCACACAGCATGATCTTGAGGCTCTTCCTCAGCTTATTATCAGTGACCCTCCAAAAATGCAGCCCCTAGAACTAAATACCACGGGATGGCACAAACTGGTCTAATCACCTACTTGGTTCAGGACAACATGCCTCTCTTGATGGAACCCAAGTTTGGAATGACTTCTTTGGCAGCTATATCCTACCATTGACTTTTTTTTTCTCCTTCTCCTTCTTCTCCTTTTCTTTCTCCTCCTCCTCGTTCTTCTGCTTCTTCTTCTCGTTCTCCTCCACCTCCTTCTTCTCCTTCTCCGGCTTCTTCTTTTTCTTCTCTTCCTCCTCCTCCTACTTCTTCTTCTTCTTCCTCTTCTTCTTCTTCTTCTACTCCTCCTCCTCCTTCTTCTCCTTCTCCTTCTTCTCATTCTCCTTCTCCTTCTTCTTCTCCTTCTTCATCTTCCTCTTCTCCTTCTTCTTCTCCTCCTCCTCCTCCTCCTCCTCCTCCTCCTCCTTCTCCACTTCCTCATCTTCTTTTTTGTGGTGGATGCAGGAAAAATCAGCCCTAAATGAAATCTTTAGTGAATGAATAAATCCATCAAAATAGGGGGTTTCCATTTTAAAAAAAAGGTCTGATTAGTAGAAATGAATTTGCCCCATAGTGTTTTACATTTCCACTGTGGTATCTGTCAGCTGGTATAATCCATCCCTCTACTTCCTTATGTTCTCCCCTTCCCCTTTCTATAACTATAGTTGGAGAAACGTTGATTTCATCTGGGCTTGTGGGGCAGGATGACATGTTGGGCTGGGCTTGCTCTTCACTAATATGCCACCACTAAGTCAGAGCTGATACATTTAGAAATCTTTGGGTTCCAAATGTTTCTGAGAGGTCAACTATGGTTTTGTAGCTTTGGAGCTAAAAAGAAATGGGGACCATCTTTGAATAAAGCAGAAAGCTATTTTCAGAAGGAAGAAGTGGAGGGGAATAGTCTTATCCTGAACCTCTAAACCACTCTCCTCACTTCTCCATTAAAAAAGAGTCTCATGGGTCATGGAATTTGAGATGTTGATGGAACCTCAATGATCATCTATTCCAACCCCTTTGTTTCATGGATGAGGAAACTGAGGCCCAGAAAGGTAAGGGGATCAGCCCAAGGTCACACAGCTAGCCAGTGGTAAAACTGAAACTAGAACCCAGATTTCCCAACTCATTTCCGTTTCACCAAGGGTAATATTTCTCCCATAGCACTCCTATTTTCCCCTCTGTTGAACATCTGCCATTTTTCTCACATCTTTTACAAATGAACTTCCATCTAGTCATACATGTCTCATCTTGTGTTTATGAAGTTTATTATTTGAACCCATGTATAAGACTTTGCATTTATTCTTATTAAATTTCCCTTTATTGCTTTTGGTCCAGCATCCTAGTCTGTTGAGAGCCTTTGGGATTCCAACTTGACCATATAATGTATCAGTGATCCCTGCCAGCTTTGTGTCATCTGTAAAGTACAATACACCTGCTTACCATGACTTTATCTAAGTCATTGATAAAATTATTAACCAGAACAGGACCAAGAGATCACTGGGGCACTCCATGAGACTTCCCAGAGTCACTTACGTGGTATAGGGGATACATTGACAGACCAGGAAGACCTGAGTTCAGCCTTAGGCACTTACTAGCTGTGTGACCTTGGGCAAGTCACTTAACCCTGTTTGCCTCAGTTTCCTCAAATGTAAAATGGAGATAATAACAGCACCTACCTCTCAGGGTTGTTGTAGAAACTTGTAAAGTGTTTAGCGCAGTGCTTGGTACATAGTAGGCACTTAATCAATGCTTATTCTCTTCTCCCTTTTCCCTCTTCTCCTTCCTCTTGAGATGACTACTCTTTGGATCCAGCCAAAGCACAAAACAACTTTTCATCTTGTCTGCCAGAACAGCATGAGCACTCTTCAACTGTTTTGCTAAAGTCTAAGTAAACCTTATATACAACTTTCTTCCTTTTCAAAAAGGAAATAAACAATATGGAATAATCTATTCTTAATAAATGCTATACTTGAATTAAACTGCTCCAGAACCTTCGAATATCAGCCCTCTGTTCCAAATGAATTATCTCTTCTATTTCCTGAAATTTCTTGCCTATTTCTTTTCTTTGGGTGCCGGGTAACAATACTCGGGTGACAACATCTTTTCTATTTCTCCATGTCTTGGTCTTCACCAAAATGTCTTCCATCATGTTTCCCAACTCTGATTCCTAGGTTTTCTCACATGAGGATGTCAGATTCCAGCCCTTGAATGCCTTTGGCCTACCTGCACCTCTCAGCTAGTGAAGTTCCCAAAGAAGAGGTTCATCAAAAGGAAACCAAACTTTGGGCAATTTTCTGAATCAGGCAAAACAAAAATACGGACAATTTATTCCCTGCTTTTCATTTATTCTGAGGATGAAGGAAATAGACGGCGGGGTAGTGGCTTATTGCCCTTGTGAATTAGCTCAGTGTTGTCAGGGAGTGTGGCCTCCCAAGGTATCTCCTGACTGTTCAGTGTCCCCTAGAATTCTACCCCACTCAGCACACAGCTTAGATGCACACAACTAAAGCTTTTTTGCGGTTTTAAATTTTACATTATTTTTCTGGTTTCATAGCTTGGAGGTCTTACCAGGAAGAAAGTGATAACCCCCAGGAGCTGCCATCTGTCCTGAAGAGGTGATCTATCCCTGGTTCCCATCTGCATCAGTTCTAGGTTTCTGTGTCTATCATGGGGTGGGAAAATTGAAGCCTTAACTAGGGGGATGTGTGGTGAGGGGGTTTATGGGATGTGGAGTGTGTAGGGGGGAACAGGAGAGACCAGGATACCTCAAATGCTCCTTCCCTAGTTCCCACCTCCTTAACCCTCTCTAGCCTTCAGCTAATCATTCCTGTTTCCTGTAGCCACAAGGCCAAGCTTTCTGAGAAGGGCAGCAGGATCCGGCAGATGCTATGCACAGACCCCTGCTGTGAAGTGTGCAATTCTGTGGCTTTGGAGGCTGACCTGCTGTTCAAATCCACTCTGCCTTCACTGTCATCCTAGACCCTACCATCAGATGTGTCTCTAAATTTGCCTTCTAACTTTTCACTGGTCCTCAGTCCCCCGCAGAGCACAGGTCCAGCACACACCTCCTCAGTGAATCCCTCTTCCTCACTGGCTGCCAGTATCTTACCTACTCACCCTCTTTCTCTTTCTCCCATCAACCCAGTGGACCTCAGTTTCTCCCTGCCCCATTCCTCTCCTTCAGCTACTATCCCTTTTCATGCCAAATCCCCCATCAGGGTCCAAACCTACTCACAGTCCAGTACCACTTCCAGGACCCATATATCCCTACTGTCTCACACCTCAACTGTTGTCCGCACTTCCTTGATGATGGACACTTCCACAGAAACCACCCCTCCTGTGGTCTTGGCACCTCCATTAGCGCCTACGCTCTCGGAGGCCCTCACTTCCTCATTGCAGCCAAATCTCTTGCTGGCTCCATGCATGATCCAAACTCCCTCAGTGGCCCCAGTTCCTTCCCTGAAACCCAATACTCCAGAGGCTTCTACTCCTTCAGCCAACCCAGGGATTCCCCAGGAATCAGCCAGCCAGTGTATTATCCACAACTCCTTACTGCATCTCCAATCAGACACCATTACCTCATCTTCAGCTTCCACCCCTTCTACTACTCCCCCCACTCCTGTGGCTCTCACCCTTTCTACTGCTCCTGTTGCTCCCCCTGCTCCCGGGGCTCCTCCAGCTCCTGTGGCTCTCCCAGCTGCCCTGGCTCCCACTCCTCCTGCGGCTCCTCCCCTTTCCATTATTCACACCCCTCTGTTGGCTCCCACCCCTCCTATTACTCCCACCCTATCTTCCTCTTCCATCCTTCCTGTGGCTCCTGTCCCTCCTGTGGCTCTCGGCCCTTTTGTAGCCCCCTCCACTTATTTTGCTCCCATCCCTTCCATAACTCCTGCCCCTTCTTTTGCTCCCGCCCCCTTTTTTGCTGCCCCTCCTTCTTTTACTCCTGCCCCTTCTTTGGATTCTGCCCCTTCTGTAGCTCCCACCCCTTCTGTTTCTTCCATCTCCTCAAAGGCCCAAACTTCAGCCTTTGACCGCTCATTTTTAATACACCCAGCTTACCTACCAGCATATCCCCAACTCGGCCCGTCTCCTTACGTGGCCCACACCAACTCACTGGACCCCAGCTACTCAGGAACTTACACTACTTGTATGGCTTCTACTCCCTCTTTAGCCCCCTCCCATTCATCAACCTTCAGCTCCTCAAAAACTCCTTCAATGGCCCCCATTTTCTCAAGGAGCCCTGGCTCCTCCTCACCCTATACTACCCCTCTAATAGCTTCCTTCAAAGTTCCCACCCCATCAACCTCAAGATTCCTCACGTCATCACTAGCACCCAAGGCCTCTCTAGCCCACACTTCATCTATGGCCAGAACACTTGGAGATGCCTTTCCCTCTTCTGTGGTCCATCTCCCCTCCACCTGCACTGTTTCGATTAGCCACACCCCTTCCCAGGCTTCTACCTCCTCCACAATCTGTACTCCCTCTGTGGTTCACACTCCTCTTATAGTCTCCTCTACAACTCCCACCACTTCTGTGACCCCCACCTCCTCACAGGCTTCCCCCACCTTACAGGAGACAACTTGTTCACAGGTCCTTAGGTGTTCATTGTTCCACATTCTCTCTGGAGCCCATAGTCATTCCACAACTCAAACCACTTCAGTAGCCACTGCCACCACCTCCTTAGATGAAACAATTCCTTCACAGGTCCTTAGATTTTCACTGGCTGGTACTACTCCTGTAGTCCACAGTCCTCCCAGGGCCCATACCCACACTGTAACTCCCACACTACAACTGAACCCCACCTCCTCAGCAGCTCATGTTGCCACACCAAGTAGAAAATATTTGAAGGACCATATGCACATCAAGGAGCCGACCATCTTTCTGAATCTCACCACATTAGAAGACTTTCAGCCTCTGCGACACTCTTCCCCCACTCCAACGCCCTCAAATCCTCCTTTAGCACCAGCTACATGTGAAGAGTCAGACCTGCTGAGCATCATTCCAAGAGTCTTATCCACAGATAATGCTCCTCTGATGACCTCAGCCCCATTGACCTCTGACATTGATGAATCATGTGCAACCTTTTCTGGCTCCTCTCAATGGGGGAATTCCCAAGAGTTCTTAATACTCCCCCATTTATTGCTCTGGGGTTCCCAACAGGAGCCTCCTCCTCTTGGTCCATCAGAACCCTTCTTCTGGGGACAAAAGAGAGAACAGAAGGGGACTCTACCCATTGCTATGCCAGAGGAAAAGCCACGTGACAATAAGACCTCAGAGTGGCAGGAGAAAGACTTGGTTCCTTTACGACTGCAGGTCTCTGAGGAGGCTACGAATGCCAGAGCCCAGCAGCACCCAGAGGCTAATGAAGTCCCACTCCTCAGCCCAAGTGCCCAGGAGTTCCTGGAAATGCACATCACAGAAAAGATAGCACTCCATATTTGGAAGGATAAGGAATTACTCAGCCAACCAAGGCCCCATCTCTCACCATGTTTCCACCGCAGGGAATCAAAGAAGTTGTCTTTAGTTCTGGAAGATACAGAGTCATCTGTTAAAGATGTGTTGAGCCCAGATTCACAGTCTTGTAGTGTCCGTGAGGCAGATCAGTCCTTTTTGCCTTCTGAAAGGTTTCTTGTCAAGAGCACGAAATCTTGTCAAGAGCAGATGCCCAATTCTCAGTGGCTCCATAACCCTGTATCCCTAATCCTAGCCCCCACCACCCTTCATTTCCTGAACAGACCCTGTTCCATGGCTGAGTGGAGTCCTGAGAACACAGTGAACCGTAATCAACAATGCATTCAGCTTTTCTGGGGTCTCCCCTCTCTGCACAGTGAATCTTTGGCAACAACTTACATGGGGTCTAGCTCCTCATCCTGTCCAGGGGCCACCATCAAATTGGCACCAGGGAACAATCCCTTAGTTTTCTTCAATGATCTTACCTACCTTCACCTGCCCAATTCAGCAAATCAACCCACTCTACCTTCTTCAACCCAACGTTTAAAACTACTTCCAACCTCATACCCAATCTCATCCCAACCATGGTCATCAACATCTCCACTCCTATCCCCACCCGCACCTCCAACCTCACCCTTACCCCCAACTCCACCAGTGACCTCAGTCCCATCCCCAACCCCTTCCTCATCTCTACCCCAGTTCAGGACCTTCAGAACTGACCCTGAAGAGCCCACAATAAGGATCCCGACTATCTACCTGCCTAAGTTCCAGGCCTTGGAATGGCACCTTCTGCAGAAACAGCTCCAGTCCTTATGGGGTGTGCCCCCTGTTGTTCAGAGATCTCATGAAGCCTTCAACCCTTTGCCTCTTCAGTTGCCCCAGGTCCATAAGTCCCCTTGCCCCCAGGTGCAGATTTCTAATCAGCCCCAGGAGCTGTCTTTCTTATCCAAAGATGTCAAGAAACTACTGGAGACCCATCTCCGAAGGAGGCTTGTCCAACACCACTGGGGCCTGGCCCGGAGGGTCGAAGACTCCATCAAACACCTTGTGCCTCAGACCATATCTCAACAAGATTCAGTGAGGCCCACAAAGCCTAAGCCTGCTACATTCCAGGGCCTCAAGCACTCTGGCAAACAGGATACAGCAAGTGACTCAACAGCTGTTTTAGGTGTGGTATCAGCAATAATTGCAGAGATGGGTCCAGCTAGTCACACAGAGGAGAGCCCAAAGAGTGACCTTGAGAAGAGTCCATTCCCAAACCAACAGGAGGCATTGCAGAAACATTTTCTTCAGAAGAGTGTGGCAATCCAGCAGAAAGTGGTTCCTGAGAGTGTGAGTCGTTCCTGGGCCAGTGCAAAGGGTCGATCTGTATCATCACAGCCTACTCAGTCATCACAGAGACAACTGAAAATGAGAGAGATTGTCCCTATGGCTTTATCTATGGAAGACACAGCAACTCAAACCCAACCTCAGCCACAACCAGAACCACAAATCCAGCCCCAACCACAATCCCAGCCTCGGGCTCCTTCACCCACTGAAGAAGTGATTTATGAAGTAGAGCCCTGCAAAGACATTCCATTCCTCAATCCAGAGAGGAAGAAAATCCTGGAATCTCACATTCGCCATATGCGCATTCGACTGAAGTGGGGTCTGCCGAAAAACGTCCTGGAATCCATCTACCTGTTTAAACTAAAAAATCCCTTAATTCAGATTTCTTCCCCTATTGTAGGTAAGGCCCTGGCTCCTGATACTATGGTAGGGGAAGGAAACCTCCAGGAAATCTGGGTAGGTGGTGTTGCCAGAGAGGCCTCTGCTGCTGTTTTAGATATCTTAGAAGCAGAGAAGGGTTCCTGGAATATTGGGCAGGAATTGTGGGAAGCACCTCAGGCTGGGGGGGACTGGGAAGAGAATACATTTACCCCTAGACCTGGCTTAATGGATAGGGGATTCAGACAGCATATGACTGAGACAGGGTCTAGGAGGGACATTTTAGAGCTAAATACGAAGCATCCAGCATTACTTCCTAGACAGAGGGATCGAGCCCCCAGTTTCAGGAAGCAATTTCAAGGACAGGGGTTACAGGGGCAAAGGGTATTTCCCCTCATCAAGGACAATGAGGAGACAGCAGATGAGAGCCAAAAAAATATTTGCCTCCTTAACAGTCCCTGTGTATTAAACAAGTCCATCAGCTTCTCCAAGCTAAATTTTCACCTGAAGAAAAGGATGGTGGAGAAGGTTTGGGGAATTCCCTTAAGGGTAAGGGAGTCTAGAGAAATGGCCACAAGAAGACAGCTCCCTTCCTATCCTCAAATAGAAAACTCTTTGGTAGCTGAAGACTCTGAAAATTTTCAAGGGTGTTCACGTGAAAAAGTGAGTAAAGAAAAGGCACAGATGGCTGAGGGACAAGCCCTCTCTCCAAGAACCCTGGATACACAGGATTTAAGCTGCCTTATCTGTAAAGCACACCTTAATGATGAGGAAGAGTTCAACCTGAGAGCACCAGAGCAGAGCTACTCTGAGAACCACATTTCAAACTCTCTGGTCCCGAGTCCTGCTCTTAGTTTTCAGGCCACTGACGTCCCCCCTTCATGTACTCTGGGGCAACTGTATGAGGACATGACTGGTGCTCAGGGGTCTGCTACTCTTGTGAGGTTGGAAGGAGAAAGTCCCAGCTTGAGGGAGTACCAGAAAGTTCCATCTGAAGTCACAGACAAAAACCAGGCCAAACAACGGAGATTTCAAAGAAAAGGGAGCTTCGGTAAACCCCAAATAGAGCAAGGAATGAGCGATGAAGGGCAGGAAAAGGACCCCAATTTATTGAAGGGCCACACCTCTAATAATAGGTGGCCATCTCAGGGTCCTATGAGCAGGGTTTTAGGGTTCTCAAAGCAGGAGGGTGTACTCCAGCACAAAGTCCCTTTAGAAATCAGTTTAGCAGAGAAGATGAAGCGCTTCTTCAAGAGGCTTTGTCCGAAGAAGAAAATCAGAGCAACAGAAGAGCCCTTCCCTAGGGTAGATGTAGACACAGCTGAGGAGATCGCTGAGCAAAGTCCATTCACAGGCAAGCCTCCCTCCAAAGGGAGGACGGTTCCTTGCAGCAGTGGGGTTCCTTCAATTCCAGAGAATATGAGAGTAGTTGGCCTGATCTTAGAGAAGAAGATGGGGGCCATGGATGACCCATATGCTTGGGAAGGGAGCCAACAACAGGAGAGGGAGCTCCAAATCCTGGAGATCCAGGAAGAACCCACTGGTAGGAAATTTCAGGACCTCAGGGCACTCTCCTCTGCTATGGCTCAGGAGGATAACAGCAGGTCAAGAGGACATGGAAAAGGTTCAGAAGGCCACTGGAGTTTGAGTTGGGAGAGGCTGGCCCAGGACAGGGAGAAAAGGGTTAAAAAAATTCAGAAAACTGTGAGATTCAGAGATCAGCATCTGCCCCCAGAGAAACTAGCTTCCATTGCTAGTGAGGGGTCCATCTCTTCAGGTCGATTCCCATATCGCCATAGAGGGTCAAGTTTCTCCAGGACTCTAGACCAATCCCAGCACTACCCCAAGCTACAGTTTGGGGGATCCTATTCCTTTCACAGTGGATCTCCAGGCCCTTCTTCTCAGTATGGAGTACTTTGGCTCCCACCGAGAGAATCCAGTCTCCAAGGAGATAACTTGTTCTCATGACACATGACACTATTAGCCCTTCCAACTTGTTCTCATGGCATATGACATCATTAGACCTTCCAAAGAAGACAGTTACCATTTGTGTTAAGCGCATTATCTTTCCCAAATACATTCTATTCTTCTAACAAGAGTAGCTGTTTTCTGTCCCCTACCAGCGTTTGCTGCATTGCTTTGGGTGGTCAGGGTGAGGGGAGGATTTGTTGGATTGCCCAAGAGATACATGTTGAAAGGAGCCTTTTGGTGAGGAAGGCCCTTTGAAATCAACTTCTGGGACTTCAGGATAATCTGTTGGCCACTAGAGGGCAGCTCACACCTTGAAGCTGGTGATTAAAAGCCTCCTTGTTCGTTTCTTTCTTCCTTTTTTTTTTTCCAAGGGAAAAGAAAAAGTTTGTTAGGGATTCACCATAATGGGCTGTCTTAAGAAACCCCACCCCCTTCGACGCCCGCCCTCACAAGCAGGCCAGATTCAATCCACTGAGCTAGATTGAATCTGAGCTGAGCTAGACCAAACCCCAGCACCCCCATGGAGGCAAGATGGAGACCATACACACACAAAGATTGCAGAAGGGATTGAGGGGCTGTCCGGGGTGACCAGAGGAAGGGTTCAGGGAGGGTCCCGAGGAGGAGTCCAAGGAGGATGAGATGAGGTCAGAGTCCAGGAACCAAGATAATGTCGTCTCCGAGACAACTCAGTTTCAAAGCCACAACCCAGTGGCAAAGCTGATGATGTAAGGATGTCTATCTCCTTATCATGGGGCAGTGTGCATCCTTCACAGACTCTAAGGTCTTAGAGACATTCCGTAGGATACTTCACAAGCTTAGCAAGGAGCAAGGATGCATGATTTATTTGAGAAAAGTTAGGGGCATCACACCACAGCAGCAGCTGCAGCAAACACGATATACACTGAAGTTCATGAAAACAAAATTTTTATAGACAGATGGGGCTGCTGTAACAGAGCAAGAGGAGGAACTTGCAAACTTGGCAGACTTCAAGGACAAGATACCAGAAAAGGACAACTTAGACTATGATCCGGAGGAAAGAATGAAATCTCCTTCGGCCCCTCCCCCAACTCCTCATTATAAATTCAATCCATGCATTTGGGAACGTAAAATACATTACAGGAAAGTTCAGAAGAAGCTAGTAAGGGAAAAATATCTCCTAAACAACTGGAGGAGACCAATGGGAGATTTGCCCCAGATTATCTTAAAAGCAGGGTCTCCACGACCCCAATAAAGCATGGCACCTGGCTTCTGTTACATCAGAAGGCCAAGTACTTTGTGTGTAGGATTCAAAAAAATCCCCTCTGTGTCTCTGTGTCTCTTGTCTCTGTGTCTCTGTGTCTTCGTTTCTGTGTGAGTGTGTAATCTGACACCCTGTAATCTCCCTTATCTCTTTCTCTCTCTCCTCGGGGGAAACAGAAAGAGAGAGAAAAATGTAGTTATAGAAAATGGCTAGAAAATAATGCTCTTTCTTTTTCACTTCATTTCTTCAAATGTGGCCAGTTTGAAGGATCTGAAGAGAGAAAAGAAAGAAAGCGGGAACTTTTCCCTTAAATTTAAGTGAAAATGTGTTCCAATTTGGCTTAAGATAAAGTCAGAATTTTTTATACCATTTGGCACTAAGGCAAATTTGGAAAATGCGTGAATCTCTAATAAAGAGACACTCTGAGTCTTCCAGTACAAGGAGAGGGGGCAAGGTACCACTGGATTCTCTTTTTTTCCAGAGTCCTACTCACCTTTGACTGGCAAGTTCAAAGTTCTCACTTCCAAAAAAGTTTTAAGCTGTTGCTCATTTTAATCTTTAAGTTTTAAGGTAAAAAGTAAGCCCGCTGGGGAAAGGAAAAGCTGGGTGAGTATGTAATTTATTTACTTGAAATGTTTATGGTAGTTTGGGAAAGAAAGATTGAAATTGGAGATACAGAGGGTAAAAAGAAAAGAAAAAGGTTAAGGTAAAAGTTTGGAAAGGAGAGAGAGACTTTAATGGAGGAGTTTGATTGTGGGGGTAGAGGCTGTAGTTGAGTCCACGTGGCTTGGGGTCCATGTACTCTGGGCTACCCCCTCCCCCCCACTCCACCTTAGGAGCTGAAACTAAAAGAAACTTGTAACCTGTAGTTAATGATGAAAGGTTTTATTGACACTCTGGGTATTTACTATAAGAAAGATTTTGATTTGTATAATCATTAAGCTCTGTCTATGTAAAGTATGACTGTTAAAAATGTTAAATTTTACTGTTGGTCAAGGAAGCTCCCTGCCTGGGAAATTAACATAGGCAGGCTCTTTTGTTCTCTAAGGGACTTCCCGGCCCAAGGTAATTTACCTGTGGCTGAGATTTTTATCATGGATAATCCCGAGTTCCTCTTTAACTCACCTTTGTCAGTTCTGCTCAGCAACTGAAATTGTTTTAGCTTGCTCCTTTTGCTTGAAAGGAAGTGGCTCATCTCTTTCAAATTTCTTAGGCTTTTTGTTAATTCAAACCCTTTTTGTAAAAGCAGAAGAATTAGGGTCAGGGATTGGAATGCATAAGATGAAGCTTGGAGAAAGCTGGGTGCAAATAAAATTTTTCTTTTCTTTCATAAATTCATTCATGGCCAGGCAAATATTCCTAATAAAGTGTATTTAAGATATTAATGTATTAATATATGTTATGCATGTATTTATATATTAATGTATTAATATAGAAATACCAGAAGTCACATAATCAACAAGTCCTATGAAAAAGCTTTTCAAAAATTCTGTAATAACAAAGAATTCAGTTGTTATAATACTTTGAAAATATAGGATTGTGATTTTCAAGCCTGTATCATCTAAAGCTGTATTTATGTTAATATGGAGGTTTATGGTCTAATTTGTGAATGAATCCAAATGTTTAAAGGTTATTTTGCTTTAAAGAAGGGAAAATACTTTTCAAAAATGTTCTGTAAAATCTTTTTGTATGATTTTCAGAAGGCCTGCTGAATTTCCACCTGTAAGCTAATTGGTTGCAGTTTTCTGTGAGTTATCCAAGTTCTGGGTGAGATGATATGATGCTTTTTCATGGCAGATCTCTGTAATCAGAAATAAGCAGGTAGTGACAAAAGAGAAGTTGTAGATTATTTCTGTATTAATGGGAAAAGTTAAATGTGGATTTGAATTCATTCCATCATCTAATACATAAAGATAAAGTTATATGGCTCAATTCCTTCAGATCAGGCATAATTAGAGAAGAATAGGAAAATAGAGGAGAAACTGATGCAAATGTGTTAGAGCAGTAATTTATGATCTTAAGGGGAAGATTTTATGAACAAGGGAGAAAATGCATACAAGCTATTTAGAGCTAGCTTTAAGGATGTTCCTTAGGCAATAGTCACTCTAAGACTTTATGGGACTGTTAACTGACTGTTTTTCTGAGTCTAACTCCAGGTGTGAGTATCAAGGAAGACTGACCCAAGATGCCAGCAGCCCTGTGAGAGGGCAAGCATGAGCTGCAGGTATGATTTCTTGGCAGAGTTGAGAGGGCAATTGTTCAGCCTGTGCTGAGGTGGGACCCTTTTGACTTGATTTTCTTAACTGAAGCCTGGCAGACTAGGCCTGGCTCAATGCAGCTTGTAGTTTGACATGGCCTCTGCCTGGAGTTGACAGGAAGCTGGGGAAAGATATCGTCCCCTTACTCTGTGTCCCTACTCTCTTGGTGGTAAAACTTCTATAATCAGAAGGTTTTGTAAGCACAGTGAAAATCTATTAATATTGGTTATGGAACATCTTAGATTACTATAGGACTGGGAGTAGCATTTTTGCATAGGTCCATATATGAGTTAGGTTTTCTCTCAGTAACGGTATAGAGATAATTAGGTCAAGGGCTTGTGAGAATATTATTTTGCTATTTGGTTAATATCAAGCTTGTCTAAAGCTTTGTTACAATTAGTTATGTTAACATCTCAATAGACGCAGAAAAAGCCTTTGACAAAGTACAACACCCATTCCTATTAAAAACACTAGAAAGCATAGGAATAAGTGGAACCTTCCTCAAAATTATAAATAGCATCTACCTAAAACCATCAACAAGCATTATTTGTAATGGGGATAAACTAGATGCATTCCCAATAAGATCAGGGGTGAAACAAGGATGTCCATTATCACCCCTATTATTCAATTTGGTACTAGAAACATTAGCTGTAGCAATAAGAGAAGAAAAAGAAATTGAAAGAATAGGAAAAGAAGAAACTAAATTATCACTTTTTGCAGATGATATGATGATTTATCTAGAGAATCCTAGAGAATCAAGTAAAAAACTACTTGAAATAATAAACAACTTTAGCAAAGTTGCAGGATATAAAATAAACCCACATAAATCCTCAGCATTCCTATACATTACTGACAAAGCCCAACAGCAAGAGATAGAAAGAGAAATTCCATTCAAAGTTACTGAAGGCACTATAAAATATTTGGGAGTCTATTTGCCAAGACAAACCCAGGGCCTATATGAACATAACTATGAAACACTTTTCACGCGAATAAAATCAGATCTAAATAAATGGAGAAATATCAGTTGCTCATGGTTAGGCCGAGCTAATATAATAAAAATGACAATTCTACCTAAATTAATCTATCTATTCAGTGCCATACCAATCGAACTACCAAAAAATTTTTTTACTGAGCTGGACAAAATAATAACAAAATTCATTTGGAAAAACAAGAGGTCTAGAGTATCTAGGATATTAATGAAAAGACATGCTAGAGATGGTGGCTTAGCCATACCAGATATTAAACTGTACTACACAGCAGCAGTCATCAAAACTGCCTGGTATTGGTTAAGAAACAGGGGTGTGGATCAGTGGAATAGGATAGGTACACAAGTGGGTGAAATCAACAAGTTTAGCAATCTACTCTTTGATAAACCCAAAGAGGCCAGCTTCTGGGCTAATAATTCACTATTTCACAAAAACTGTTGGGAAAATTGGAAAATGGTAGGGCAAAAACTGGGCATAGACCAATATCTTACGCCATATACCAAAATAAAGTCAAAATGGGTTCATGATTTAGGAGTAAAAGTTGATACTCTAAGTAATTTGGGAAAGCAAGGAATAGTTTACTTATCAGATTTGTGGAAAAGTAAAGAATTCATGACCCAACAAGAGATAGATACAAAATGCAAAATGGATAATTTTGATTATGTCAAATTGAAATGTTTTTGTACAAAAAAAGCCAATGCAACAAGAATTAGGAGGGAAGCAGAGAATTGGGAGAAAATCTTTGCAACTAGTATCTCTGATAAAGGCCTCATCTCTAAAATATACAGGGAGCTGAGCCAAATATATAGGAATACAAGCCATTCCCCAATTGAGAAATGGTCAAAGGATATGAACAGGCAGTTTTCAGAGGAAGAAATTAAAGCTATCTATAGGCATATGGAAAAATGCTCTGGATCGCTGCTGATTAGAGAAATGCAAATCAAAACAACTCTTAGATACCACATCTCTCCTGTCAGATTGGCTAAAATAACAAATCAGGAGAATGATAAATGCTGGAAAGGATGTGGGGAAATTGGAACATTGTTGCATTGCTGGTGGAGTTGTGAGCTGATCCAGCCATTTTGGAGGGTGGTTTGGAACTATGCCCAAAGGGCTATAGAAATGTTCATACCCTTTGACCCAGCAATACCACTTCTAGGGTTGTATCCCAAAGAAATCACGCAAGCGGGAAAAGGAAACATATGTACAAGAATATTTATAGCAGCTCTCTTTGTGGTAGCCAAGAACTGGAAATCAAAGGGATGCCTATCAATTGGGGAATGGCTGAACAAGCTGTGGTATATGAAGGTGATGGAATACTATTGTGCCATAAGAAATGGGGATGATGCAGACTTCATAACAACCTGAAAAAACCTACACGACATAATGCTGAGTGAGCGGAGCAGAGCCAGGAGAACGTTGTGCACAGCCACAGATATATGGATTCCGTGAGGACCAACCCTGACATACTGCGCTTTTCTCAGCAACCTAAGGGGCAAGGACAACTCCAGGGGACTCACGATGGAGAATGCTATCTTCATCGAGACAAAGAACTGGGGAGTTTGAATACAGACTGAGGCACACTACATGATCGCCTTTTCTGCTTCTCTTTTGTTTTTGTTTTTGGGTTTTTTTTTTTTTGGTTCTGTTTCTTCTTTCTCATGATTCATTCCATTGGTCAAAATTCTTCTCCACGACTTGACTAGTGCATAAATTAATTCAATGCGAAGTTATACATGACAGTTATATGATACTTCATGCCGTCTTGGGGAGGGAGGGGGGAGGGAGGGGAGAAAAACTGGAACTCAAAACTATGTAGAACCGTGTGTGGTAAACTAAAAATAAATAAAGAAATTTATTTAAAAAAAAAACAAAAAAAAACAATTAGTTATGTTAAAAGAAGAATGGCTTGTGTATTATCCTGTAAATGCCATCAAAGAAACACGGCATGACAAAAGTTTATGACATTATATGTACTGTGTTGAAAATTGGTTATTTAATATATTTATGTATGTACTGGAGTTTCATCCCTCTGGTTGGGAAAATTAATGATGAGTAATGTAAAGTATAAGAATTTGGGTTCTGATGTGAATTTCTTAAACAGAACAATTGGTCAAGGTTCCAATTTTGAATTTGTAAAATGATCAGGGTTATGAGGATTAAAAATGGTAACTTAAAATTCTGCTAAGATTACTCTTGCAGGAGAATGGACAGAAAGCTGGTTCCTGCAAGAAGAGGAGAAGAAGAAGAAGCCTCTGTGTTGGAGATGACTGGAACAAATGCCAAGGACCAGAAGACTTGATGCTCCCTGCTGGACAGCTATACAGGAAAAGATTTTGAATCTTAAAGGGACAATTGCATCATTGCTTTTCTTTTTGGGTCTGTGTATCTGTATTCACAAAGGGGACTGCCCCCTTTGATTTGTCAATGCGTCCTTCAACCTTTCCAATGTTTACTTACAAGGGGATAGTTAAAGGAAATCATTCAGATGTACCTATAGTGGTGAGGTGCCAGCAAAAACAAAAAAGGGGAGTACGAGTCATTGAGTGGAATATTGAAGTAGCAGAACAATTATTGATTATTGATAGTTTCAAAAATTATTGGTATTTTCAAAACATTCACCCATTTCCTAATGTATTCTTGACTATTTTCCATACAGTACCTTATGTTCTTTGTTTGGTCATAATAAGTTTTGTCTACCTTGTGTCCTTAGGATAATGAATGTTATGTTTAAGCCTTATTTCATAATCAGAACATTATAACAGAAATTACCTAGTTGTTACAATTGGCCACTGAGGAAGGAGGGGAGTACATGAGAACTTACAACCTGACAGTGTTATAGAGGACTTTCCAATTGGGGGTTAACAAGGTCTGAGGCTTAGTCATGTTTTAGAGACTGTGGCCATTGTGGGGGCCTTGCCTTTTTTGCTATGTTGTACTCCTTTAGTGACGAGTATGTTTTTTGGGGCCCTATATACAGCCATTGAGTCAGTACCCCCTGACTCTTGCTGCAAAATGAAAAGGGGGAGATGTTACAGGCCGAGTTAGAGCTGAGCCCTGCCCTCCTCGGACCTCCACGCCCAGGGGCCTGCTGAGATAAACTCAGGCCTCTGAGATATGGGTGGAGCCAGGAGGAGGGGTCTCGCCTTTGTTGCCTCCCTAGCAATTCCAGGTCTTTGCCCGGACCTGCCTAAGCACATGGAACTTCTCTGTCTGGGTTTGCCAGAATACACGGAACTTCCGGTTCTTTGCCTGGACTGCCTGCCTGCAGGGAGCTTCGGGTTAGCTCGGGAAGAGAAGGGGAGGAGAGTAGGCAGAGTTGGGGTGGTCCTAGTACCCAGGTGTCTTGATTTTTACCTGTCCTTCACCCATGTAACCAAAGAATGTACCTACATCACTAAAGATATAAAAATGCTGCTTGCTGAAATAAAATTCGGAGTCATTCACCACCTTTTGGCTCCCGCCCCATACATTGTCAACGAAATCAGGCCCTTTGGTAAGCAAAGGCCTGGGGCTTGGGGGTGTTAAACCTGAAAATTTGGTTGAAGGAAACAACAGAGCTAGGTGATAGAAAAATCCATGTTGTTTATTATTTTTCCCTTAAAGCATAGCGGAGCTAGCTTACTTGTACGTACAAGGAGTCAGAGTATACATTCTGGCTGCCTGAACAAAGCAATGAGAAAACTTATATACGTTATTTTAGCAGAGCTAGCAAGCCTGTATGACCTCATTTTTATGACCCCCATGTATGTTTAACCATGATACAACAAGAGGATTTTCCTTAATGGAATAGATTGTAAATAAAACAAATTAGATAGTTGACAAAGTGTCAATTGGAATTACAACCCAGGATCTCTGTGTTTAATTTGCCATTAACATTCCACAACATAGTATATGCTCATAAAATATTAAGATAAGGAAAAGTCACATAATTCAAGATAGTGTCTGGGGTCAAGGTTTTCACCTTTAATGGCCATGGACAGAGCAAGGAATGCTCCATCTGGGTTTGTTGATATAAGATAGAGATATCTCTGAGCTTACTCAGAGAACAAAGAGACTGTTAGGATCAGGCTTTTCTTCTGGTTAAGTAGTTCAGGCCCTGAGTCTTATTGAAATTACAAAAATGATATAAAATAGTATAATATTTTCCACAGGGGGAACCCTGAGTATGGTTGCCAGGCTGGGGACTCGCAACAGAGAAGAACTTGAGATGAGGAGTATTCCCGGTCTCAGGGGAACTATAGGTTTCTAGGGATGCTTGAGACCCCAAAATACCAACACGCCGGGTCCTGCCAAAAGAATTCGACTCAAGCCTTCCCAGCCAAGGGAAAAGAGAAAGTTTATTAGGGCTTCACCATATTAGGCCGCCTTAAGAAACCCCACCGCCTGTGATGCCTGCTCTCACAAGTGGGCCAGATTCAATCTACTGAGCTAGATTGAACCTCAGCTTACTGGCTGGATTCTTTTCTTTTTTTTTAAATTTAATTTATTTAATATATTTAGTTTTCAGCATTGATTTTCACAATAGTTTGAATTACGAATTTTCTCCCTGCTTCTACCCTCCCGCCCACTCCAAAATAGCGTATATTCTGGTTGCCCCATTCCCCAGTCAGCCCTCCCTTCTGTCACCCCACTTCCCCTCCCATTCCCCTTTCCCTTCTTCTCTGGTAGGGTAAGATAAATTTCTAAGCCCCATTGCCTGTGTATCTTATTCCCTAGTTGCATGCAAAAACTTTTTTTTTGTTGTTTTTGAACATCTGTTTTTAAAACTTTGAGTTCCAAATTCTCTCCCCTCTTCCCTTGCCACCCGCCCTCCCTAAAAAGGCAAGCAATTCAACACAGGCCACATGTGTATCAATATGTAAATCCCTTCCACAATACTCATGTTGTGAAAGATTAGCTATATTTTGCTCCTTCCTAACCTATCCCCCTTTATTGAATTGGCTCCCTTGACCCTGTCCCTTTTCGCAAGCGTTTGTTTTTGATTACCTCCTCCCCCTCCTCCCTTCTATCTTCCCCCCTTTTTTATCGTCTTCCTCCTTCTTTCCTCTGGGGTAAGATACCCAATTGAGTTTGTATGGTATTCCCTCCTCAGGTCAAATCCGATGTGAGCAAGATTTACTCATTCCTCCTCACCTGCCCCCTCTTCCCTTCCTACAGAAACGCTTTTTCTTGCCACTTTTATGCCAGATAATTTACCCCATTCTATCTTTCCCTTTCTCCCTCTCTCAATATATTCCTCTCTTATCCCTTATCCCTTAATTTGATTTTAGTTTTTTAGATATCATCCCTTCATATTCAACTCACCCTGTACCCTCTGTGTATATATATATTTATACATACACATATATGTATATATATATACACACCTACATATATACATACATTGACACACACATATGTGTGTATATATATATACATACACACACACACACACACACACATATATATATATATATATATATATACACATATATGCACATTTCTTTCAGCTACTATGATACTGAGGTCTCATGAATCATACACATCATCTTTCCATATAGGAATGTAAACAAAACAGTTCAACTTTAGTAAGTCCCTTCTGATTTCTCTTTCTTGTTTTCCTTTTCATGCTTCTCTTGATTCTTGTGTTTGAGAGTGAAATTTTCTATTCAGCTCTGGTCTTTTCACTGAGAAAGCTTGAAAGTCCTCTATTGTCTTGAAAATCCATATTTTGCCTTGGAGCATGATACTCAGTTTTGCTGGGTAGGTGATTCTTGGTTTTAATCCTAGCTCCATTGACCTCCGGAATATCATATTCCAAGCCCTTCGGTCCCTTAATGTGGAAGCTGCCAGATCCTGTGTTACCCTGATTGTTTTCCCACAATACTCAAATTGTTTCTTTCTGGCTGCTTGCAGTATTTTCTCCTTGACCTGGGAGCTCTGGAAATTGGCAAAAATGTTCCTAGGAGTTTTCTTTTTGGGATCTTTTTGAGGAGGCGATCTGTTGGATTCTTTCAATTTCTATTTGGCACTCTGGCTCTAAAATATCAGGGCAGTTCTCCTTGATAATTTCTTGAAAGATGCTATCTAGGCTTTTTTTTTTGGATCATGCCTTTCAGGTAGTCGAATAATTTTTAAATTCTCTCTCCAGAATCTATTTTCCAGGTCAGTGGTTTTTCCAATGAGATATTTCACATTGTCTTCTTTTTTTTCATTCCTTTGGTTCTGTTTGATAATATCTTGATTTCTCATCAAGTCACTAGCTTCCACTTGCTCCAATCTAATTTTTAAGATAGCATTTTGTCAGTGGTCTTTTGGATCTCCTTTTCCATTTGGGTAATTCTGCCTTTCAAGACATTCTTGTTCACATTGGCTTTTTGGAGCTCTTTTGCCATTTAGGTTAGTCTATTTTTTCAGGTGTTGTTTTCTTCAATATTTTTTTCAGTATTTTTTTGGTTCTCCTTTAGCAAGTCATTGACTTGTTTCTCATGGTTTTCTGGCCTCATTCTCATTTCTCGTCCCAATTTTTCCTCTACTTCTCTAACTTGCTTTTCCAAAACCTTTTTGAGCTCTTCCACGGCCTGAAACCAGTTCATGTTTTTCTTGGAGGCTTGTGATGCAGGCTCTTTGACTTTGTTGATTTCTTGCTGTATGTTTTGGTCTTCTTTGTCATGAAAGAAAGATTCCAAAGTCTGAGACTGAATCTGAGTGCGTTTTTGCTGCCTGGCCATATTCCCAGCCAACTTACTTGACTCTTGAGTTTTCAGCAGGGTATGACTGCTTGTAGAGTAAAGAGTCCTTTGTTCCAAGTTTGAGGGGACGCACCGTTAATTTCAGAGCCATTTCTATACAGCCAGCTCTGCCACACCAGCGCTCCTCCTTCCTCAAGAATGGCCAACCCAGACCTGATGAAAATCTTAAACAGGCTGTGTACTCCTGCTCTGATCCACCACTTAATTCCTCCCACCAGGTGGGCTTGGGGCCTGAAGCAACTGATGCTCTAGGTCTGTAGCTGCACCTGCCCCCCTGTGCCCCTGGGCGGTGGTGTAACTGCAAACTCTTTTCACTCTGTCGCCTGAAGCTTTTCCCACTAACCTTCTCTGTTGTTTTTGGTGTTTGTGGGTTGAGAAGTCTGGTAACTGCCACAGCTCACTGATTCAGGGCGCTAGGGCTTGTTCAGCCTGGCTCCTGGTCTGGTTGGTCCTGCCGCCGCTGGCTCTGGCCTCTGCTCCTCTCTGCTCCATGCACAATACACCTCATCCAGTGACCATCCAGGCTGTCCTGGACTGGATCCCTGCTTCCCTCTGCTATTTTGTGGGTTCTGCAGTTCTAGAAGTTGTTCAGAGCCATTTTTTATTGGTTTTTGGAGGGATCTGGCAGGGAGCTCACTCAAGTCCCTGCTTTCCAGCCGACATCTTGGCTCTGCCCCTCAACAGAGTCTCCTGGGGGGTTTCTAAAAGTCTGAGGGGAAAAGGGAGGGAGAGGGGTGGTGGTTGACAGACCATTATAATCCCTCCCTCTGCTCTCTCCCCTCCCCCCACCCCAATTTCCTGGTAGTGCAGCGGTTCACAGATACTCTGTTTTTAAAATACTTTATTTTTTTCATAATACTCATTCCAAAAAATTACAAAACAACTACTATAAAAACCTTCAGGGGCTCATCAAAATGAGAAAAGCCAAGAAAGCCCCCACCCCAGTTCCTTAGGGTGTAGCCACAGACCAGGCCAGAGTCAATAACCTCTTCTCCAGGGTTCCCTGCTATCCAGGATAATATATAGTTGTACAGTGCGGAACAGCAAGGTAGGATATTCTGGGTTCCCCAGACTCCAGGGACAGGACAAGTAGAGCTCCATAGGCCAGGGAAAGGACCACAGAAGCTTGGAGATGGAGTGGACTAGGACTGGAGGGGCCTGACAGGGGCTCTGGAAGGGCTGAAACCTTGGGGCAGGGAGGTCAGGACATCGCTGCTGTGACCCTGAATTCCCAGAAGGTGGGGAAAGGTCAAAATCCCCTCCCTTTTGGATCAAGGCTACCAGCACCAAAGAGCTGCCCAGTACAAAAATGTAACCCATGTGCTTTCAGAGCTTTCAGAGTGTTAGTGGCTGAACTCACACTTGGTCTTTTCTACCTTACTATCCATGTACTATTGTGGCCTGTAGTAACTATATACTACAATGATCCTACAGGCGACATCTTCCTTGTTCATGGTGGAATGTGTGCTGTAGAATTCAAAGTGGTGGAGACAGATCCCAGCCCCTACTGCATTGTTGCTCCAGATAGAGTGATCCATTGTGAAGGCGAGCCCATCAAATGAGAGGTAACCTCCACGCATGTGGTACAAGCTCATCGATCTTTTGAGTGTATAGGACGATTTGGAGTGGGGTGTTGAGGAAGCTGAGTAGAGAATTCATGTGAGTAGAATGGTATGTTGGGAGTGACATGGTAGCAGTTAGAGGGGCTGAAGAGCTTCATCTTCAAGTATGGGCCCAAGCTAAGCTGTTCCTTGAGATAAGATAGCCTTCCCTGGTTCTGCCTCTCTAGTATAGAAATAAGGGCTTAGGTGTGGGCCAAGAATCAGCAGAATGCAGCCTTTGGGCTTGATGGTTTCTTGTACTGAACTCAATTGGATAGGGTAATTTTAGAAGAAACACTTGGGTACAGATACTCAGACGTCAGTGACAGTTTAGTTTCCCCAAGAACAGTACCTTCAGAAGTCTTGAGGTCTTTAGTTTCCTAGTTCTTAGCCTTTGGGTGACACTCCAGTAGATTTGTTTTCATCACCTGGTAGAAATAGCTGTGTTAGAGACCTTTCTAGGGGGAGATTTCCCTTGGATCCAGGACCAGGATATCCTGTGGAAATCTGTTCTCAGGGTCTTCCTTTTTCCTGAAATAATATATACCCCCATATTCTGACATTGGACAAAGTTGAATCTTTGGTCTTGCTAATATATATATATATATATATATATATATATATATATATATATGTGTATGTATGTGTGTGTGTGTGTGTATGTATGTGTGTATGTATGTATGTATGTATATATATATTTCATTTCATCCAGGATGAAGAGGAATCCCTCAATGAAGTGGGGTATGGTGACATTATTGGTTGCCGGAAACACTTGGCTCAGATAAAGGAAATGGTGGAGCTGCCACTGAGACATCCAGCCCTCTTCAAGGCCCTTGGTGTAAACGTATTTGACCTTTGGCCTCATATAAGGCCCTGCCTAGGAAGAATAGAAGGAAGAGAGCATTTTAAATTTGCACTTTGTGAAGGGGGAATGGAAAGTAAGGGAAAAGCAAAAAATAGTTGTCGGAGCCTTGATATCATTGTAGGGGGATAGTGAGTGGTATCCTACAGATCCTACCACTCTGCAGTCATTTTATAACTGACTTGGGTGCATATGCTCCTGGAAATCCTGGATTCTGGTACTAGCCTGATTTTCTGAGTCTTTCAGAAGACAGAAATAAATTTGGTAATTAGAAAGGTGAGTGTAAAAATGAGTATGCAATTAATGGGGGCATCCCAGGGATTACACTTTGGGATAGATTGCCTGGGTAGAGGTAGGGCGTGAGTCCTGGAATTCAGAACACAAGCTGGGTATGATTCCACACTGATGTTTTAAATTAATAACCTAACATAATATTTACTTAGAAAAAGAGGGATGACTGGATGCTGGGAAGTAATCTTTAGGTAAGTCCCTAATTTGAATGCTATATCCAAGTCAGGTCACTTTGTAGGATGTAGAGAGCCTAGAGAGCGTTTAGAGAAAAGGATCAAAGAGAAGTACAGGAATGGAAAAATTGATCTAGGTTACAGTTTGATATTTAGCCTGAAGAAGAAAAAGTTCGAAAGATGGAAAGCTCCTGGAATACAGGAACTGTGTTTCATTCATCTGTATATTCGTCACAGCCTCTTGCATGAGGTAGAGAGCTCAGTAATGAATTCAGGTACAACTTGGTGACTGTACGTGGCATGTGAGTGGTGTGTGTGAGGGAGTACTAAGCTGTCACTCTCGTCTCTCATGTCATGGAGAAGGAAACTCTACTAGGGCAGAGGGCAAGTCAAAGTTACCTCTTTGAGTCTTAGTTTTCTCACCTTGATGATAATGCAGGAGTCAGGTGACTTCTAAGGTCTTTTTCAACTTTTGTGCTGAATTTTTTTAACGGGCTTGGCACGATAGAGTTTATGGTTGCAAGAATTTACCCAGGATGTAATGAACACTAGAATGGGACAGTGATGAAAAGTATGGAACTTGAATCCTCAGAGTTCTCTAAGATCTGTTATTTGTTCATCACGATCTAGTCAACTTGCTGAAGTCTGGGGACCAGGCCACCTTTTAGTTCTAGTTTCTGGAATCTCTGACTAAAACTTCCCAAAGTATTATGTCTTGCTTTTGAGGTTTCTTAACTCCTGAACACCCTGAGATACAGGTGCTCGTGCCCCACAATTTTTGATACCTTTTGCCTGTCTTCTCTCCCCTTCCAGTGACTTCACTGTGAACAACTTATTCCTCTGGGCTGAATAGTGAGTCATGCTGTTGCTTGTGCTACCTAAGGACTCATTCTCATTCTATTTGTCAGGTTTAAATTTTTCATTCTGTCCCCAATATGAGGAGCCTTAGCTAAACTTTTTGAAGGTAGAGAATTGAGGGAGGGAAGAAAACCAGCGTGGGTACTAGCTTAACTCTTTAATCTACTTTGTGCCTATTCCCAGCCTCCTCGGGGCATCCTGCTCTATGGGCCTCCAGGAACAGGGAAGACCCAGATTGCTTCAGCTGTGGCCAATGAGACTGGAGTGTTTTTCTTTCTGATAAATGGTGAGTTACTTAGCTGTTTCATAGGTGTATTGGATCTGACTCTTTGTGTTGATTTCGAATGCTCTCTCAATATACAATGTACACACACACACACACACATACACACACACACACACACACACTCACACACACAGTTTTTCCTCTGACTCCTTCCCCCCAGTTTAGTTAAGTCTGGGACAGGTGAGAAGCACTGGTTCTGAAAGGAGGTATATGACATTTGCCTCTCCTAGTAGAGTGTGAATTAATTCAAATGCAAACCCTACCAGGGGAGGTAAATGGGTTATAGGCATGAGTCACAGGGCTCTTTTAATTATATTCTATATGTCCTTGCCTCTAGAACTGTCTTCTATTAGAGTTCAAGAAACAGAGGGACAATTAACAGCTTGGGAATGGGTGGGCAGGTAAATTAGAATTATTTCATCATCTGTCCTTGCCATATGGGAATGCTGAATTGGCTCTTTAGGGATAGTTGAGGCTGCTTCTCTGAAAGTGCCTGGGTAAAGTCAGGGAGGCCATGAAGAATCCATCATCCATTTGGGTCCTGCATCCTCTGAGGACAGAGGGAGCAGTCATAGGAAAAGTAACTTGATGTGGAGGGGGACCATATGAAATTCTCACATAGTTGTTCTGGCCAGCAAATTGTTGACCAACTTGTCTCCTTTGACTTGCTCTTCTTAGCAGCATCTTCATCATCTCATTTTCAAAGCAGGGCAAAATGAGCAGTGTGGCTTTCGTTCATGGCCTTGGCTGTTTGCCCAGGTCCGGGTCTGTCAAAGGTGGCTGGAGAGCTTCTCAGAGCCTAGCAGGGGTAGTGAACAATCCCTGTGGCTTCCTCTCCTTGTGGAGAAGGAACCAGCCTCATCTTTGTTTGCACAATGCGTCTCTTCAGGTCCTGAGATCATGAGCAAGTTGGCTGGTGAGTCAGAGAGCAACCTGCGGAAGGCTTTTGAAGAGGCAGAGAAGAATGCCCCTGCCATCATTTTCATTGATGAGCTGGATGCCATTGCTGCCAAGAGAGAGAAGGTATGGACTGCTCTAAGGGAGAGAGGACCCAGGTGAGGGCAACTGGGGTACGAGCTTGCCCATCTTGAGCAAGGGCCTTGTGCTTTGACAGACCCATGGAGACGTAGAAAGTAGAATCATGTCACAGCTATTGACTCTCATGGATGGTTTGAAGCAGAGGGCACATGTAATCGTTATGGCAGCAACCAACAGACCCAACAGCATTGACCCTGCTCTTACACAGTTTGGTAATGGCCCCCTGGCATTTCTGACAAATGCTCTTCTCTATGTGATCATAGGATTGTATGTATGATCTTAAGATATAGCATGTTGGGCGGGGTAATAACAGATTCCTGCCACTGTTTTTCCTGAAGTTCCATTCCCTTTCTCCACCTGTTTCTTCTCCCCTCTCTATCCCTTCCCCCAGATCAGTTCACAATAGGAGTCCTCCCTTTTACCCACATTTCCATTAGGGAGGGGGCAGGCACATGTGGCCAGCACCCAGGGTTGAGTTGTGTGTATACATGCATCCCCACAGGTCGATTTGACAGGGAGGTAGATATTGGAATTCCTGATGCCACAGGATGCTTGGAGATTTTGCAGATCCGTACCAAGAACATGGAGCTGGTGGATGATGTAGCCGTAGAACAGGTAAGAGGAGACCTTAGGGGATAAACAGAAGGATCAGAATCTGATAGGGATGAGGGGAGAGTTTGCTGGGCTCTAGTAGCTTGTTGAAGTGGGGCACTTATTGAGGAAGAGGTATATCCAGAGACCTGAGCTTTGGGAGATGGACTGTGATCATTCGTGAACTTGGATGGGAAGGAAAACAATTTTGAGGTTACTTTGAAATAAGTTAACTCAACCTGGGTGTGCGTTGTAGGCAACAGTCCAAATGAGGCCACAGCTGTACTTTTCTATTTCTATGAAAATAATGAGGGAAAACTCCCTGGGGGAGGTAGCTTGGAGGTAAGATCAGTACAGTGGCTACTCAAGGAAGGGCCAGAGCCCAGAAAGAGAGTGAAGAGGAAAGGGAAAAGACAGGGAGGTGCTGTGATAGACCATGGGGGGAGAAACTGTTGTCCACCTTCTGATCTCCCCCCTCCAGCTTGAGACTTTCCTTTATGACAGTCTCCATGACCCAAGTTCCAGGGCTCTATGATGCAGAGCTGGAACCCTGACTAGAATGGGACATTCTTAATGCTGGAATCATTTGTTGGTGTTGTACCTTACAGAAGATGGATGCCAGCAACCTTTTCCTAAGCGACTTTAGGGAGATCTGGGATATGCTGCAGATGCTGATGAAGCAAATACTGACTGTCAGTGGTATTGGCTTAGTCCTCTATTTCTGCAGCCTCATTCTCTTCTTTGTGGGCCTCTATCGCTTTTTAAAGTCTCGATTTCTACTCCCTGTTAGGAGGAACAGACATATCAGCGAGGTAGGTCTCCTATGGAGACGAGCTCTTCTTTTTCCCCTCTCTTTCCACTCTTCTCCCTGATCTTCTCTATTGACTCTGACTCATGTTAACATCTTGATTTTTCTCAGCATCACCATTTAAAACTCTTTCCCTCAATCACACAGACTCTCCCGGGCAATTTAGGGAGAATTGAAGGGCCATGATCCTTTTACAGTCAGAGAATGTGTCTGGTCATCTGACAGTAAAATCCTGAAGTTGAGCGACCTAGCATCCATTGAGAGGGTCCCTAAGTGAAGGCACAGAGTCCCTTGTAGACCCATTCCCCCTAAGTTATTCTTCAAGGCTCAATTAGATCTTGTATTGGTTGTTATAGGAAATGCCCTTGGGAAGGTCTGCATTTGTCTGATGAGGGAGACTGATTTTGAAAATCTGTTGGTCTGACAGGAGCCCATGGTCTTATAGGTCTGAGACTAAGAACCTTCTTTCTTTGGGGGAGTTAACTTTGAATTTTACGTATTATTAAGTGTTAGAAATGTCTTTTTTTGCGTTTTTGAATATACTTCCCTCCTGCATAGTGAGCCTTCCCTTGTAACAAAAACTGAAACACACACACACACACACACACACACACAGGCACATACACAGGATATCAGCAAAACCTACAGATTGTGTTTGACAGCATATACAATATTCTACACTCACAGGCTTCTGCCTCTACCGTCTTCTCATCTGTCCCCCAGGGGTCAAACTTTGTCATTATAATGGGTCAACATTAAGCTTTGTTTTATTATTGAAAGACTTCTCCCTGATGCCCAAGATGCAAGTTGAAGAAAAAAATAAAGAAGAAAACAGAAAAAAGGTCACTATACTCTTCTTTAAGTGAGAAGGAAATATTGTTTAACAACTTTTTCAAATAAAGGCAGAGACAGAACACAAAACTGTTGAAGAAAGTACAAGAAATAATAAATGAGTTCTCCAAGAAGAAACCGATAGAGGAACAGAGAAACACCAAAGACAAAGACCATCTCCGAGAAAAGAATTATGTTTTCTGAAGTAACATCGCCATCTTGTGGTCTTTCGGAGATTCATGCTAAGAACTTTTAAAGCCTTTAGAAAGTATACATAGAATATACTTGGTATTTGCTCTGAAACAGATGTGACAGATGCAGTAGGAATGGATGTGGTAGTTGGTCCTTGGACAGCAGGACGCTGGGGCTCTGCAGTAATGAAATTAATCTAAGGGCTTGATGTGACCCACGAAGCAGAAGTTTTCCATACCTTAGGGACAGGTGGGCAGTAGAGAACTATCTTGCTCCAGAGATGGATATAGCTGAAGATGAGTTGGCAGTTAGCCCTGTAAGGGATGGGTTAAGGAAAGGATAGAACCACGTGAAAATATGTTCCAAATCACTAATATTAAGAGAAATACAAATTTAAACACCCAAGATTCCATTTTATATCATACAAATTGGCAAAGCTGACCAAAAAACGGGAAGTCAGTGTTGGAGGGAAGGGTTTTGGTTCTAGGTGAGACTTCTATAACTATCCAGACACATCAGATTTCCAACACCTTCTTCATTTCTGTCTTTCAGCGTTTTAGACTAAAGAGCAGAGAATCTGCAGAAAGAGGTAAGGTCCTATGCTTTCTGTCCTGAACTTCTTTGGGATTGGGTCATCATGCCTTGTGCTCCACCCCCTTGAGATTCTACCCCCATGCCCTCCTCATCCCCAATATCATTCCCAGGTCCACTCCGTCCTACCTCTCCCCCTACCCCATTCCCATCCCCAAACCCATTCTCATCTTCCTTCCTATCCTCATCCTCACCCCCATCTCAGTCTTCATTCCCATCTCCATCCCCAGTTCCAGACTCTGAGAGGTGGAATGGGTATCAGAGACTATCTAGTTAAACCTAGTCCTGAACAAGAATCCCCCTACCACATATGCCATGAATAGTTAGAAAGGTTTCACATGAGATGCAGTGAAGGGTAATCTAAGATTCCAAGGCCAGCAGTTCCAGTTTTGGGCAGCTGTAATGGTTAGGAAGTCTATCTCATATCAAGCCTAAATCTGCTTCAGTACATCTATCTACCCATTGCTCCTGGCTCTGTCCTCTGGGACCAAACAAAGGCCTAATTCTCCTTTCACGTGAAAGTCTTTTAGATAAGACAGTTACCACATTTCTTGAAAATATCCTCTCCACCAGACTGTGTCAGTCAGTCAAGAAGCATTTATTAAGTGCTTACCAGGTGCCAGGCACTGTGCTAAAGCCCTGCTGATGCAAAGAAAGGGAAAAGACAGTCCATGCTTTTAAGGAGCTCACAGACTAATGGGAGAGATAACATGATAAATAGTTATATACAAATAAGACATATAGAGGATAAATTGGAAGAAATGTCAGAGTGAAGGCACTAAGACTAATCCCCCAGCCCCCACACAGCATGATCTTGAGGCTCTTCCTCAGCTTATTATCAGTGACCCTCCAAAAATGCAGCCCCTAGAGCTAAATACCACGGGATGGCACCAACGGGTCTAATCACCTACTTGACTCTGGACAACATGCCTCTCTTGATGGAACCCAAGTTTGGAATGACTTCTTTGGCAGCTATATCCTACCATTGACTTTTCTTTTCTCCTTCTCCTTCACCTCCTCCTCCTCCTCTTCCTCTTCCTCCTCCTCCACCTCCTCCTCCTCCTTCTTGTTCTTCTTCTTGTTCTTCTTGTTCTTGTTCTTCTTCTTCTTCTTCTTCTTCTTCTTCTTCTTCTTCTTCTTCTTCTTCTTCTTCTTCTTCTTCTTCTTCTTCTTCTTCTTCTTCTTCTCATTCTTCTCCTTCTCCTTCTCCTCCTCCTCCTCCTCCTCCTCCTCCTCCTCTTTCTCTTCCTCCTCCTCCTCCACCTCCTCCTCCTCCTTCTTGTTCTTCTTCTTGTTCTTGTTCTTCTTGTTCTTGTTCTTCTTCTCCTTCATCATCTTCTTCTTCTTCTCATTCTTCTCCTTCTCCTTCTCCTCCTCCTCCTCCTCCTCCTCCTCCTCCTCCTCCTCCTCCTCCTCCTCCTCCTCCTCCTCCTCCTCCTCCTTCTTCTTCTTCTTCTTCTTCTTCTTCTTCTCCTCCTCCTCCTCCTCCTCCTCCTCCTTCTCCTCCTCCTCTTCCTCCTTCTCCTCCTCCTCTTCTTCTTCTTCTCCTCCTCCTCCTCATCATCATCTTTCTGTATTGTGGGGGATGCAGGAAAAATTAACCATAAATGAAATCTTTATTGAATGAATAAATCCATCAAAATAGGGGGTTTCTATTTTAAAATAAAAGGTCTGACTAGTAGAAATGAATTTGCCCCATCGTGTTTTGCATGCCCACTGTGGTGTCTTTCAGCTGCCATAATCCATCCCTCTACTTCCTTATCTTCTCTCCTTCACCTTTCTGGAACTATACTTGGAGAAACATTGATTTCATCTGGGCTCGTGGGGCAGGATGTCATGTTTGTCTGGGCTTGCTCTTCACTAATATGCCACCACTAAGTCAGAGCGGATACATTTAGACATCTTTGGGTTCCAAATGTTTCTGAGAGGTCAACCATGGTCTTGTAACTTTGGAGCTAAAAAGAAATGGGGACCATCTTTGAATGAAGCAGAAAGCTATTTTCAGAAGGAAGAAGTGGAGGGGAACACATGTCTTATCCTGAACCTCTAAACCACTCTCCTCACTTCTCCATTAAAAAAGAGTTGCATGGGATCATGGAATTTGAGAGGTTGATGGAACCTCAATGATCATCTTTTCCAACTCCTTTGTTTCGTGGATGAGGAAACTGATGCCCAGAAAGGTAAAGGGATCAGCCCAAGGTCACACAGCTAGCCAGTGGTAAAATTGAAACTAGAACCCTGATTTCCCAACTCAGTTCTATTTCACCAAGGCCAATGTTTCTCCCATAGCACTCCTATTTTCCCCTTTGTTGAATATCTGCCATTTTTCCCACATCTTTTACAAATGAAATTCCATCTAGTCATACATCTCTCATCTTTTATTTATGAAGTTTATTATTTGAACCCATGTATAAGACTTTACATTTATTCTTACTAAATTTCCCATCATTGCTTTTGGTCCAGCATTCTAGTCTGTTGGGAACCTTTTGGATTCCAACTTGACCATACAATGTATCAGTGATCCCTCTTAGCTTTGTGTGATCTGTAAAGTACAATACACCTGCTTACCATGACTTTATCTAAGTCATTGATAAAATTATTAACCAGAACAGGACCAAGGGATCACTGGGGCACTCCATGAGACTTCCCAGAGTCACTTACGTGGTATAGGGGATACATTGACAGACCAGGAAGACCTGAGTTCAGCCTTAGGCACTTACTAGCTGTGTGACCTTGGGCAAGTCACTTAACCCTGTTTGCCTCAGTTTCCTCAAGTCTAAAATGGAGATAATCACAGCACCTACCTCTTAGGGTTGTTGTAGAAACTTGTGAAGTGTTTAGCGCAGTGCTTGGTTCATAGTAGCACTTAATTATTGCTTATTCTATTCTCCCCTTCCCCTCTTCTCCTTCCTCTTGAGATGACTACTCTTTGGGTCCAGCCAAAGCACAAAACAACTTTTCATCTTGTCTGCCAGAACAGTATGAGCACTGTTCAACTGTTTTGCTAAAGTCTAAGTAAACCTTGTATACAACTTTCTTCCTTTTAAAAAAGGAAATAAACTTAATCTGGAATACTCTATTCTTGGTCAAGCCATTCTCCCATGTTGCAATCCCTGTTTCCTATTTTCTATGTCTGTTAATCATTCTTTTAACAATATGTTCTAGAATTTTGCCGGAAATTCAAATCAAGCTCACTGGTTGTAAGCTTGCAGACTCCATTCTATTTATTCCCTTTTTAGAAAGTCAGGACATTTGCCTTTTTCCATTTCCTTGCTAACGTTTCCATTTTCCATGTTTACTCTTTAAAAGAAAATATATCCATTTTTTACATCACTATCACTTCCCTATGACTCCCTTCCCTCACCATGGAACCATTCCTATAACAAAGTATAGCTAAGCAAAATAAATCAACACATGAGCTTTGTCTGACAGTATATGTCTTGTTCCTCACTGATAGTCCATCCAAAGTAGGTGGGTAGCCTTTCCCATCAGGTCTTGGAAGGTACAGTCTGTCATTGCATTGATCAGGGTTCTGCTGCCTTTCAGTGTTGCTTTCCTTTGTCCTAGCATAGTGCTCATGTAATTCATTATGGTTCTGCTTACTTTGTTTTGCATCATTTCATATGAGTCTTCCCCAATGTCCTTGAATTTTTCCTATTCATTATCCCTTGTGCGACAATAATATTTCATTACATATTATCACAAATTTGTTCAGGCGTTCCCCAAAGGATGGACACCTAGGTGGCATGGTAGGCTACTGAAGGGCATGGTGGGTAGAGCACTGGAATTAGAGTCAAAAAGACCTGAATTTGAATCCCACTTCAGTCACTAACTAACTTTGTGACCATGGGCAAGTCACTTGATCTTGTTTGCCCTGGTTTCATCATCTACAAAATACAGAAGTTAGATTCAGTGGCCTCTAAGGTCACATCCAGCTCTAAATCTACAGTCTTATGAAAAATACTGTCATAAATATTTTGGTAAAAGTGGGGCCTTTTCTTTTCTCTTGAATTTCTTGTGTTATTTGCCGAGTAAGTGATATCTGTGGATCAAACTGTCTATGATCTTTCAAAGATCACACACAGCTATCCAGCAATAGTATTGGCTAGTTCTCTCAGTACTGTTGGATGTATTTAGTCTGAGCCTAGTGACTTGCATTCATTTAGGCATCTAGGAACTCTCATATTAGTTCCTGTTTGGGGGGCACAATAGATAGAGCACTGGACCTAGAAGTCAGAAAGATATAAGATCAAATCTAGCTTCAAACACTTACTAGCTTTGTTACCCTGGACGAGTCACCTAACTCCTTTCTGGGACAGCCCCCTCATCTATAAAATGGGGTTGCTAATAGCACTTACCTACTGTAACAACAATGCTACTTGCAGCTGCTGTGGCTATGCAAGGTCAATAACACTAGCATATAGAAGGGCTGCTAGCACAGGTTCTTGGATCTGCTTTTCTAAGGAAAGCAACTTTAAGGGGTTTACAGTCTCACTTTAATCAAACATACATATATCATTCACTTATTTCAGGGGTAAAAGCCAGCACCCTGAACTTCAGAGCAAATGCAAAGTGAAATTACAAACAGAGACAATATAAACAGAGCAAACACACACAAACCAATAGACAGGCTTCTAGCTTTACATCCAACATCTCAGTGCATAGTTACCAGGGAAGCACCAACATCTGGGTTTTCAAGCTGGGGGGCTCCTTAACAACGGCTACCCAGAGTCTGCACACCAAGATTTTTCCAATGAGTGAGCCCCAAACAAAATGCTAACTTCTGAGTTTATATACCCTTCTTAGGGCCTGAAGGCTTCACACCTAGTCAGCAAAAGGGTGTGGGCCTGGGGCTTAGCACCTAGCAAGACTTAATCTAAGGCACTTGATTATTTTAGCATTCTAAAAGAGAAAACAGTAAAAAAAAAATCCCACCTTAATTACCATTACACCTACCCAGACTTATTGTGAGGATAAAATGAGGTAATATTTGTAAAGCATTTTGCCAACCTTAAAGTGCTCTCTAAATGTTAGCTACTAAATTATTTTCATTAGCCACTTTTAAAATTCTGTACTTTTCTGACCAAAGACTAGAATAGAAAATATTGTTGCTGGTGTGGACAAGTACAGGAAATTTTCCTAGCTTTTTAGCATCATGAACCTCTTGGACAGTCTGGTGAAATGTATAGATTCCTTCTTAGAATGATGAATTTAAATTAAATTATAAAAATCCTATAAAAATATATTGGATTGTAAAGTAAGCCAAAGTTGGTGAAAATAAAGATATTATTTTTTCTCATTGACCTTCACGGACCCCCTGAAATCTATCCATGTACCCCTTGGGTTAGATCCCTGCTTTATGCAGAAATACCTGTTCGTTAGAGTAGAAAGACAGGTGAGTGAGCACCAATATCTGGGCGCTTCCCAGAAGCCTGAATGGATCACAGTCTCCTAGTGCTTTAGCTCATGTTTCTATCTCATTTTGATCCTGGGTTAAAAAATGCAAAACCATTGTCATGTAACATTTCATAATTTAATCACAATTGACTTCTAATTGCCTCTACATCTAATTGAGATGCTTATCTCTTTCTCAACTTCCCATGGACCCAAAAGGAAAGCCCAACACATTAAAGATTAGACTGCATTTATTACAGGAAATCAAGATGGAAGAGAGAACAGTATGAAAACTTCAATGGGTTGAGTGCCATTCTGGTTTAAAAAGAAAAAAAGGGTCTGCAGTCTTCACTCCCAGGGCAGCCTTTGAATAAGGTTGAACTTCTCAATTTCATGTTTGCCCAGAGAACAGCTGCACCCAGGGGCCATTTCTGGAGAAGAGTCATCTGGCATTCCCTTCCCCTCTCCATTATTAAGCATTCCCTGACTCACCCCCCCCCAAGTATTTCTGGTTATAAATAGTCAGGAAAAGATGGCCTCATTCCATGGCGAGTGGCAGCCCCACTCCCACATCTGTCAAAGCAGTCCCTACTTCCTGACCAATTGCCCTGTGATATCATCCAAAGATCATTGGGATGTCTCAGACCTTGCCTGCATTCCCCTGTATTTATTTGGCCTTGGGCTGAACAAACTAATGCTGTGGGCTCACTAGCCCTGTTGCATCTTTGGGGTGTGACTCCTTGGTAATGCTGCTTCCATCTCCATAGTAATGCTATCTGTGAGCAGAGCCCAGGATGTAGGAGTTACACAAAGAGGTTGATTAGATGACCTTCAAGGTTCCCTAAAACTCTAAATAATCTGTGTTCCTATGTCTCCCTTTTTGAACGTTTTGAAATGGCATACTCTAAAATTCTAAAGCATGTGTCAAATTATGCCCAGTCTTTTCTCTTCTGTACTGTACATTCTAAGTTGGAGTGGTCAGTTGCTGTTATTTCTATTTCAGCAACTGAATACTCCTTATTGGTGAGAATTAGGTGCACAATAGCAGTTGTTTTATGGATTCTTCCACTCTGGGAGGATGAAATTATTAAGGTGTTCCAAGAAATTAAAAGGTGTTTTGCTTTTGACAGAGAGAGAGAGTGCTTAGTCTTTTTGAGAGCTCATGAGCTCAAATACACGCGCGCGTGCACGTGTGCACGCACACACACACACACACACACACACTTCCTAGGGGAAGAAAATGAAATCAATATCAGAATTGGAGTCCAGGGCAAAGTTGTTATCATTGATAAGAGAGGGTAAGTCAACCATACCTCAAACTCCCATAATAGGGGGTTTCCTTCTCACAGCTCATCTTTGGGGACAAACTCAGTCATTTTAAGTTTGGAGCATTCTGTTTTGATTGCTTTGTTGTTGTTTCCATTTTCAATTTCATTGTTGTCACTGCGTATATTGTTTTCCTGGTTCTGCTTATTTTATTTTCTATCAGTTCATATAAGTCTTCCCAGGCTTCTCTGTATTCACCATATTCATTATTTCTTACAGCAGAGCAATACACCATCACAAACGTGTCCTAAAGAGTTTGTCGAGTCATTCTCTAGTCAATGGTCATTTATTTTGTTTCTAGTTCTTTGCTACTACCAAAAGTTCTGCTAGAAAGATTTTTGTGCATATTAGATCTTTCTGCATTTGAACATCTTGGAGTATATGCCTAGCAGTGGGATATTTGGGTCAAAGGGGTGGGGACATTTCAGCCCCCACCCCCTTTTTTAAAGCACAATTCCAAATTTCTTTCCAGAATGGTTGGACCAATTCACAATTCTACCAAGTGCTTCTTGGTGTATATATAAGAGTGTGTGTGCGTGTGTGTGTGTGTGTGTGTGTGTGTGTGTGTGTGCCTACCATAACCCTTCTAGCATTGACTACTCTCATATTTTGTCATCCCTGTCAGCGTGGTAAAACCTCAAAGTTCTTTTGATTTGTGTTTCTTTTATTATTAGTTATTTGGAGAGCAATCTTTTATGGAGAACTGTTTGATCTTATCCTTTGATCACTTATCCATTAAGAAAGGCTTTTGGTATTTTTCATTCTCTCTCTCTCACTATATATATATGTGTGTGTGTGTGTGTGTGTGTGTGTATGTATATATACATATATATGTATATATATGTATATATACATATATATGTATATATATATATACATATATATATTTGTATGTATATATATATCTTAAATATCAGATGCTTATCAGAGATTTTGGTGTAAAGATTTTTTCCCCCCTCAAACACCAACTCCTCTTCTTATCCAGTTGTGTTGATTTTGCTAGGGTAAAGCTTTTCAATTTCATGTAATTAATATGATATATTCAATTTTTGGAGTCACCTCAATGCCTTATTTGGTTGAGTTCTCTTCCTATCCATATGGGAGCCATGTGTGGAGCAATACAAATATAGCTATAACTCTTCCACCCCAGGTCCCAAGCACATTGAGTGGTTCCCTGAAAGATGGCCTTGTAATCCAACATGGCTTCTGATTGTCAGAGAGACTTCTGAGAGACTGGGGTGAAAGAGGCAGAGTTCAATAGTGACAGGGTGAAAGAGAGAAACCTTGAACATTGGAATGACTAATGGAAGTCCACGGAGTTGCAAATATGTGGGGAAAGCTGCCCCTTGCCCATATGGCCCTTGATTCCCAGTACCTGCACCCCAAGGGACAGATAAATGAATCATTTACTAAGTACTTAACTATACTTGTCACCTTCCCATTAGAATGTAAGCTCCTGTTGAGTAAGGATTCTTTCTAACATCTATCATGGTGCCTGGCCTGCAGTAGAAGAATGGCACACACTCAGGAGAATGACGAGGGCTATATATCTAGGTCTGAAAATCATCTGTATAATGATTTCCTCAATAAATGCTTGTTGATTGATTTGAGGGCAAGGGATAAGAGATGGACAGCTGACATTTTCCAGTGTTACCCTCATCCGGTAAAACTGAGGAGGGCCTCTAGCCCATTGGGTAAACCTCCTATTGTGAATTTATGGTAGGGCATGGACAGGTGCTGGAGGATTGCTTGTAATATGAATTATTGGATAGAACAACCAAATTGATAAGATCCCAGACCCATTCCAGTGATTAAGTACATTCTATTGATGCCTTTTGTTTTCATAGCACAATCAGTTTTGAAAAAGAAAATCTCCCATCAAGACTGAATTCTCCTTTACAACAAAAATGATTAAGCGAAAACTTTTGACCCAGTAGGAGCAGCTGACTATATATCTATATCTATATCTATATCTATATCTATATCTATATATCCATCTATACCTATCTATATCCATCTATATCTATCTATCTATCTATCTATCTATCTATCTATCTATCTATCTAAAATATTCAGTCCTGGGAGTCCTCCAGGGTCATCTCTGGCTTTTTACTTACTCAGAGTCTGACTTGTTTCTGGGACCTTTTCATGTACAGTGTTTTGCTCATCATATCTATCTCTATCTATCTATCTATCTATCTCTATCCTCTGTTTATTTCACATTGCTTCAGTTCTTACAACTCTACTCAATTCTGGTTTTTTCATATTCATCATTTTTATTGCATAATAACATTCTACTATGTTCTCATATCCCATTTTGTTTCCAGTTCTTTGGTTTTGCGAAGAACATTGCTATGAATATTTCAATAAATATTGGACTTTCATCTTAGTGTCTTTCATTTCCTTGGGTAAATGCGCAATGGCAGTCACTGGGTTTGGTAATCTCGGCTAAGTCTAGTAGTCTTTTCTCAATCCTCATTCTTCTTGAGCTTTCTGAAGTGTCTGACACTGCTGGCCACCCCTTCCTCCTTGGTACTCTCTCCTCTCTGTTTTTCATGATTCTGCCCTATCCTGGTTCTCCTCCTCCCGGCTGACTTCTCCTCCTTAGCCACCTTTGATGAATCATCATTCTTGTCTTACCTCCTATTCATGTATGTTCCCAAGATTCTGTCCTAGAATTCCTTCTCTTTTCTTTCTACTTGCTTTTGCAGCTCTTATATTAGTTCCCATTATTTCAATTTTTATCTTTATTCCAAAGATCTCCAAAACTAGATATCCAGTCCCCATCCTTCTCCTGAGCTCCAATATCACATCTCCACTTCCACATCCATATGGATGTCCACTGGGTATCTCCATCTATATGTTCCATAGGCATCTCAAATTAACATGACCAAAATGAACTGCTTACCTGTCCTTAACACCCCTCCTTCCACCAACCTAAAGGTTGATATCTTCCAGTCACTCAACTTTTGGAATCTTGGAGTCTCTCTCAACTAATTCTGACTCTCCCTTACCCCCTGTCCCCATAGTCAACCAGTTGCCAAGTTGCCAAAACATTCCCTGCACTCTTGCCTCTCCTCTGGACCATTATAATAGCCTCCTAATCAACTGGTTTCCCTTCTATTTCCTTTCCAACCCATCTTTCAAACAGTTGTGAAATTGGTATTCCTAAAGCATGGGCCTGACTCTGTCAATCAAGCAATCAATTAATTAACAAGCACCAAGGGCCAACTGTGTGCCAGGCTCTGCAGCTGCAAAAAAAACAAAAAGAAAACAAAGAAAAACCCAAATAGTCTTTGTTTTCTGGGAACTTATATTTTATTGAAAAAATATGCAAACATTTAAGAAAATACAAAATATATACCAAGTAAATTTTGGGGTGGTGGTGGTGGGGAGAGGAGGCACTAGCAGCTGGGCAGATGAGAAGAGAACCCATGTGGGAGGTAGCACTTGAGCCTGGGATTAAAGAAAGCTTAGGGATTGCTAGAGACAGCAGTGAGGAAGAAGTGCATTCCAGGCATGGGGGACAGACTGTACAAAGTTACGGAACAACAGAATTGGAGAGTTGGAAGGGATATTAGAAGAGGGATGGAATTGTCTGTGGGGGAAACAGTAAATAGGCTGGTTTGGCTGGACCACGGCACGTGAAGGTGAGTCCTATCTAAATTTGAAAAATTAGATGAGACAGAGTTTATGAATGGCTTTAAATGCTGAACAGAGGAATGGGTATTTTTATCTGAAAGGTAAGGGAACCATTGGAGCTTTTGGACCATAGTGGTGACGTGGTCAGATCTGTGCTTTAGGAATGTAAGTCTGGAATCTGTGTGGAGGATGGATCAGAGAGCGGACACAGGAGAGTCTATTGCAATAGTCCAGGTGAGAGGTGAGATGGATGGACGTGAGGCATGTTGTGAGTAGACGTAAGAAGACCTGGCAGCTTACTGGACATGGGGGTGGAGAGAGAGTGAAGTCTTGAAAAGGATGGAGGCATCTAGTGGTACAGTCTCTAGAGTGCTGGGCCTAGAGTCGTCAGGAAGACCTGAGTTCAAATCTGATTTCAGACTCTTACTAGCTGTGTGACCCTGAGACCAGGTCATTTAGCTTCTGTTTCCCTCAGTTTCTTCCACTGTAAAAATGGGCATGATAGTAGCACCTAACTTACAAGGATATTTGAGGATGAAATAAAATAATATGTTTTTTTAATTTATTTTTAGTTTTCAACATTCATTTCCACAAGATTTTGAGTTACAAATTTTCTCCCCATCTCTATCCTCCCCCCATCCCAAGATGTCATGTATTCTGATTGCCCCTTTCCCCAGTCTACCTCCCTTCTATCACCTCACTCCATGCCCCCCATCCCTTTCCCCTTACTTTCTCGTAGGGCAAGATAGATTTCTATACTCCATTGCCTGTATATCTTATTTCCCAGGTGCATGCAAAAACAATTTTTAAACATTTGTTTTTAGAACTTTGAGTTCCAAATTCTCTCCCTTCTTCCCTCCCCACCCACCCGCCTTGAGAAGGCAAACAAATGAAATAAGATTTGTAAAAAAAAAAAGTGCTTAATTTTTACAGCCAGTGTCTCTGATAAAGGCTTCATTTCTAAAATATATAGAGAATTGAGTCCAATTTATAAGAATGCAAATCATTTTCCAACTGATAGATGGTCGAAGGATAGATGAAGAAATTAAAGTTATCTATGGTCACGTGAAAAAATACTCTAAATCACTATTGATTAGAGAAATGCAAATTAAAACAACTCTGAGGAACAAGCTCACACCTATCAGGTTGGCTAATATGACAAAAAAGAAGATAATGATAAATGTTGGAGAAGATGTGGGAAAATTGGAACACTAATGCATTGTTGGTGGAGTTGTGAACTGATCCAACCATTCTGGAGAGCAATTTGGAACTGTGCCCAAAGGGCTATAAAACCGTGCATACCCTTTGATCTAGCAATAACACTACTAGGTCTGTATCCCACAGAGATCTTAAAAAAGGGAAAAGGACCCACATATACAAAAATATTAATAGCAGCTCTTTAGGTGGAAATTGAGGAGATGCCCAAGATTTGGGAAACGGCTGGACAAGCTGTGGTATATGAATGTAATGGAATACTATTGTGCTATAAGAAATGATGGGCAGGTAGATTTCAGAAAAAATCTGGAAAGACTTATATGAATTGATGCTGAGTGAAGTGAGCAGAACCAGGAAAACATTGTGCACAATTAACAACAACATTGTGCAATGACCAACTTTGGTAGACATGGCTCTTCTCATCAGTACAATGATCTAAGACAATCCCAAAAGACTTGTGATGGAAAATGCCATCCACATGCAGAGAAAGAGCTGTGGAGTCTGAAGGCAGAGAGAATCATTCTATTTTCTCTTCTTTTTTCTTTCTCATGGTTTGTTCTGATTCTTCTTTCACATCATGACTAATGTGAAAATATATTTAATATGATTGTACATGTAAAACCAATATCAGATTGCATGCTGTCCTGGGGAAGGGCAAGAGGATGGAGGGAGAAAAAATTTGGAATTCAAAATCTTGTAAAAGTGAATGTTGAAAATTAAAAAAAATTAAAAATAAAAAAATTTTTGGCGCGTGGTAAGTGCTATATAAATGCTTATTCTCTCACTCTTATCTTTCAAACCTAGATGAGTGGGAGAATGGAGGTGCCCTAAATAGAGTAATGAGGAAGAGGGGTGATCACTAAGCTTGCTCAAGAAGCTTCCATGGTTTCCCATTTCCTCTAGAATAAAATGTCAGCTCCTGTTTGACATTTAAAGCCCTTTACAGTCTGGCTCCAATCATGTCTTTCCAGACTGATTTCATATGAAACCCCCTCACACATGTAAAGTCTAAAATATCCTACCTGTTGATCCTCTTACGGGACATTCTATGTGTTAGATATAGATCTATAGGCCTTTCTATAGATTATTGCATAGGCCTGGAATGCCTATGGAAAAATGATTTCTCGCCCTTTCCCTCTTAGAATCCTGCTGTCTCTTCAAGGTTTACCTCAAGAGAGAAAACAGGAAGAAGTCTGTCTTGATCTTCCCAGCTGTTAGTGCAACCAACCCTACAATTAACTTTGTGGATATTTTAAATTTACTCACCTGCATATGTTGTTTTCCTCTAATAGAATTGAAGTTCTTTGAGGGGAGAAATCCTGTGTGTGTGTGTGTGTGTGTGTACAGAGTAATCCTTAATAAACGCTATACTTGAATTAAAGTGCTCCAGCCCCTTTGAATATCAGGCCTCTATTCCAAATGAATTATCTCTTGTATTTCCTGAAATTTCTTATCTATTTCCTTTCTTTGGTAGCCGGGTTACAATACTCGGCTGACAATAGCTTTTCTATTTCTCCATCTGTTGGTCTTCACCAAAATGTCTTCCATCATGTTTCCCAACTCTGATTCCTAGGTTTTCTCACATGAGGATGTCAGATTTCAGCCCTTGAAGGTCTTTGGCCTACCTGCACCTCTCAGCTAGTGAAGTTCCCAAAGAAGAGGTTCATCAAAAGGAAACCAAAATTTGGGCAATTTTCTGAATCAGGCAAACCAAAATACGGACAATTTGTTCCCTGGTTTTCATTTATTCTGAGGATGAAGGAAATAGAAGGCATGGTAGGGGCTTATTGCCCTTGTGAATTAGCTCAGGGTTGTTAGGGAGTGTGGCCTCCCAAGTATCTCCTGACTGTTCACTGTCCCCTAGAATTCTACCCCACTCAGCACACAGCTTAGATGCACACAACTAAAGCTTTATTGCAGTTGTAAATTTTACATTATTTTTCTGGTTTCATAGCTTGGAGGTCTTACCAGGAGGAAAGTGAGAGCCCCCAGGAGCTGCCATCTATCCTGAAGAGGTAATCTACCCCCAGTTCCCATCTGCATCAGTTCTAGGTTTCTGTGTCTATCATGGGGTGGGAAAATTGAAGACTTAACAAGGGGGATGTGTGGTGAGGGGGTTTATGGGATGGGGAGTGTGTAGGGGGGAACAGGAGAGGCTAGGATACCTCAAATGCCCCTTCCCTAGTTCCTGCCTCCTTAATCCTCTCTAGCCTTCAGCTAGTCATTCCTGTTTCCTGCAGCCACAAGGCCAAGCTTTCTGAGAAGGGCAGCAGGATCCGGCAGATGCTATGCACAGACCCCGGCTGTGAAGTGTGCAATTCTGTGGCTTTGGAGGCTGACCTGCTGTTCAAATCCACTCTGCCTGCACTGTCGTCCTGGACCCTGCCATCAGATGTGTCTCTAAATTTGCCTTCTAACCTTTCACTGGTCCCCAGACCCCTGCAGAGCACAGGTCCAGCACACACCTCCTCAGTGAATCCCTCTTCCTCACTGGCTGCCAGTATCTTACCTGCTCATCCTCTTTCTCTTTCTCCCATCAACCCAGTGGACCTCAGTTTCTCCCTGCCCCATTCCTCTCCTTCAGCTACTACCCCTTTGCAGGCCAAATCCCCCATCAGGGTCCAAACCTACTCACAGTCCAGTACCACTTCCAGGACCCATATATCCCTACTGTCTCACACGTCCACCGTTGTCTGCACTTGCTTAATGATGGACACTTCTACAGAAACCACCCCTCCTGTGGTCTTGGCGCCTCCATTAGCGCCTATGCTGTCAGAGGCCCTCACTTCCTCATTGCAGCCAAATCTCTTGCTGGCCCCATTCATGATCCAAAGTCCCTCAGTGGCCCCAGTTCCTTCCATGAAACCTAATACTCCAGAGCCTTCTACTCCAACAGCCAACCCAGGGGTTCCCCAGGAATCAAGCCGCCAGTGTATTATCCACACCTCCTTACTGGATCTCCAAGGAGACACCATTACCTCATCTTCGGCTCCCACCCCTTCTACTACTCCCTCAACTCCTGAGGCTCCCACTCTTTCTACTGCTCCCGTGGCTCCCTCGGCTCCCGTGGCTCTCCCGGCTCCCGTGGCTCTCCCACCTCCTGTGGCTCCCACCCCTCCTGCGGCTCCTCCCCCTTACATTATTCCCACCCCTCTTTTGGCTCCCACCCCTCTTGTGGCTCCTTCCCCAACCATTATTCCCACCCCTCTTTTGGCTCCCACGCCTCCTATTGCTCCCACCCTATCTTTCGCTTCCACCCTTCCTGTGGCTCCCGTCCCTCCTGTGGCTCCCGGCCCTTTTGTAGCCCCCTCCCCTTATTTTGCTGCCATCCCTTCCGTAACTCCTGCCTCTACTTTTGCTCCCGCCCCCTTTTTTGCTCCCGCTCCGTTTTTTGCTCCCCCTCCTTCTTTTACTTCTGACCCTTCTTGGGATTCTGCCCCTTCTGTGGCTCCCACCCTTTCTGTTGCTTCCATCCACTCAACAGCCCAAACTTCAGCCTTGGACCGCTCATTTTTAAAAGACCCAGCTTACCTACGAGCAGATCCCCAACTCGGCCACTCTGCTTACATGGCCCACACCACCTCACTGGACCCCAGCTACTCAGGAACTTACACCACCTCTGTGACTTCTACTCCCTCCTTAGCCCCCACCCATTCATCAACCTTCACCTCCTCCAAAACTCCTTCAATGACCCCCATTTTCTCAAGGAGCCCTGGTTCCTCCTCACCTTCTACTACCCCTCTAATAGCTTCCTTCAAAGTTCCCACCCCATCAACCTCAAGATTCCTCACCTCATCACTAGCACCCAAGGCGTCTCTAGCCCACACTTCATCTATGGCCAGAACACTTGGAGACACCTTTCCCTCTTCTGTGGTCCATCTCCCCTCCACCTGCACTGTTTCGATTAGCCACACCCCTTCCCAGGCTTCTACCTCCTCCACAATTTGTACTCCCTCTGTGGTTCGCACTCCTCTTATAGTCTCCTCTACAACTCCTACCACTTCTCTGGCCCCCACCTCCTCACAGGCTTCCCCCACCTTACAGGAGACAACTTGCTCACAGGTCCTTAGGTGTTCATTGTTCCACATTCCCTCTGAAGCCCATACTCATTCCGCAACTCAAACCACTTCAGTAGCCACAGCCATCACCTCCTTAGATGAAACAACTCCTTCACAGGTCCTTAGATTTTCACTGGCCGGTACTACTCCTGTAGTCCACAGTCCTCCCAGGGCCCCCCCACACACTGTAACTCCCACGCTACCACTGAACCCCACCTCCTCAGCAGGTCACATTGCCACACCAAGTAGAAAATACTTGAAGGACCATATGCACATCAAGGAGCCCACCATCCTTCTGAATCTCACAACATTAGAAGATTTTCAGCCTCCGCGACAATCTTCCCCCACTCCAACACCCTCAAATACTCCTTTAGCACCGGCTACATGTGAAGAGCCAGACCTGCTGTGCACCATTCCAAGAGTCTTATCCACAGATAATGCTCCTCTGATGACCTCAGCCCCATTGACCTCTGACATTGATGAATCATGTGCAACCTTCTCTGGCTCCTCTCAATGGCAGAATTCCCAAGAGTTCTTAATACTCCCGCATTTATTGCTTGGGGATTCCCAACAGGAGCCTCCTTCTCTCAGACCATCAGAACCCTACCTCTGGGGACAAAAGAGAGAACAGAAGGGGACTCTACCCATTCCAATGCCAGAGGAAAATCCATGTGACAATAAGACCTCAGAGTGGCAGGAGAAGGACTTGGTTCATTTACGACTGCAGCTCTCTGAGCAGGCTAAGAATTCCAGAGCCCAGCAGCACCCAGAGGCTAATGAAGTCCCACTTCTCAGCCCAAGTGCCCAGGAGTTCCTGGAAATGCACATCACAGAAAAGATAGCACTCTGTATTTGGAAGGATAAGGAATTACTGAGCCAACCTAGGCCTCATCTCTCACCATGTTTCCATCGCAGGGAATCGAAGAAATTGCCTTTAGTTCTGGAAGATAAAGAGTCATCTGTTAAAGATGTGTTGAGCCCAGATTCACAGTCTTGTAGTGTCCGTGAGGCAGATCAGTCCTTCTTGCATTCTGAAAGGTTTCTTGTCAAGAGCATGAAACCTCGTCAAGAGCAGATGCCCAATTCTCGGCGGCTCCGTAACCCTGTATCCGTAATCCTAGCCCCCACCACCCTCCATTTCCTGAACAGAGTCTGTTACATGCCTGAGTGGAGTCCTGAGAGCACAGTGAACCATAATCAACAATGCATTCAGCTTTTCTGGGGTCTCCCCTCTCTGCACAGTGAATCTTTGGCAACAACTTACATAGGGTCTAGCTCCTCATCCTGGCCACGGGCCACCGTCAAATTGCCACCAGGGAAAAATCCCTTAGTTTTCTTCAATGATCTTACCTACCTTCACCTGCCCAATTCAGCAAATCAACCCACTCTGCCTTCTTCAACTCAACGTTTAAAACTACTTCCAACCTCATACCCAACCTCATCCCAACCATCTTCATCACCATCTCCACCCCAATCCCCACCCGCACCTCCACCCTCACCCTTGCCCCCAACTCCACCAGTGACCTCACTCCCATCCCCAACCCCTTCCTCATCTCTACCCCACATCAGGACCTTCAGAAATGCCCTTGAAGAGCCCACAATAAGGATCCCGACTATCTACCTGCCCAAGTTCCAGGCCTTGGAATGGCACCTTCTGCAGAAACAGCTCCAGTCCTTATGGGGTGTGCCCCCTGTTGTTCAGAGATCTCATGAAGCCTTCAACCCTTTGCCTCTTCAGCTGCCCCAGGTCCATAAGTCCCCTTGCCCCCAGGTGCAGATTTCCAATCAGCCCCAGGAGCTGTCTTTCTTATCCAAAGATGTCAAGAAACTACTGGAGACCCATCTCCAAAGGAGGCTTGTCCAACACCACTGGGGCCTGGCCCGGAGGGTCGAAGACTCCATCAAACACCTTGTGCCTCAGACCATATATCAACAAGATTCAGTGAGGTCCACAAAGCCTAAGCCTGCTACATTCCAGGGCCTCAAGCACTCTGGCAAACAGGATACAGCAAGTGACTCAACAGCTGTTTTAGGTGTGGCATTAGAAATAATTGCAGAGAAGGGTCCAGATAGTCACACAGAGGAGAGCCCAAAGAGTGACCTTGAGAAGAGTCCATTCCCAAACCAACAGGAGGCATTGCAGAAACACTTTCTTCAGAAGAGTGTGTCAATCCAGCAGAAAGTGGTTCCTGAGAGTGTGAGTCATTCCTGGGCCAGTGCAAAAGGTCGATCTGTATCATTACAGCCTACTCAGTCATCACAGAGACAACTGAAAATGAGAGAGATTGTCCCTATGGCTTTATCTATGGAAGACACAACAACTCAAACCCAACCTCAGTCACAACCAGAACCACAAATCCAGCCCCAACCACAATCCCAGCCTTGGGCTCCTTCACCCACTGAAGAAGTGATTTATGAAGTAGAGCCCTGCAAAGACATTCCATTCCTTGATCCAGAGAGGAACAAAATCTTGGAATCTCATATTTGGCATATGCACATTCGACTGAAGTGGGGCCTGCCTAAAAAGGTCCTCGAATCCATCTACCTGTTTAAACTAAAAAATCCCTCAATTCAAATTTCTTCCCCTATTGTAGGTATGGCCCTGGGGCCTGATACTATGGTAGGGGAAAGAAACCTCCGGGAAATCTGGGTAGGTGGTGTTGCCAGAGAGGCCTCTGCTGCTGTTTTCGATATCTTAGAGGCAGAGAAGGGTTCCTGGAATATTGGGCAGGAATTGTGGGAAGCACCTCAGGCTGGGGGGGACTGGGAAGAGAATACATTTACCCCTAGACCTGGCTTAATGGATAGAGGATTCAGACAGCATATGACTGATACAGGGTCTAGGAGGGAAATTTTAGAGCTAAATACGAAGCATCCAGCATTACTTCCTAGACAGAGGGATCAAGTCCCCAGTTTCAGGAAGCAATTTCAAGGACAGGGGTTACAGGGGCAAAGGGTGTTTCCCCTCATCAAGAACAATGAGGAGAGAGCAGATGAGAGCCAAAAAAATATTTACCTCCTTAACAGTCCCTGTTTATTAAACAAATCCATCAGCTTCTCCAAGCTAAATTTTCACCTGAAGAAAAGGATGGTGGAAAAGGTTTGGGGAATTCCCTTAAGGGTAAGGGAGTCTAGAGAAATGGCCACAAGAAGATATCTCCCTTCCTATCCTCAAATAGAAAACTCTGTGGTAGCTGAAGACTCTGAAAGTTTTCAAGGGCCTTCACATGAAAGACTGAGTAAAGAAAAGTCCCAGATGGCTGACAGACAAGCCGTCTCTTTAAGAACCCCGGATACCCAGGATTTAAGCTGCCTTATCTTTAAAGCACACCTTAATGATGAGGAAGAGTTCAACCTGAGGGCACCAGAACAGAGCTACTCTGAGAAGCACAATTCAAACTCTCTGGTCCCAAGTCCTGCCCTTGGTTCTGAGGACACTGAGTTCCCCTCTCCATGTTCTCTGGGACAACTGTGTGAGGACATGCCTGGTGCTCAGGGTTCTGGTCCTCTTGTGAAGTTGGAAGGAGAAAGTCCCAGCCTGAGGGACTTGAGGAAGTACCAGAAACTTCCATCTGAAGTCACAGACAAAAACCAGGCCAAACAACGGAGATTTCGAAGAAAAGGGAGCCTTGGTAAACCCCAAAGAGACCAAGGAATGAGGGATGAAGGGCAGGAAAAGGACCCCAATTTATTGAAGGGTCACACCTCTAATAATAGGTGGCCATCTCAGGGTCCTATGAGCAGAGTTTTAGGGTTCTCAAAACAGGAGGGAGTACTCCAGCACAAAGTCCCTTTAGAAATCAGTTTAGCAGAGAAGATGAAGCACTTCTTCAAGAGGTTTTGTCCGAAGAAGAAAATCAGAGCAACAGAAGAGCCCTTCCCTAGGGTAGATGTAGACACAACTGAGGAGACCACTGAGCAAAGTCCATTTACAGGCAAGCCTCCCTCCAAAGGGAGGAGGGTTCCTTTCAGCAGGGGGGTTCCTGCAATTCCAGAGAATATGAGAGTAGTTGGCCTGATCTTAGAGAAGGAGATGGATGCGATGGATGACCCGTATGCTTGGGAAGGCAGCCAACAACAGAAGAGGGAGCTCCAAATCCTGGAGATCCAGGAAGAACCCACTGGTAGTAAATTTCAGGACCTCAGGGCACTCTCCTCTGCTATGGCTCAGGAGGATAACAGCAGGTCAAGAGGCCATGGAAAAGGTTCAGAAGGCCACTGGAGTTTGAGGTGGGAGAGGCTGGCCCAGGACAAGGAGAAAAGGGTTAAAAAGATTAAGAAAACTGTGAGATTCAGAGATCACCATCTACCCCCAGAGAAGCTAGCTTCCATTGCTAGTGAGGGGTCCATCTCTTCAGGTCAATTCCCATATCGCCATAGAGGGTCAAGTTTCTCCAGGACTCTAGACCACTGCCAGCACTACCTCAAGCTACCTTTTGGGGGATCCTACTCCTTTCACAGGGGATCCCCAGGCCCTTCTTCTCGGTATGGAGTACTTTGGCTCCCACCGAGAGAATCCAGTCTCCGAGGAGATAACTTGTTCTCATGACACAGAACACTATTAGCCCTTCCAACTTGTTCTCATGGCACATGACATTATTAGACCTTCCTAAGAGAATAGTTACCATATGCGTTAAGGGTATTATCTTTCCCAAATACATTTCTATTCTTCTAACAAGAGTAGCTGTTTTCTGTCCCCTACCAGCGTTTGCAGCATTGCTTTGGGTGGTCAGGGTGAGAAGAGGATTCTTTGGATTGCCCAAGAGATACATGCTGAAAGGAGCCTTTTGGTAAGGAAGGCCTTTTGAAATCAGCTTCTGAGACTTCAGGATAATCTGTTGGCCACTAGAGGGCAGCTCACACCTTGAAGGTGGTGATTAAGAGCCTCCTGGCTGGTTTTTGTTTTCTTTTTTTTTTCTTTTTCAAGGGAAAAGAGAAAGTTTGTTAGGGATTCACCTTAATGGGCTGTCTTAAGAAACCCCACCCCATGTGACACCTGCCCTCACAAGCTGACCAGATTCAATCCACTGGGTTAGATTGAATCTGAGCTGAGCTAGACCGAACCTGAGCATCCCCATTGGAGGCAAGATGGAGACCATACACATACAAAGATTGCCGGAGGGATTGAGGGGCTGTCCGTGGCGAGCAGAAGAAGGGTTCAGGGAGGGTCCCAAGGAGGAGTCCAAGGAGGACGAGATGAAGTCAGAGTCCAGGAACCAAGAGAATGGGATCAAGGGTGGGAAGTAGCTGAAGACATGCATATCTATAGTAACCAGAGAGGGCAAGGTTTAGGTAGAGACCTGGGCCTAATGACAATGTAAGGTCTATGGCCCTAGGTGAAGGCCAGATCCAGCCAGAAGACTCAAGGACAGCTCAAGAGGGCTCCCAGAGACTGCACTCCCGATTCAAGGGGGTTCCCAGAGACTGTGCCCCTATCATTCCTCCCTCAAACAAATAGGACCCAAATTCTTTTGTGGTCAGGGACAAAGGTCTCAGCTTCTGAAAGTGCTTCCTGCTGGCAAGGGGCATAGAGGTGTCCCTGCCTCGATGGGTCCAGTTCAGGGGTTACACAGTCTGAGTCATAGTCTGGAAGTTGATGGCTTGGAGCCTGGAGGAGAGTATAGGGGAGAAGGGGATTGGGACAATATGCTGTTTACAAGAAACACATTTGAAACAGGGGGATACACACAGGGTAAAGGTAAAAGGCTGGAGTAAAATATATTCCTCCTCAGCTAAAGTAGAAAAAGTAGGTGTAGCAATCCTAATCTCAGATAAAGAAATGTAAAGATAGAGTTAATTAAAAGAGGTAAGGAAGGACATTACACCCTGCTAAAAGGCACAATAAACAATGAAGCAATATCATTGTTTAACATATATGCACCAAGTGGTATGGCATACAAATTCTTAGAGGAGAGGTTAAGCGAGTTACAGGAAGAAATAGACAGCAAAACTATAATATTGGAAGACTTCAACCTCCCCCTTTCTGAACTTGATAAATCTAACCTCAAAATAAATAAGAAAGAAGTTAAGGAGGTAAACAGAATTTTAGAAAAGGCAGATATGATAGACCTCTGGAGAAAACTGAATGGGGATAAAAAGGCATATACTTTCTTCTCAGCGGTACATGGCACATACTCAAAAATTGACCATGTGTTAGGGCATAAAAACCTCACAATTCAGTGCAGAAAGGCAGAAGTAGTCAAACATACTTTTCAGATCATGATGCAATAAGAATTATTTGTAACAAAGAACCATGGAAAAATAAGCTAAAAATTAATTGGAAACTAAATAATCTAATTCTAAAGAATGAGTGGGCCAAAGAACAAATCAGAGAAACAATAACTTCATTCAAGAGAATGATAATAATGAAACAACATACCAAAACTTATGGGATGCAGCAAAAGCAGTTCTTAGGGGGAGTTTGATATCCCTAAATGCTTACATGAATAAAATGGGGGAAAAGGCTAGAAAAAGAGCAAATTGAATATCCCCAATTAAATACCAAATAGAAATACTGAAAATCAAAAGAGAGATTAATAAAATTGAAACCAAGAAAACTATTGAAGTAATAAATAAAACAAAGAGCTGGTTTTCTGAAAAAAACCAATAAAATTGATAAACCTTTGGTCAATTTGATTAAAAAAAAGAAAGAAGAAAATCAAATTACCAGTATCAAAAATGAAAAGGATGAGTCCACCTCTAATGAAGAGGAAATCAAAACAATAATTAGGAATTATTTTGCCCAATTGTATGCCTGAAAATTTGACAGCCTTAGAGATATGGATGAATATATACAAAAACATAAATTGCCCAGGTTAACAGAAAAGGAAGTAAAATTTCTAAATAACCCCATCTCAGAAAAAGAAATTGAGCAAGCCATCAATGAACTCCCTAGGAAAAAATCTCCAGGGCCACATGGTTTTACAAGTGAATTCTATCAAACATTTAAAGAACAACTAATTCCTATACTTTGTAGACTATTTGGGAAAATAGGTGAAGAAGGAGTCCTACCAAATTCTTTTTATGACACAAATATGGTACTAATACCCAAACCAGGTAGAGTCAAAACAGAGAGAAAATTATAGACCAATTTCCCTAATGAATATTGTTGCAAAAATTTTAAATAAAATATTAGCAAAAAGATTGCAGCAACTTATCACGAGAATAATACACTAGAGTACTCCTCTTGGCTGGGGATGGAGGGACAACCATGGCTTACTCAGTCATCATCGTTCCTCCCCAGCCTGATCTGTGAAGTAGCTAGTTTGTGAAGTAGTAGCACATGACCCTCTCTTGTTCCACTGCCTATATTTCCCTAGGGTATCTAGGGTCCACTCTGTAGAGAATGAACCTGGATAGTGGAGGTGGACCACTGGGATGATACGGACTTCATAACAACCTGGAAAAACCTACACGACATAATGCTGAGTGAGCGGAGCAGAGCCAGGACAACAATGTGCACAACCACAGATATGTGGATTCCGTGAAGACCAACCCTGACAAACTTCGCTTGTCTCAGCAACACAAGGTGCAAGGACAACTCCAAAGGACTCACGATGGAGAATGCTATCTATATCCAGAGAAAGAACTATGAAGTTTGAACGCAGATTGAGGCACACTTCATGCTCGCCTTTTTTTCTTCTCTTTTCTTTTTGTTTTTGGGTTTTTTTTTTTTTGGTTCTGTTTCTTCTTTCTCATGATTCATTCCATTGGTCATAATTCTTCTCCTCAACTTGACTAGTGTATAAATTAATTCAATGCGAAGTTATACGTGGTAGTTATATGAGAGTCCATGCCGTTTGGGGAGGGAGGGGGGAGGGAGGGGAGAAAATCTGGAACTCAAAATTATGTAGAACCATGTGTTGTAAATTGAAAATAAAAATTAAAATTAAAAAAAGAAAGGACAAAATAAAAAAAGAGAGTATAGCAAAGTCATTTGTGGCTGATCATTTTACAATATTGCTGTTACTTCATACACAGTACATTTTATTTTGCATCGGCCCACGCAAGTCTTTCCAGGTTTTCCTGAGAGCATCCTGCTCATCATTTCTTATAGCACAATAGTATTGCATCATAATCACATACCATCACTTGCTCAGCCATTCCCCAATTAATGGGCATCCCCTCAACTTCTAATTCTTTACCCCCACCCCAAAAAAGAGCTACTATAAATATTTTTTATTTTTGTCCATATAGGTCCTTTTCCTTTTTGTTTTTTCTCTCACAGGGGATACAGATCTAGCAGTGGTATTGCTAGGTCAAAGGGTATGCATGGTTTTATAGCCCTTCGGGCATAGTTCCAAATTGCTCTGGAGAATAGTTGGATCAGTTTACAACTCCACCAACAATGCATTAGTCTCATTTTTCCTACGTTTCCTCCAACGTTTGTCATTTACCTTTTCTGTCCTATTAGTCAATCTGATAGGTATGAGGTAGTATCTCAGAATTGTTTTAATATGCATTACTCCAATCAGTAGTGAGTTGGAGTGTTTTTATATGGCTCTAGATAGCTTTGATTACTTCATCTAAAAACTGAACATATCTTTTGATCGTTTATTAATTGGGGAATGGCTCTTATTTTTATAGATTTGACTCAGTTCTCTATATGCTTGAGAAATCAGGCCTTTATCAGAGAAACTTGCTTCAACATTTTTTTTCACAGTTACCATTTCTAACTATTTCCTCCTATCCTATTTCCCCCACCCAGTTTATTCTATTTTGTCCTTTTACCCTGTCCCTCCTCAAAAATGTTTTGCTTCTGACTACCCCCTCCCCCATCTGCCCTCCCTTCTATCACCTCTTGCCCTTCTCTTATCCCCTTCCCCTCCTACTTTCATATACGGTAAGATAGATTTCTATTCCCAATTGAGTGTGAATGTTATTCCCTCTTTGAGACAATTCCGATGAAAGTAAGGTTCACTCACTTCCCCTCACTTCCCCACTCTCTCTTTCCACTTTTTCTTGACTCTTTTATGTGAGATAATTTGCCACCATTCTACCTCTCCCTTTCTCTTTCTCCTAGTACATTTCTCTCTCACCCCTTAATTTTATTTTTTAGATGTCATCCTTTATATTCAACTCACACCTATGCTCTCTGTCAATATATACTCCTTCTAACTACTCTAGTAAAAAGAAAGGTCTTATGAATTACAAATATCATCTTCCCATGTCGGAGTGCAAACAGTTTAACCTTATTAAGTCCCTTATGAAGGGAAACTTTCCTGTTTACCTTTTTATGCTTCTCTTGAGTCTTGTATGTAAAAGTCAGATTTTTCTATTCAACTCTAGCTTTTTCATCAAAATTGCTTGACAGACCTCTACATCATTAAATATCCATTTTCCCCCCTGAAGAACTATATTCAGTTTTGCTGGATAGGTGATTCTTAGTTGTAATTCTAATTCCTTTTATCCTCTGGAATATCATATTCTAAGCCCTCTGATCCTTTAATGTAGAAACCGCTAAATCTTGTGTTATCCTGACTGTGGCTCCACAATACTTGAATTGTTTCTTTCTGGCTGTTTGCGATATTTTCTACTTGACCTGGGAACTCTAGAATTTGGCTATAATAGTCATGAAAGTTTTCCTTTTGGGACCTATTTCAGGAAGTGATTAGTGGATTCTTTCCATTTATATTTTACTCTCTGTTTCTGGAATATCAGGGCAGTTTTCCTTGATAATTTCTTGAAAGATGATGTCTAGGCTCTTTTGTTCTTCTTTATCATGGCTTTCAGGTAGTCCAATAATTCTTAAATTACCTCTCCTGGGTCTGTTTTCAAGGTCAGTTGTTTTTCCAATGAGATATTTCACATTGTCTTCTGTTTTTTTTCCATTCTTTTGGCTTTGTTTTATTGTTTCTTGATTTCTTATAAAGTCATTAGTTTCCATTTGCTCCATTCTCATTTTTAAGGAATTATTTTTTCAGTGAGCTTTTGGACCTCCTTTTCCATTTGGCCAATTCTGCTCTTTACTTCTGCTCATTCTTCTCCTCATTGGCTTTTTGGACCTCTTTCACCATTTGGCCTAGTCTGTTTTTTAAGGTGTTATTTTCTTCAGTATTTTTTTTTGTGTGTCTCCTTTACCAAACTGTTGACTCATTTTTCGTGATTTTCTTGTATCACTTTCATTTCTCTTCCCAAATGTTCCTCTACTTCTCTTACTTGATTTTCAAAATTCTTTTTGAGCTCTTTCATGACCTGCGACCAATTCATATTTTTCTTGGAGGCTTTCGATGTAGGCTCTATGACTTTGTTGTGTACTTCTGAGTGTGTGTTTTGATCTTCCTTGTCACCATAGAAACTCAACAGTCAGAGTTTTTTCTGCTATTTTCTCATTTTCCCAGCCTATTAGTTGACTTTTAAGTCTTTTTTCAGGTAAGGCTTTGCTTCCAGCATGGAAGGCTTACTGTCCCAAGCTTCAGGAGTTTTCTGTAGCTGTTTTCAGAGATAGTTCTAGGGACCTGTAAGTTTCCAGTTCTTCCAAGATGGTATGATTCAAGGAGAGACATTTACTACTCTCCTTTCCTGTGCTCTGCTCTGCGAGTGACCACAAACACCATTTTCTGCCCTGGAACTGTGAGGAGGGTTCCCTCTGTACTGGTGCCATAAGCTCTGCTATGCCAGTGCTCCCCCTCACTCCAGGACTGCCACCTAGGACTGGGACCCAGATCTGAATATGGGCAAAGCAACAGAGTCCTTACTCAATGCTAGCAAAAAGACCCCTGTAATCTCCTTCTGACCAGTTATTTGATCCCCTTACTGTCTGTGGGCTGAGAGCTCTGGAAGCAGTCACTACCACTGCCATTTCAGTCACTCCCAACGCTTGCTCCTGGTTTGCTGGGGCCAGGGCTGTGCTGGTGTGGCCTGCACTGGACTGTGCTCCTCTCTCACCCAGGTGTGACAGACTTTTCTTGCTGAAATTCTAAGTTGTCTTTGGTGTCTATGGGCTGAGGAGTCTGGAAATCGTCACTGCTGGCAGTGATTCAGTCACCCCAAGACCTGCTCCATGTTTGCTGGGGCCCAAACCTAAGCTGGACTGTGCTCCTCCCTCACCTTGGTACAACAGACCTTTGCAGCTGATCTTCCAGATTGTCTTGGGCTGGAAATTTGTTTTACTCCACCTTTTTGTGGGTTTTTGCTGCTCTAGAATTTGTTTAGAGTCTTTTTTTAAAGGCATTTCAAGGGATTTGGGGAAGAGCTCAGGTGAGTCCCTGCCTTTACTCTGCCATCTTGGCTCTGCACCTCGATCAAAATTTTTAAAAAAGTTTACAGACCCCAAGTTAAGCACTCATAAATTGTTATTTCAATAGCTTAGGCAGAGGTTATTAGGGACTGAACTAGTGGAAAAAGGGGACCGATATGTAGGTAAAGGCCCTCTAACTTGGGGTCACCCACAAAGCAGCCCCATGACTGGTGCTGACCAGGAAATCTCTCTTCTTTGACTGGAATTTTAGATTCTAGGAATCATATCACCTAGGAAAGTGAACTCTCCTTCCACCACCCCTACCACTCCCTCAAAAAAAAAGGCTGGGTTTCAGGAACATCACCTATGATATCCTTCTTGGGTCAAGTGGGTATGCACGTATCTGCCTCTTTCATGTGCTTCTGCAAGAAATCTAACCATACCCTGGCCATTGCCATCTTGTGGGCTGAGAAAGTCCTTTCTCAGGCTCTCTCCTTGCAGGGTATGTAGATGAGCTCATCCACCTCATCTACCCAAGGTGGTCATTACCAGTTTCCTGAGGGGGCGGAGACAATATGTTCTCAGGCTTCCTCCTCATTCCCACCCAGCCCCAGTTCTCCCCCAGCTCTACTATGCACTATTCTGTCCTCTGAAAAGGAAAAAAGAAGCAAAAAGGTACAGTAGCAACTGTCACTTTCCTGTATAGGCCAGCTAAAGAGGAATTTCTTCTTTCTTTTTTATTGATTTAGCATCATTTATTCCAAGTACCTTAAATGGGATTATCATCACTTCCAATTTCCAAACCAGGGCATTGAAGGCAGAAAACTTGTAAGCCATTCAGTAGGTGTGAAATAATAAATTCACTAAACCAGAAACAAGAGTCTGAGGTATTAACACAGAGTTTTCAAATTTCTAGAGATTATTCCTTCACTAGGGAGTAAAATAAATGGACACTTTCTCTCTCTTTTATCCATAGCAACAGAGAACATATATTGATTATCAAATATCACATTTATGGCTCAGACTTTCATTAACAATGGAGCTTTAGCCACAATATAGCCCTAAGTAAACAACCAGAACTCTATGGGAAAAAAGTTTATGTGTGTATATATATATACATACATATATGTTTGTGTGTGTGTGCGTGTGTGTGTATACATATACATACATATATATACATAAGTCAAAAGGAATATCTGATGTGCAAATTAATGCACTTAATCCAATTTCATAACCAAAACAAGCTATATTCTTATCTATAAGTCAGAAAAATGGCAAAATCCCTGAAAATTCTAGCTACCTGTTACTGATTGTTATAAGTGTGAAAAGAATTCTGAGGGGTCTGCTCATACAATCCTCAGTTTTGCCAGATGTAATGATGCTCAAAGGCTCATTTTGGTACTAAGACCTATATACAACATCTCCTTGGCTAATGCTTATGGCCAGACTGGCTTCAATTCATATATCAATGACATTCACAGATGCAGAAGATTCTGGAGAACCTGCCTCGGAGCAATACAGGCCAATGCAGGGACATCAACTGGGAGGCTCACTAGTGAGTGGATCAGCTTCTCAGTGATGGTCTTCAGGCACTGGTACGCTGCATTCAAGTCTTGGTCAAAAGCCTGTCCCTCCAGTTGCTGGCCCATATGACTGCAGATGTCTCTCAACTCAACACTATCTTTTAAATAGACAGGGAAGTTCAGTTCTTGATGCAGGCGGTTCAGGATTGTCTGCTCCACCTGGACAAGCTGCAAAGTGATCTCGATGAGGCAGACCAGCACAGCGTGCACTGCCACGTGGGCCAGCTTGCACTGACCCGGGTCCCGGGTCTTGGGGACGCAAACCTCCTCACCTCTCAGCTTGGCCTCCTCCAGGCCCTTGCCCTTCTCTTGGTCCTCTCTCCGACCGGCCTGCCTAGGGGCTGTGGACACATGCTGGGCGGAAGACTGGCCCGTTTCTGTCCCTCTGCTGCTGCAAGAGCTTCAGGGTCTGCAGGGCCACTATCTGGTGACTGATAGAGGCCTGGAGGTGCCATGCTGGCCATGGCTGCCCATGTTTTTTCTGCCCTACTTCTCGTGCAGGTGGGGAAGGAGAGGCAGAGGGGGTGATTAAGGTCAATGAGGTCACATTTTCCTCTGGTTTCCTTCCCTGCACTCCCCAAGTGCTAAAGAGGAATTTCTTGCAATGAGAGCCTGTTCTCCTGAAACGCAGCTAGCCAATCATCTTAGAGATAGCTCCAGTCATTGGAAATGAATCAGTTGTCAGTTGTCCTTTTAACAAGATGCCAAAATACACATCCAGGACACATGCTGTCAAATTAGGGTGCAGGTTTTCTCAAATTAATATGTGTGTGTTGGGGGTGGGGTGGAGACCACCCTATACCCCTATTCACCACCATCAACTTTCCTCATAAAGACATGTGGGGAAGATGGGACCAGGACAGGTAGCAAAGGAGGAATGTAAAAGCATAGCATTGGGCTCTAAGGATACTGTTGCGAGTCCTTAAATTCAGACACAGTTAAGGACAATGAATGGACCTTGGGACTCAAGCAGGGAGCCCATGGGCCACCATCTCTGTGACTTTACAGTTCCCAGGCAGGGCATGGAGGGGAGGACATAAGGGCAGCAGTGGAAGAGATAGGGACAAAGTCATTAACAGGTGGGGCCAGGGGAGAGGTCATCGGAGAAGATATGGGGAATGTCTTCCTTCCAAGATTTTAGCTACACTGAGGAAAAAAACATCAGAGAGGGAATGGGGCCACTGCTCCGGGTGGATGGGATGGCAACTGGTGGAAAGCAGAGCTGCTCAATACTGCTTGTTTTTGAACCAGGAGGACAGTTTATACAACACGGTAAAGACCACTTTGGAAGACTTAAGGACTTTGATCAATGCAATGGTCAACCATCCTACCATGATTCCAAAGGACCAATGAAGCATGCCATCCACCTCCTGACAGAGAGGTGATAGGAAGGGAATAAGCATTTATACAGCGCCTGCTACATGCTGGGCATTTTTTAATATCTCAGTTGATCCTCAAAACTCCTCCCCCACCGAGATAGATGCTGTTATTTCTAGTTGAGAAAACTGAGGCAATCAGCAGTTAAGCCACTTGCCTTAAGTCACTTAACCACTGATTACCTATGGCCATACAGGCACTAAATGTGTGAGACTGGATTTGAACTCAGGTCTTTCACTAGCCACAGCCCCACCTAGCTGCCTGAGGGTGGAATGAGACATTTTTGGAAGGGGCCAATGTAGGAATTTGTTTTGCTTAAGTATGCATATTTGTTGCAAGGATTTTGATTTTTTCCTTTTCATTGAGTGATGGAGAGTTTCAGGGGAAAGGAGAAAATAAATGCTTGGTAATTGAAAAAAATAATCAAAGTTTCAAAACAATTAAGTTTGCATTTGTTTTCTAAGCCAAAGAAAATAAGCTTTTGAATGGAAAGATCACAACCCAAATGGCTAACAGAGTCAATCCTTTCTCTTCTGCTCTGATCCCTAGAGTTGGTCTACAAAGCAGCAGCAGCACTCAAGTTGCAGAAGATCTCTGTCTCTTTATTGGGGTGTCAGACGCAGGGCCTGGCCGGACCTAGAACCTTGGGCTATTTTCGTTGCCATCTGTAGACACTGTACTGACTGAGTTCTTTGGCTATATCTCAGTCTGTTTAGAAGCCCTCCCAGAAACTCCTGTAGGCCTTTCTTGGCTGGGCCAGAGGAACTAGAGAAGCTCCCTTTCCCTGCTTCCCTCTGGGGACCCCGGCCCCCTTGGGAGTGGTTCTGCTGGTGTCGGGAGTCTGAGCTGTCACCACCACCCACTCTCTGACCCTTTGAAGAGCCCTGTGAGGGCAGAACTTGGGAAGTCTCAGCCTTAGTAGAAGGCTGGGGTAGCTGGGGGCGGGAAGCAGTCTGACAAAGATTCCTGCTCCCCTGATGTGGTGACGCCAAGTACCTTCTTGCAGGAGGGTGTCTTATAAGTTTCTTGGCCTCTGAGGAGTGACTCTTTGGTTTGGATGGGGATGCTCCCCCTCCTCCATCCCCCCAACCCTGGTCTCCAGCTTTGGGTTTCCTAAAGTGTTCTCTCTTCCGGCTTGGGACTGTGGCCTTGGCCTGACTCTTGTCTGGAGCTGGGGGCTCTGACTTCTCAGACCCCCCTCGTCTGGCCCTCCCGTGTACACATGGCCTTTTAGCAGCTGCCATGTTCTTGTACTGACTCAGGGACTGGGGCTCTGGGACCTTGGTGGTCTGAATATCAAAAGTCTGGGGAGGCATCAAGGGGACTTCTCTCCCCTCCCTGGAAGGGCCCTGCCCATCTCTAACAAGCTCCTGTAGCCATGGCTGAGAAGCGGCAGGAGGATGGCAATGTAGGGGCCGAACATCTTGAGACATAGCCTTCTTTGCTTGGACATGGGCTCCCACAGACCCTTGGCAGGTAGGATTGGGAGCTGGAATCTGACAAGTTGTGGAGCAGAAGGGGGTAGCCAGGGGACAGAGGTTATGTTGAATGGGAGTCCTAGGAAAAAATAGACCGGGGAATGGGGGGCTGGAAGCTAGGGAATGGGGATCAGGGTTATACTGGCATTTCTCAAGCTGGATTCTGGGTTCTTTGTTCCAGGGGCAGCCTTCAGTCTCAGGGCCCAGAGTCCCCTGGGTATGAAGAGGTGCTTCTCCTGTTGCTCCTTCGTCCTGGGGCATGGAGGTCACTATCCTGGACATTGGGAGTATATCTCCGGTGAGGGATCCTGGTGAGTCATGCTCATCCTCTTGAGTTCCAGCTGGCACCCTCAAAGTGGTAGGCCAGGTGTGGGATGGTGGCTCTAGGGGAGGGGTATTATGCCTTAGGGCACAGGGCTGATATATTTGCTGGACTCCCCATCCTGGGAGGTCTGGACTAGCTAAAGGGACAGGACTTTCCTCAGAGTTGTCTCCTTGGGGTTCAACCTGGGGTAATGAAGACAGGACTGAGGTCCAAGGAGGTTGGGTCTGCATTCTGTCCCAACTTGGGCCTGTCCCTTTTGGGACTTCTATGGAGCTGGCTCCTTGCAGCTCACTCTGGGAGTTCATGTTAAGCACTGGGGCTGGAGGCTCTGCAGGCCAGGGAGGATCTTTGTCTTGCATGTTATACCATGGGAACTCAGGTACATGAAGAATCATAAGGGGATTTTCAATAAGGCCAGTTCTTTGGGGCTCAGGTAGGGTGTGCAGGTCGAGGCACGAGGCTGGAGACCCAGCAACCTGGGGAAGTTCACTTTTCTGGGAGTTATTGCATGAGGCCTTGGGCCCATGCAGAGTCACAGGGGCAGTCTCACTCCAGGCTCCTATGAGGCCAGCTCCCTGAGGCTTAAGCAGATGTGATGCGGAAGCATTGCAGGTTGGGGCTGAGGGGTCAGGGTCCTGGGGAAACTGGGCCTGCCATTGGTCCCCCAATAGGGCCTCAGAGACTATCACTTTGGGATCTTCCACTGGACTTTGGGGCTCAGGAAGGAGGACTGAGGGTGGCCCGAGGGTCTGGGCTGGAGATTCAGGGGGCCAGGGTAGTTCGCTCTGTGGCATATCCTGAGGCCCAAGGACCTCATGTTCATGTGATGCCACCACTTTTGTGACTTCCGCAGGATCAACTTCTTGAGGCTTCACCAGGGAATGTGGGGGAGAAAGTAAAGGTAGCAATGGATCTAGGACTGGGTCTCGGCATTCGGAGGCTGACCGTGGGACTTCTGGTTGATTTGGGAGCTCAGGGGATGCCATTTCTGTAGTCTCACAGTTTCCATGCAAGACAGGGAGGGGAGAGATTGAGGGCAGGTATGGGGGAGGAAGGGACATAGTTTTATAAAATAGATTGGGCAGGGGGAGGTAAGAAAGCTCATTGAAGAAGACAAGGGGAGTGTCCGAAGGTGGCTGTTGGTTAGTGGTCCCAGTGGGAAAGGTGCAACTGGACTTTGGGAAAGTGACCCCCAAAGACTCACTGTGAAGAGAAGGGAGACCGCAGAAGAGCTGGATGCTCCCTTTTGCCTTGGCACTTGAAGCAGACAAGGGACAAAGGGAGTTGGGGGCCTGGATTAGGCCAGTAGGGCTGTGGAGGTAATGAGAGTTGGGTGCCGGCTCTGGTATCACTGCTTTGACTGGGAATTCTTTGGAACCCACAAAGGGCTGGTATGCTCCATGGGGACCCAAGAAGGAAGGGTGTAGGTTCCCCACCTCTTCATTCAGTGTCCCTAAGGCCTCTGTTTGGAAGAAAGAGGCCTTCTGCTCAACCTCCAGATTCCTAGAGTGGAAATACCACTGAGGGTCTAGCCTCATCTGTCTCAACAAATCCTCCTCTTTCTCTTCTTCATCCTCCTCCTCCTCCTCCTCCTGCTCCTCTTCCTCTTTGTGGAACAGAGCTCCTTTCCAGCTCTGGGGCTGCCAACTTGGAGCTCTCTCTGGGAAGTTAGGGGAGGTAGGGAAGAGAAATGGGAGAACCTAGGGAGTAGAGGGAGAAGTGAAGAGCATAAGAACCGAAGTCATAGCTAGAAGTGGAAAGTCATCATTAACCTCTTCTGCCCTGTGTCTGAGGCCAGGACTCAGTGGTCACTCACACCGTCCTTCCATGTGTCAAGGGGGGCAGTGCTTATTTGGACCTGCCCTGTGCCCAGTGGTCAGTTGTCACTTACTCTGCAGTGTGTCTGATGGTTACTTCCTTTGCCTTATTACTGGTCTACAATCACCATGTACTGTGTCTTGGCATTAGTGGTTATTCAAGCATCTCCATGTCAGGGGTCAGTGGGTTTTCACTCTGTCTCATTTCTAGGAGTCAGTGGTAACTCTCCCTGCCATGACTTGGGTCCTAGCAATCATCTTTTTCTGTGTCTGGGTGTTGATAGTCTGTCCCTTGCTTTGTATCTGGAAGCCACTGTAACCCACCGTGTCCAATGTTTTGGTGGCCACATGAAACAGAGTCAGTCTGCTTTGTGTGCTAGGAGTCAACAGTCACCTATCTTTCCCTGTGTTTAGACATCAATAGCCTTGCACTCTTCCCTGTGTCCCTGGGGAAAGGGTCATTCACCCTGCCTTGTGTCCAGAAGTCAATAATCTCTCACTCTGTCCTGTGTCTGGGGGAAGTCAGTGGTTTATCACTCTGTCCCACATTATTTTGGAGTCAGCGGTCACACTACTTTATATCCTAGTGGTCAGTGGTGGGGGAGGGGAGTCAATGGCCTCTCATTCTGCCTTACATCTATGGGTCAGTGGTCATTCACTTTGTCTTAGAGTCAGTGGTAACTCAGTTTCTGGAAGCCAGGGATGGCAGAATCACCTGAATCTGAGAGCTGGAAGGGATTCCTCTCAGAGTTAGATTTCATTGCTAGGAATCTTCTTACATCAAGTCTAAATTAGCTTGTCTGAAATTTCTACACTTGGTTGCTAGTTCTACCTTCGGGGACCCAGCCGAGTTAAGTCCAACCCGCTTCACATGACACTAGTTAGTCCTATCACATGAGGACAGACATCATCTCCCTCTCAACCTTCTCTTCTCCAAGCTCAACACTCCCTGTTTCCTCAGCAGATCCTCAGATGACATGATCTTAACAAGATACTTCACTGTCCTAGTTGGCCTCGGGATGCTGTCCAGCTTAGAGTCATAGAATCACACATCTGGAGCTGGAAGATAACTTAGAGGTCATTTAGTTTAATCTCCTCATGTTACAGATGAGGAAACTTGAGTTCCAGAGAACTTAAATAATTTGTCCAAATTACATAGACAGTAAATAAATGAACTGAGATTCAAACTCAGGTCCTCTAACCCCAAATCTTTTGCTCAGCCCCACTGTACATTACTCTGATGCCTCCCTTTTCAAAGTCTTTCCTAAAATGTGATGCCCAGAATGACACTTTCCTTGTCTCTTGTCTAAGAGCCAGTGGTTACTTACCCTACCATATTTGGTGGTCAGTGGCAGCGAACCCTGCCCTGTAACGGGGCATCAATGAGTATTTGCCTCCACTTACGTCCAGGAGATAAGTGGTCACTTGCCTGGCTTTATATCCAATAGAAGTGGTCGCTCACCCTGCCCTGTGTCTTGGGGATGGCAGTGATCCATTTTGCCCTTTTGTGTTTGGGGGTCACTTTATGTCTGGGGATGGGGGACAGCCATCACTCACCGTGCTGTGACTCTCATCCTGCTGGGTTGGGAGCCATCGGTGATGCTTTCTCCGAAACTGCCAAATCAGGAACAGCAGAAGAATCAACAGGTTCCCGGGACTCCGGGGGCAACTGCAGCCACATTGGGAGCACCCCAGTGGCTGCAGAGCTTCCTTTATCTCCCCCCAGATCAGTCCAAGCTGGGCCTTGGTTGTGAGTGTTCTCACCCACTCCATTTCCCCCAGGAGGCCCAAAGCAACAGCAACACATTCCACTGATGTCATGGATTCTACAGAATAAGGAATGTTAGAGCTTGAAGGACTCTGCTGGAGTGTGTCCCTTCTCTGATCTGGCTTTCATACAGCTAACAAGAGTGCTCCTAATGCAGAGCTCTGACCACCTTACTTGGCCCTGGCCAAGTCACCTAACCCCATTTACCTCAGTTTCCTCAACTGTAAAGTGAGCTGGAGAAGGAATGTCAAATCACTCTGGTATTTTTGCTAAGAAAACCCCAAATGAGGTCATGAAGAGTCAGACACGAAAGAACAACCTTGGGAAAGGCCCTTTACCATTTTGAATCTCAATTTCTCATTATGTGGTGATCAAAAAGGTTCAAGAGACATAATTTCTGGGTAACTTAATCATTTTATCAAGAAGGCCAGCATGCTTATTAATAAAAGGATAGTCATTGGGCTGTCTCTCTTAGACTGAAGACAATCATGGCTCCCAGTCTAGCCTCTCAAGAGTAATCAACCCTGATTGGTTAACAACTGATGAGAGAATGAATGTTACAATGAGGGGCTGAGAGTGGGCAGAGAGCTTATCTCTAGACCCAGACCACCCTCAGCCCAGGCAGTTTAGACAAAAGGTTTATCTCTGTCCAGACTTGATTGAATGGAGTTCACCTCCCACTAGAGATTCCTTGTAAGGTTGGGTGGGGTTAGATAGAGGAAGTTAGCTCAACCTTCTGAGACTGAGGTCTTGAAAGGAGGATAGAAAAAGGGAGGGAAAGGGGGGCACTGAATCTCCCCAAATCATTACTTATTAATAATCATTTCTCTCATCTATAAGCTGAAGGAGTTGGAGTAGATAACTTCCTTCAGCTCTAAATTTATGATCCTGTTCAAGGCTCTTCACAAGTAAATGTATTATTCTAAACTCTAATGAGATTGTGTTTTTCTTTGGAGTTTCTCAAAGTAGGAAGGAGATAAGATTAATAAGATGGTGGGGGCATAACAAGTCAAATTATGAAAAAATATTTATATAGTATATAAAAATATATAATATGTATAAATATATATTTATATTTTAAACATTAGCCCAGAAAACCTTAACCTGGGATTTTTTTTTAGTGTTGTAAAGGCAATTATGAATAAACGTTTATTCCACATATGTACACAAATTCTCTTCTTAAAAAGAAACCAGATACTTTAGGGTAGAAAGCTGTAAGTACAAAGCTTTAGAGTGTTTGTATACATAATTGCTAAGCATTTTAAATTGAGTGCACTCCCTGCTTTAAAAAAAAAAAAAACAGCAACAACAACCCTAAAGGTCACACCTCTAAATTTTTATATCCTATTTACAAGTTATATAGCAATATGGCTGTGACTCTGTCCAAACCTAAACTGACCCTGCTAAAGTACAAAATCCCAATCCTAAATATACATCTGTCAAACCCTTCCTACGGTAGTGATGGGCAAGGATGCTGACTGAAGGCTTCTGAGATACGCCTTCCAAGATGATGCAAAGCACAGAATTCACACTGGTGTGAACATGCAAGTGCTAGAATCTGTGTGTCTAACAGCCTTCAAGGATTCTGAGCTTTTAAAAATATTTTGATAATTGTATTTCACTATATTTGGTTTCCTTTGCATTCCTATGTATTTTGTTTTATGTGTTAAATATTATTCCGAGAGAGTTCATCAGCTTCAGCAGATCGCTGAAAGGGTCATGACAGAAAAGGGTTAAGAACAGCCCCTCTATTGAAAACTAAGAGGACCCTAAACCAAGGTACTTCTACATGTAGGAAATCTTCCTGAACTATCTCGGCTACAAGATCAGTTCTGTATTTATAAGTGGTAGCAGTTGTATTGTTTAAGTTGTGTCTGACTCTTTGTGACCACTTTTTGGGGTTTTTTCTTGGCAAGGATACTGGAGTGTGTGTGGGATGAAAGATCCTCACCAATTAAAAAGTTAATTTATAATAAGGAGCCATCTCAGGGTGGGAAAAGAAATAAATTTTATTCAGTTCTCGAGAATAGGGCGTCCTCTGCCAGAACAGATCTAGCAAGGGTGGTGCTTTACAAGAAGCAAAGCACCAATAATTATACCTAACGCAAGAGAATTCCTGCCCACCTCTGAGCCTTCTCACCACTGGCTGGGAGGCGGGCTTACAATCTGAGCACGAAAGCTAGACAAAGAACCGGGAAATCGAGGCACAGAAACTCCAATTCCCATTCCCTTAGTTAATGATTACAACTGAGGTGACATCTATAAATCTAAAGAAGGAGAATAGGATAAGGGGAGGGGGAGACCCTCTCTGTTCTTCTACAGTACTTTTACGGTAAAGGAAAGCAGGTCCCAGTGACCCTATTCTTACTGAGCAAATCTTTAAACCAGAACCAGAAGAAAGAACAAAAAGTTTCAGGATAAAGTTTCCCAGAGGCTGAGCCATCAGACTCTCATGCTCTCAGAATTTTTCCACTTCCCTATTTCCCTATTTCTTGATTTTTAAACATTTCTTAGTGTATATATATACATATATATGTGTGTATATATATGTACATACATAGATATGTATATATATACATATATGTGTGTGTATATATGTATATATATATTTATACACATTTCATTTACCTCACACAGAGTGGTTCCTTCTCCAGCTCATTTGACAGATGAGGAAACTGAGGCAAACAGGGTTAAGTGACTTCCCCAGAGTTACACTGCTAGTAAATGTTTGAGGCCAGATTTGAACTCAGGATGAGTCTAACTAGCTGTTAGAGCCTGGGCAAATCATTTAACCCTTTCTCTGCCTCAGGCTCCTCAGCTTTAAAATGAGGATAATACTAGCACCAACGAGAATCAAATGATATAATATTTGTAAAGTGCGTTACAAACCATAAAATGCTGTAGAAATTTTAGCTATTATTCTTGTTTCTTAGAGTGTATGTTGACCTTAGCAATAGCCAATTAGCACAAAATTAAAGGCCTTAAGGAATTCAACTAAGTATTAGGCTTTTCTTCAATTTTCATTTACCTGTAAACTTGAGGCCCTAATTCTGTTTTTATTGCAGCAAGGACAAGATCTCTATGTTTTATTCTCTCTATCGTGTCTCTGTTCTTTGCCACTCATCAGTGCTGGTGGGTCTGTGCTGTCCTGATCTCTCTAGCAAGGACACGTCTGTGGTTTGGCTCTCAGCAAAGTGCTTTGTATTGTGACTGATGCGCAGTAAGTGCTTAACAAATGCTTGTAGCTTGATTGCTTCTCTCTCTAGAGGTTTTGTTCCAATCTCAAAGGCTCTGGCTGATTCTGTTGCTCCTCAGTGGAAGTGGTCCTCCATAGGGACTGAAGGGATGGCAGCTTTAGCATCAACTAGTCTTCTCATGGTCTGTATGTTGTCTCACTTAGAAACAGATTTATTCTTGAATTTTTATATGAGTCTGTAGCCAAAGTGGCCTTTGTTTTCTTTGAGTGACTCAGTTTATCTCATTGAGCATTGCTGGGCCATGCCTGGGAGCAGAGAACTTCCTGTGTGACCTGTTGCGGGGCAGGAAGCCCAGCGACCATGCCTGGGAACAGAGAACTTCCTGTGTGATGAGTCATGGGGCTGGCTGAGGGGAGGTGTTGACTCCAGAGCCACGCCTTATTGGGTGTTAACCTAGTCTACGCTGGGGGGGGGGCAACTCAAGAAGCAATTGGCCCTGGTCATTCAGGCGGTGCTTGATGATGTCAAAAGATAATGAGGGGAGAGGACAGCTTGAAGAGCCCTCTTTCCTTTTCTGGTTGGTGTGGGAGCAGTGGGGAGCATGACTCTGGGCCAGCCCTTGCTCTCGGGCCGAGCCCAGATGTTGGTAACTATGAATTGTATTGAGTCTGTCTGTTGATATTTGTAATTTGTTTGTATTTTGGTTTTGAGGTTCTGGGTGCTGGTTCTTTTCCCCCGAACTAAATGAATGCTCTGAACCTCAGGGTGCTGGTTTTTTACCCCTGAAGTAAGTGAATGAAATTGTATTTGGTCTGTCTCTTGATGCTTGTCTCTTTGCTCCCCTGAACTAACTGATGCTAACTGAATGCTGGCGTTTTTTCCCCTGAACTAAATGAATGTTGTCTGTATGCTAACTGAATGCTGGATTAAAGTAAGCTGGTCAACCCCTTCACCATGCTTTCCTTGTTTAAGCAGATAAAAAGAACCTGTGCTTTCCCGGCATCCTGGCAGCCTCCTGGGTGCCGGCAGCCTCCTGGGGGCTGGCTGTGGGGGGGATCTTACGCCCCCACGGAAGCTGCTAGCTGGGTTGTTAAAACAGAGTCCGAAGGCATCTACCATGAGCAAAGTAGGTAGGAGGGGCTTACCTGTAAGCCTGTTACACTAGGTTCATAATAATATATATTTTTTAAAAATCCCAGCTCTCTAGGTCCCTCATTTAGCCTCAAAGAATTATCTTTAGCTCTGCCTTTATTTTTATTTTTTTTACATACAAGACTTCACTCCCATGCTTTCCCCTTTCATCTCCAAGATCTCAATCTCTCCCTACTCTCTGGCTCCTTTCTCTCTGCCTAAAACCATATTTTAGCATTCCTATCTTTAAAAAATTAATTAGAATAAACCATACAATACACACAATGACTACAACAACGTAAAGAGAAAGATGGCACCACGCATACAAAGAAAAATCAAAGGTAAATGTTGCCAAATGATAAAGAACAAGCCTGTCTTGAAAGAAGAGACAGAAGACACTCTTAAACCACTTCTTAGCAGCATCAGTCTTAGAAAGTTTGGTCTGAGAAAGACAGAGTTAGGTTTTCTGAGGTGCTCATGCATTGCATGGGAGCTAATGGTTTGGAACTGAGAGCTCATTTTGGAGTTGGGGTGCAGTTATTTCATCATCATTTCACCTCTGGACAGAGGAAATACCTCTTCTATCAGATTACCCCCAATATTTGGGCTATCTAGACAGAAGAATCTGTCTCCACCTAAGCCTAAGAACACAATGGGGCTTCCATACCTTCGATTAAATTACTTGCAAGCTTGGGTTGGGGTTTGATTGGGATAAGGAGAAGCAATAGGATCTCCTCCTGAAGAAAAACTGGACTTGAATTCAGGACTTTGAAAGAAGGGGGGTAGGGGCAGCTCTGAATCTCCAAGATATTGGTTATTAACAATCATTTTTCGCAGCCACAAGTATCACACATTGCACATGTTGTCACACTTTTTTTGATGTATTGATCAGTTTCTTTCTTTTCTTTTCTTTTATATCTAAAAATATATTATATTATATTATATTATATTATATTATATTATATTATATTATATTATATTATATTATATTATATTATATTATATTATATTATATTATATTATATTATATTATTATATTATATTATATTATATTATAGCATGTTATAGTATATTGTATTACATTATATTACATATTATATTGTATTGTATTATATTATATGACGTATTATATTATATTGTATTGTATTATATTACATTACATTATACTATACTATACTATTATTTCATATTATGGTAATTATATCATATCATGTTATATCATATCATAACATATTTCTCAGGGAAGAGGAGGGAAGGATGGAAAAACTATGATGATGTAAAACATAAAAGACATCATTGAAAACTTTTTTTTTTTCAGAATATACCATGGATGATCAGCTAGATAGCACAGTGCGTAGAACAGCAGCCTTGAAGTTAGGAGGACTTGATTTCAAATCTGACCTTGGACACCTACTAGCTGTGTGATCCTAGGCTGGTCACTTAACCCCGTTTGCTTCCCCCCACCAATTTTTTTTAAAGAATAAACCAAAGAATCTTAGAACTGAATGAAATCTTAGAGATCATCTCATCTAACCCTTTTCAACCCAAGCTGTACTACAGACTGGATTGGTATCTATCCAAGGATCTAAATTCTCTATATGGTGATGGTAATGATAATGATGACTGATGATGATGATGGTATGAAAACCCATTCAAAAAGCAATTTAAATTTTACAATTTTGGGAGGTAGCGTACAATTATTACGATTGCCAGTTTATAGATGAGGACACTGAGACTTGGACTGCTCACGCGACTTGTCCCTGCTCACCTAATTAGCAGTGTCAAAGCTTTGCCCTCCTTGGCCTCAGCTCTGGTAACTCAGAAGAATGCATCCAAGCGTCGGGGAATGGGAATGGGAGGAGCAGACCGTACCATCAGCAAGTAAAAGAGGCTAGATTTGAAATCAAGTCTTCCTGACTCCAGGTCCACTTTTGTTGCAGTCACTAGTTTTATGTGATTTGGCATACCCTTTAACTTTTCATTATGATGTCACAAATCACTCTGGCTTTCATTGGCCAATAATAACCCCCACCCAAGCCTCTGTGGCTCATTGTTTAGGTTTTGATGGCTTAATAGCAATTGTCTTCTGTTCTGGCTAGAAACTCTTAAGGGTCTTTCCCTCTCAGATTGATATCTTTGTGACAGTAATTTAGGCCATCTTTTGTCTTAATTCTTACCTAGCCCTTAGTCACGAGATGGGCATTACCTCAGACAAACTGAGACCTGGGAAAGATCTAAATTTGGAAAGGCCAAGGAAAGCCCACTGCATCCTGGGCCTTAGCCAGTTGTCTTGACCTGGGTCTTGCCACTGGACTTGGATAGCTGATAACTCCCCTAAACTCTGCCTCACTTAAGTCCAACCTAGGAGCAATCCACATCCCTTGTGATGTCAGTGGTCCCCTTCAAAAACAAAAGATAAACAGCTCCGACAATGAAATCATGCTTTTATCACTGAATAACCAATATCCCTGGAATATCGATATTACTAATATCATTTGATAGTAAGTGTATCTTCGACAAATATTCCATTTTTCTGTGTCTAGCAGTAAGTTTTCTTTCAAAAAATGTGTGTATACGTATACATATAAATACACGTATACATACACATATGCACACAAACACACACATACACACATACACATTCACACATACACGTATACATACATATACACATACACATACATATACCTACACATACACACATATACACACATATACACATACATATACATACACATACACACATACACACATATACACATACACATACATATACATACACACATACACACATATACACATACATACACATATACACATACATATACGCATATAAAACACACATATACACATACATATATACATATACATACACACATGCATACACATACACACATATACATATACACATATCTATACAATACACATAAACATATAGATATACATACACATGCACATATAAATGTGGATATACATGCACACACATATACATACAGATATACATACACATATACATACACACATACACATATAGATATACATACGCATACACATATAGATATAGATATACATACACATATAAATATATACACACATACATATAGATATACATACACATATAAACATATACATATAGATATACGTACACATACACACATAGATATAGATAAACACATATAAATATAGATACACATACATATATACATGTAGATATACATACACATACATATATACATATAGGTATACATACACATACAGATATACATACACATACACGCATATATAGATGTACATACACATACACATACAGATACACATTCACATACACATATACATATACATATGGATATGCATGCATATACACATACACATATAGATATCCATACATATATACACATACATATACATACACATACACATGCACATATGCACACAAACACACACATATACACATTCACGTATACACACACATACACACATATACACATACATATACATACACACATATACATACACATATACACATACACGCATACATACACATATACACATACACACATACATACACAGATAAACGTACATACACATATATACATATGCATACACATATACACACATGCATGCACATATATACACATACACATACACACATATACATACACATACACATGCACACAAACACACACATACACATTCACACATACATGTATACACACATATACACATACACATACACATACATATACATACACACATATACACACATATACACATACACATATAAAACACACATATACACATATATACATACACATACACATGCACATATACACACAAACACACACACATACACGCATACACACATATACACATACATACACACACACACACACACACACACGCAGTCATTTTGACCTTGACAGACATCAACAAACATTAGGACTTCCAAATATAAATAATTAAAAAAGGACTACAAATAAAACCACGAATTTCTATTATATACGGCTTACTTTTAAAGAGTATATAATACATCCTAGTTTCAAAGTGTGAAAAATGATTTTGAGTAATCATTATCCTGGAGATTCAGAGCTTTCCCCAGCCCCCTTCCTTTAAGTACTCAGATTACATTGACTCTCTTCATCCTGGTCAAACCCCAATCTAAGCTTGCAAATAATTTAATCTAAGGTACAGAAGTCCTGTTTCATTCTGCTCAGGCTTAGGTGGAGACAGATTTTTCTGTGTAGATCCCCAAATCCTGGGGGTGGGGTAGTCTGAGAGAAGAGGTATTTCCTCTGTCCAGTGATGAAATGATATCAGCTCCTGTTGGAGGGGTTTAAAAACTATGTACCCCAACTCCAAAGGGAGACCAGTTCCAAACTGGTTCTCATGCATGCTTGTCAATAATGGGGAGGGGCCCAAGTCGAGACCTTTGCCCCTTACCCCAAAAGAATTTGGGTCTCATTTGTTTTCAGGCACTGGAAACTCTCCCTTGAAATTTCCCCTGCTTGAATTTTCCCACTTGGTCAAGTCTCTGGCATTCACCTGAGGCATCTACCCATTCCAGTAATCCTCTCAACTGGCCTTTCTTCCTGGCCTATGCCTAATCAGTCTCCCAATTCCCACTCCTTCCTTGTCTGTTACCTCGGGATCACTCCTGGCTACTTCCCAACCTTGATCCTATCTGATTCTCTCTTAGCCACATGGTCCAGGTCCTGGCTTGCAGGGCCATTCTCTGTTACCTGCCAGTCACCCCAGACTACTTGGCCACTCCTAGATCCTTCCCACAGTCTTTCTGTATATAAGATCCATCTTGCCTCCATTAAGGGGCTCAGTTTCAATCTGTCCTGTTTGTCAATACAAGCATCACAAATGTTCAGATTCCTTAAGAGTCTAGTTAATGCTTAGATTCCTTAAAAGTCTTACCAATATGGTGGATTTTTAGAATCCCACCTACCCTCTATTGGTGTTTTAATAAATCTCATCTTTGGCTGAAAGTAGGCTTGGGTTGAATTCTTTCGGGCAGGACCTATGTGTTGCTATTTTGGGGTCCCAGCACCCAATTAGACCAAGACTGAGGTTGACAAAAGTGGTCTTGCTTATTCATGTGTCCTTCTGAACTTCTTTCTCTTTTCTTCTAAGCTTTAAAAATATTTCAGTGTCCCTCTTTTCTGTCTTTTCTGCTTGGTTTCTGTGTGTGTGTGTGTGTGTGTGTGAGTGTGTGTGTGTGTGTGTGTTACGATCCATAGTCCCCCTTTCCCTCCAAAATCTCCCTACCCCATTAAAAAAATACCCAACTAATCTTGTAACAGATAAACATAGCCAAGCATAATACATTAACACATTGGATTTGTCAACATTTTAAAGATTTGAGTTCACAAAGCTAGTCCAACAAACCTGTTTATGTTGCTCTAAAAACCATGCCCACAATGTAAGTAGCTACCAGATGAATTCTGGTGCCACCTAATGGATAGACTTTTTCCACAAGAAAATAACTGATAATAATATTACACATTCTTTTTCAGGAAAAAAATTTGCTGTCAAATACATCTTGTTAAGATATGATGTCGATTAAAAATAACAAATATAACTACAGACCAATTTGACCCAATAATTTCATTGTTGGTTTAACATCTCAAAAAATATTATCAAAAGCACCAATAAAAAAGAGATATCTGTCCAAAATTATTCACAGCAGCATTATTTGTACTTGCAAAAAAATTAAATGTTACCTAAGTGCTCAACACTAGGTGGTTAAATAAATTGTCATATATTAATGTTGTGGTTTGAGGTGCTGGGAACCCTGAAATGCTAGGGTACAGAGTGGGTCTGCCTGTAAAGCATTTGACCATTCAAGCCTTCTTTCAGTCAGAGTAGTGAGGTTTTATTATAACACTGGTTAAGTGGCAAGATTTCTAGTAAATCTGCAGTATTTGTGATGCCAATGGAAGCAGGCAAGATTCCCATTGAATCTACACAATTTAATGGGCTTGAGATTGGCATTTTTATACAGAAAAGACTGTGAGAAGATCTGGATGGGATTAAGGAGTGGCAAGTAAGCTAATTAAGTAATCAAGGTAGGCTAGATGCTTTGGGCAGAGGCACCAGTGATCTGGACTACTGAAATGTATGGGAAAATTCAGGGGCTGGGTTGCTTTCAAAGACATGGTCTTTTCCTTTTAGAGGTTCAGGCAGGTCCCGTGACTCCATTATTAATGTAACAAAATACTTTAAGGTAATTAAGATGGACAAGTATGAGGAATATAAATATGGTGGCAGGGTCACATGCTCAGGGATGGTCCAATGAGGCCATTCCATAGAATGCATACTGAGACCTCCTGGCAATGTCCATGGAAACGTGAGGTTGAGTGCAGAAAGACCTGAGTTTTGAGATGACAAAGCAGCCCCCATCATTGGTCATTAAGCAGGAAGACCAGCATGGTGGCTGTAGGCCCTTGGTAGCTAAAGCAATGTGTTAATTTAGATGAGCCCAAGCCTGGGTTTTGGTCTTCTATTTCTTGGCTGAGGATAGAGGACTGAGCAACAATTTTGAGAGGGATGTTTCTCACTTTGGAGGCAATCTTGTTAATTCAAGATACCTGGAAAGCTTGGGTTTCTCAGTTGAGGAATTCTGGATCCCTCAGTTGATTTTGATTAGCAGGCAGGGGAATTTCTGCACTGGAGAGGATAGCTACCAGCAAGAGGAGTTGCTTGCAACTCTACCTCTGAGCTGGTCAGAAGATATAGACCTTGAGAGAGTATTTTAGACAAGGCAGAGTTAGGATGAACTGGGACCAACTAGGGTCCTAAAAACGGCTTCATGTTTGATGTTTTAAATATCAAAATTCTGGGAGAGTATAACAACACCACATTATTACTGCTTCTTGTTTAAATCTTTACTAATGCATGCTTATGAGTCTCATGTTATTTCTCTTGTGTATGGGAAATAGCTGACAAATACATGATTTACGACTGCCCCCGTTGGGGGAGAGCCTAGATATTAGCCAGACCTAAGCTTTGGGTGATTTTCCCCAGAACTTTGCAGTCATTTGGGGTATAAAGAGCCAGAGAGTGAGTCCTACCCCTCTCTCCACAGAAGGCCAGACTCCCCAAGGGCTGAACCTGGTGCCACCTGCATGGGACCAGAGCTGAGAAAGACCTCTTAGTGAAAAGAAAAAGACATGTATTCCACCCAGATCACTGGGCAGATCTTTATGAAATAATGCGAAGAAGGAAAAGAAGACTTGGAAGGAGGATATACAGGAACTACAACCGCATAAAAGGAAAAGCAAATGGGAATGAATGGACAAAGAATCCTGATGGAGACTTAGAGAGAATGATTGCAAAGTGATGACATTTTGTGCGAATTTAACTGGTTGTGTCAATGCTTTATATTTACCATTTTGACTCAGTGACTCAAGAAATTTTTGATATATTCCAGGTTGTTTGTAATAAATTATTTTTGACAATTACAACACATTAGGGTCTATTGACATGCCTCTAGGGATGTTGCTGGTGATTCAGAAAATGGATGAGTAATCAGGGAAAGTTTTCTAGGGGAGGCAGGATGAGTGAGTGCCAGCATCACCCTTGTCAAGTGGGCAAAGCCCACCCAGCCCTCAAAATGCAGGGGATTCCAAACTGAGTTGATAACAGAAAAGTTTTATTAAGAGGAAAATCAGACTCTAGCATAGAGGCACCCCAGTACAAAGGAGCCCACAGCCTAGGACAGGTAGAGGCAATTTATGCCTGAAAACCACAAAGGGGAGGTTCAGGGAGGGGTTAAGGTAAAGAATGGACAGTCTTTCCCAGGAACAGGTGGGACCCAGAAGCAGGATGTTTTGCGGGAATAATTGACCCCAAGTCTGGTTTAGGCCAGTTTTGGGGGGAGGAGGGGAAGGAGGAGGGCACAGCTCAGTAAGGTCAGCCAGCCAACACCAGCAAAGACATCTGGAAGTGAGCAAGATGGGCTCCCTACAGGCTCCCAACTGGCTCCTTTCAGCAAACAGGCTTCCTCTGTGTCTAGTGCAACTGACTGGTAAGGTAACTCGTAGAAAACAGACATTAATCTGGGAGTGGGGGTACTCACACCCCTAAATCAAGTTGCTTATTGTAAAGTAACTAGGTCACAGATAAACTTGAACCCTATCTAGGCAATACCTGAGGTCAGGAAATTTCGAATTTGTCCCTGAGGTTTCTCTTTTACTTCTTTGTAAACTTAACACTACTGAATTCCATCTTTAGGCATCATACTTCAGACTTTCACTGGTCCCTGGATTGAGATATCTGGCATATTGGGTTCTAATCATACTTTCCCCTCCCCCCTTTAAGTCAGTAGCTGTCATGGTACCTAGGTAGCCCAACCATAGATAGATAGCCACTGTAGATCATGAAAATGTGCTTTCTTTGGTTTATTTACAAAGAAAAAGACCATATACAAAATGAGAAATGACGCAATAGGATAGAGGGGTAACATGATGTAGTGGGTAGAAAGATGGCATCAAAACTAGGAAGAGCTAGGTTTAAGCTTCTGATACATATTGAGAAAGTCATTTAACCTGACAGGTTGCTCTAAGATTATAAATTTCTGAGAAAGTACTAACTTGCACTGATAGAAGAAATTTCCTTATCTAGGAGTTCCTTATGTCCCCCCCACCAAAAAATCACAAGTCTAGATGGTTCAGTGGTTAGAGAGCTAGACCTAGAGTCAGGAAGACCTGAGTTCAAATCCAGCCTTAGACATTTACTAGTTGTGTAACCCTGGGCAAGTCACTTAACTATCTGCCTCAGTTTCCTCAACTGTAAAATGGTGACGGTAATAGCACTTACCTCACAGATCAAATGAGATCACATTTGTGAAGCACTTAGTACAGTGCCTGGCACACACTAGGTAAGCACTTAATAAATTCTTTTTCCCTTCCCCCATTTCCATTTCCCCCACTCCCACCCTGCTATACCTACCATAACAGGGGTTGACACTCGCCAGTCCTAGATTATAGTGAATTTAATTTCTCTTTTTCAAACTAGCTACCTAGCTTGGCCCACTCTGGATCTGCCTGTCATCTGGTACATGGTCCCAGACAATTATAATATCTTTCCCACCAGAAAACTGCCAAGTTAAACTTTTTAACATTCAGAATCACTTTCATTCAGGTTATCAGTGGTGGAATTTAGGTATTCAACTTATGTTAATTAACTAAAATGAATTCACTAACATTATTTAACCACTTAAGCCAAAAGTTCTTACCCTGGGGTTTGTGAATGTAAAAAAAAAATTATTTTGATAATTGTATTTCAATATATTTGGTTTCCTTTGTAATCCCATGTATTTTATTTTATCATTTAAAAACATTGTTCTCAGGAGTCCAAAGCTTTCACCAGACTGCCAAAAGGGGTCCATGGCATAGAAAAGGTTAAGAACCCCCAACTTAATCTAATCATATAGTTCCCTCCCTCCAGTTAACGGGTTGGGAAGGAAATGACACCTGGATAGTTTTCACATCTTAAAAACCATAATAATTCAGCCCAAAATATGGGAGCACTCCCATAGGTGACAAAAGAGAACCCTTTCCTTTGTTTGATAACCTCAAAGAATCCGGGGAAAGAGTAGGTGTATGAGGAAAAGGGGGGGCATGTGTGAGCCATTATCCACAACCTCCTGATTTGCCTCTTTCTCACCCCGGATGACCAACCCCCTTCCCCCATGGTACTGACCCAAGTTCCATGGGCCCTGTGATGCAGAGCTGGAATTCTGCCAAGGGTGGGGCACTCTCAGTGTCCAAGATGTCTTGGTGTAGACTGGACTTTGCACAGGGTGTAAACCCCCTCATCCTGAGGGATCTTGGAATGACCTAGAATTTGATAGAACCGCTAGAGACGGAGCTTTGGACAGGATGGAAGCCTGTCCCCTCATCCTGAGTGATCTGGGGATGGCCTGGAATATGGTAGAACCACTGCTGGGTCCCGTCCTGAGTGTCCGGGGAATTGGCTCTGGCTTCTACTTTCTGGACAGTGTTGCTACTTTTGCTGATCTATCGTTTCAATAAGTCTGCCTATCAACTTCAATTCAAGAGGAACAAACATTTCTCTAAGGTAATGGGAACCAGTCAGATGGCCTATAGAGAAGCCCCCTCCACCTACCCTTCCACTCCCCTCCTGTTCCTTCATGATGACTGATTCTTATTTTCTTCCTTTGTTCTATGTCATTCTATATCCTCTAACACTTTTTCCACTCCAATTCACACAGGTGCTCTTGAGGAACTTAGGATAAAGTAAGGGGACAGAGAAGGGGGGAGGCTTGTTTTCTTGTCGTTGAGTCATTTCAGTCAGGTCTGACTCTTTGTGAACTCATTTGGGGTTTTCTTGGCAAAGATACTGGAGTGGTCTGCCATTTTCCTTCTCCAGCTCATTTTACCCATGAGGAAACTAAGGCAAACAAGGTTAAGTGACTTGCTCAGGGTCACACAGCTAGTATGTGTCTGGGGCCACATTTGAACTCAGAAAGATGAAGTCTTCAGGCCTGGTGCTTTATCCACTGGGCCCTCTAGCTGACCTAAGCACTATAAGACTAGAGACCTGTATTGGTATGGAAAATGGGACTTACTGGAAGGTGAGGGCTTGCCTCTTTAGTGTTTTCCTTCTAGAGGGAGTGCAAACCTTTAAAGGAATGCTATAAAGATGGGAAAGGATATAGATTCCTGGGGTAGAAGGTGGGAATCACAGAAAGGAGAGGTTTCTAGCTAGTGTTTATGAACCACTGAATCTTTTATATTGTGTTGTATTTTCAGTGGGGTAAAATAAAAGCTGTCCTATGTTCAATATAATTCCTTAGAATACTTGCTTGGGAACTGGGGACTCTTTTACCTGTATCAGTGGAGTCTTATCTTCTGGGGCTTCCAGAGGAAAATCTTGGTGGGGACAAAATGAGACAGAAATAGGATTTGGGTACAACTCTCGCCTCTTTCCCAAGACTGAACCTGGTCTACGTAAACCTAGAAGAGCTGTGAGGTTACAAGTGTATTATGATTGGGGCAGCTCATTGCCATGTGATGGAGCACAGGCCTTGAAGTCAGGAGGACTTGAGTTCAAATTCAGCCTCAGGCACTTACCAACTGTGTGACCCTGGGCAAGTCACTCAACCCCAATTACCTCAAAAACAATGGCAATATGATTACACGAGCACAGTGATTTACATGAGCACATTGAAGGGACACAGAGGGTTTTTCTGGTTAGATGGAAAATGGAAGAAAATACTCAGGGAAAACTCCCTGGAGGAGGTAGCTTGGAGGTAACCTGAGTACAGTGGCTACTCAAGGAAGGTCCAGAGCCCAGAAAGAGAGTGAAGAGGAAAGGGAAAAGACAGGGAGGTGCTGTGATGGACCATGGGGGGAGAAGCTGTTGTCCACCTTCTTCTGGTCTCCCCCCTCCACCTTTATGACACTCTCCATGAGCCAAGTTCCAGGGCTCTATGATGCAGAGCTGGAACCCTGCCTAGAATGGGACATTCTTAATTCTAGAATCATTTGTTGGTGTTGTACTTTAGAGAATATGGATGCCAGCAACCTTTTCCTAAGCAACTTTAGGGAGATCTGGGATATGCTGCAGATGCTGATGAAGCAAATACTGACTGTCAGTGGTATTGGCTCAGTCCTCCATTTCTGCAGCCTCATTCTCTTCCTTGTGGGCCTCTATCGCTATTCAAAGTCTCGATTTCTACTCCCTGTTAGGAGGAACAGACATATCAGTGAGGTAGGTCTCCCATGGAGACCAGCTCTTCCTTTTCCTCTCTCTTTCCACTCTTCTCCCTGATCTTCTCTATTGACTCTGACTCATGTTAACGTCTTGATTTTTCTCAGCATCACCTTTGAAAACTCTTTCCCTCAATCACACAGACTCACTTAGGGAGAATTGAAGGGCCATGATCCTTTTACAGTCAGAGAATGTGTCTGGTCATCTGACAGTAAAATCCTGAAGTCGAGCGACCTAGCATCCATTGAGAGGGTCCCTAAGTGAAGGCACAGAGTCCCTTGTAGACCCATTCCCCCTAAGTTATTCTTCAAGGCTCAATTAGATCTTGTATTGGTTGTTATAGGAAATGCCCTTGGGAAGGTCTGCATTTATCTGATGAGGGATACTTTGATTTTGAAAATCTATTGGCCTGACATGCGCCCATAGTCTTATAGGTCTGAGACTAAGAAGCTTCTTTCTTTGGGGGAGTTAACTTTGAATTTTACTTATTATTGTTAGAAATGTCTTTTTTGCATTTTTGAATATCCTTGGCTCCTCCATAGTGAGCCTTCCCTTCTAACATACACACACGGGCACATGCACAGGATATCAGCAAAACCTACAGATTGTGTTTGACAGTATATACAATATTCCACACTCACAGGCTTCTGCCTCTACCGTCTTCTCACCTCTTCCTCAGGGGCCAAGCTTGGTCATTATAATGGTTCAACATTAAGCTTTGTTTTATTATTGAGAGACTTCTCCCTGATGCCCAAGAAGCAAGTTGAAGAAAAAAAATAAAGAAGAAAACAGAGAAAAAAGGTCACTATACTCTTCTTTAAGTGAGAAGGAAATATTGTTTAACAACTTTTTCAAATAAAGGCAGAGACAGAACATAAAACTGTTGAAGAAAGTACAACAAATAATAAACGAGTTCTACAAGAAGAAACCGATGGAGGAACAGAGAAACACCAAAGACAAAGGCGATCTCAGAGAGAGAAAAGAATTATGTTTTTTGAAGTAACATCGCCATCTTGTGGTCTTTTTGGAGATTCATGTTAGAACTTTTAAAGCCTTTTAAAACTATATATAGAATATAAAGGGAGATTTCCTCTTGGTATTTGCTCTGAAACAGATGTGACAGATGCAGTAGGAATGGATGTGGTAGTTGGTCCTTGGACAGCAGGACGCTGGGGCTCTGCCATAATGAAATTAAACTAAGGGCTTGATGAGACCCACGAAGCAGAAATTTTCCATTCCTTAGGGACAGGTGGGCAGTAGAGAACTATCTAGCTCCAGAGATGGATATAGCTGAAGATGAGTTGACAGTTAGCCCTGTAAAGGATGGGCTAAGGAAAGGATAGAACCACATGAAAATATGTTCCAAATCACTAATATTAAGAGAAATGCAAATTTAAACACCCAAGATTCTATTTTATATCATACAAATTGGCAAAGCTGACCAAAAAATGGGAAGTCAGTGTTGGAGGGAAGGGTTTTGGTTCTAGGTGAGACTTCTATAACTATCCAGACACATCATATTTCCAACACCTTCTTCATTTCTGTCTTTCAGCGTTTTAGACTGAAGAGCAGAGAATCTGCAGAGAGAGGTAAGGTCCTATGCTTTCTCTCCTGAACTTCTTTGGGATTGGGTCATCAAGCCTTGTGCTCCATCCCCTTGAGATTCTACCACCATCCCCACCTCATCCCAAATATCATTCCCAGGTCCACTCTGTCCTACCTCTACCCCTACCCCATTTCCATCCCCAAACCCATTCTCATCTTCCTTCCTATCCTCATCCTCACCCCCAACTCAATCTTCATTCTCATCTCCATCCCCAGTCACAGACTCTGAGAGGTGGAATGGGTATCAGAGACTATCTAGTTCAACCTAGTCCTGAACAAGAATCCCCCTACCACATATGCCATGAATAGTTATAAAGGTTTTACATGAGACCCAGTGAAGGGAAATCTAAGATTCCAAGGCTGTCAGTTCCAGTTTTGGGGCAGCTCTCATGGTTAGGAAGTCTATCTCATATCAAGCCTAAATCTGCTTCAGTACATCTATCTACCCATTGCTCCTGGCTCTGTCCTCTTGGACCAAACAAAGGCTTAATTCTTCTTCCACGTGAAAGCCTTTTAGATAAGACAGTTACCAGGTTCCCTGAAAATATCCTCTCCTCCAGACTGTGTCAGTCAGTCAAGAAGCATTTGTTAAGTGCTTACCAGGTGCCAGACACTGTGCTAAAGCCCTGCTGATGCAAAGAAAGGGAAAAGACAGTCCATGCTTTCAAGGAGCTCACAGACTAATGGAAGGGATAACATAATAAATAACTATGTACAAATAAGATATATAGAGGATAAATTGGAAGGAATGTCAGAGTGAAGGCACTAAGTCTAATCCCCCAACCCCCACACAGCATGATCTTGAGGCTCTTCCTCAGCTTATTATCAGTAACCCTCCAAAAATGCAGCCCCTAGAACTAAATACCACGGGATGGCACAAACGGGTCTAATCACCTACTTGGTTCGGGACAACATGCCTCTCTTGATGGCACCCAAGTTTGGAATGACTTCTTTGGCAGCTATATCCTACCATTGACTTTTCTTTTCTCCTTCTCCTTCTCCTTCTTCTTCTCCATTTCCTTCTCCTCCTCCTCCTTCTTCTGCTTCTTCTTTTTCTTCTTGTTCTCCTCCTCCTCCTCCTTCTTCTTCTCCTTCTCCTGCTTCTTCTTTTTCTTCTCTTCCTCCTCCTCCTCCTACTTCTTCTTCTTCTTCTTCTTCTTCTTCTTCTTCTTCTTCTTCTTCTTCTTCTTCTTCTTCTTCTTTCTTTTTCTTCTTCTTCTCCTTCTTCTTCCTCTTCTTCTTCTTCTTCCCCTCCTCCTCCTCTTTTTCTTCTTCTTCTCCTCCTCCTTCTCCTCCTCCTCCTCCTCCTCCTTCTTCTTCTCCTTCTCCTTCTTCTTCTCCTTCTTCATCTTCTTCTCCTCCTCCTCCTCCTCCTCCACTTCCTCATCTTCTTTTTTGTGGTGGATGCAGGAAAAATCAGCCCTAAATGAAATCTTTAGTGAATGAATAAATCCATCAAAATAGGGAGTTTCCATTTTAAAAAAAAGGTCTGATTAGTAGAAATGAATTTGCCTCATAGTGTTTTGCATTTCCACTGTGGTATCTGTCAGCTGGTATAATCCATCCCTCTACTTCCTTATCTTCTTCCCTTCCCCTTTCTATAACTATAGTTGGAGAAACGTTGATTTCATCTGGGCTTGTGGGGCAGGATGACATGTTTGGCTGGGATTGCTCTTCACTAATATGCCACCACTAAGTCAGAGCTGATACATTTAGAAATCTTTGGGTTCCAAATGTTTCTGAGAGGTTAACCATGGTTTTGTAGCTTTGGAGCTAAAAAGAAATGGGGACCATCTTTGAATAAAGCAGAAAGCTATTTTCAGAAGGAAGAAGTGGAGGGGAATAGTCTTATCCTGAACCTCTAAACCACTCTCCTCACTTCTCCATTAAAAAAGAGTCTCATGGGTCATGGAATTTGAGAGGCTGATGGAACCTCAATGATCATCTATTCCAACCCCTTTGTTTCATGGATGAGGAAACTGAGGCCCAAAAAAGTAAGGGGATCAGCCCAAGCTCACACAGCTAGCCAGTGGTAAAACTGAAACTAGAACCCAGATTTCCCAACTCAGTTCCGTTTCACCAAGGGTAATATTTCTCCCATAGCACTCCTATTTTCCCCTCTGTTGAACATCTGCCATTTTTCTCACATCTTTTACAAATGAACTTCCATCTAGTCAAACATCTCTCATCTTGTGTTTATGAAGTTTATTATTTGAACCCATGTATAAGACTTTGCATTTATTCTTATTAAATTTCCCTTTATTGCTTTTGGTCCAGCATCCTAGTCTGTTGAGAGCCTTTTGGATTCCAACTTGACTATACAATGTATCAGTGATCCCTCCTAGCTTTGTGTCATCTGTAAAGTACAATACACATGTTTTCCATGACTTTATCTAAGTCATTGATAAACTTATTAACCAGAACAGGACCAAGGGATCACTGGGGCACTCCATGAGACTTCCCAGAGTCACTTAGGTGATATAGGGGATATGTTGACAGACCAGGAGGACCTGAGTTCAGCCTTAGGCACTTACTAGCTGTGTGACCTTGAGCAAGTCACTTAACCCTGTTTGCCTCAGTTTCCTCAAATGTAAAATGGAGATAATAACAGCACCTACCTGTCAGGGTTGTTGTAGAAACTTGTAAAGTGTTTAGCACAGTGCTTGGTACATAGTAGGCACTTAATCAATGCTTATTCTCTTCTCCCTTTTCCCTCTCCTCCTTCCTCTTGAGATGACTACTCTTTGGATCCAGCCAAAGCACAAAACAACTTTTCATCTTGTCTGCCAGAACAGCATGAGCACTCTTCAACTGTTTTGCTAAAGTCTAAGTAAACCTTATATACAACTTTCTTCCTTTTCAAAAAGGAAATAAACAATCTGGAATAATCTATTCTTAATAAATGGTATACTTGAATTAAACTGCTCCAGAACCTTCGAATATCAGCCCTCTGTTCCAAATGAATTATCTCTTCTATTTCCTGAAATTTCTTACCTATTTCTTCTCTTTGGGTGCCAGGTAACAATACTCGGGTGACAACATCTTTTCTATTTCTCCATGTCTTGGTCTTCACCAAAATGTCTTCCATCATGTTTCCCAACTCTGATTCCTAGGTTTTCTCACATGAGGATGTCAGATTCCAGCCCTTGAATGCCTTTGGCCTACCTGCACCTCTCAGCTAGTGAAGTTCCCAAAGAAGAGGTTCATCAAAAGGAAACCAAAATTTGGGCAATTTTCTGAATCAGGCAAACCAAAATACGGACAATTTATTCCCTGCTTTTCATTTATTCTGAGGATGAAGGACATAGACGGCGGGGTAGTGGCTTATTGCCCTTGTGAATTAGCTCAGGGTTGTTAGGGAGTGTGGCCTCCCAAGGTATCTCCTGACTGTTCAGTGTCCCCTAGAATTCTACCGCACTCAGCACACAGCTTAGATGCACACAACTAAAGCTTTTTTGCGGTTTTAAATTTTACATTATTTTTCTGGTTTCATAGCTTGGAGGTCTTACCAGGAAGAAAGTGAGAGCCCCCAGGAGCTGCCATCTGTCCTGAAGAGGTGATCTATCCCAGGTTCCCATCTGCATCAGTTCTAGGTTTCTGTGTCTATCATGGGGTGGGAAAATTGAAGACTTAACGAGGGGGATGTGTGGTGAGGGGGTTGATGGGATGTGGAGTGTGTAGGGGGGAACAGGAGAGACCAGCATACCTCAAATGCCCCTTCCCTAGTTCCCGCCTCCTTAACCCTCTCTAGCCTTCAGCTAATCATTCCTGTTTCCTGCAGCCACAAGGCCAAGCTTTCTGAGAAGGGCAGCAGGATCCAGCAGATGCTATGCACAGACCCCTGCTGTGAAGTGTGCAATTCTGTGGCTTTGGAGGCTGACCTGCTGTTCAAATCCACTCTGCCTTCACTGTCATCCTAGACCCTACCATCAGATGTGTCTCTAAATTTGCCTTCTAACTTTTCACTGGGCCTCAGTCCCCCGCAGAGCACGGGTCCAGCACACACCTCCTCAGTGAATCCTTCTTCCTCACTGGCTGCCAATATCTTACCTGCTCATCCTCTTTCTCTTTCTCCCATCAACCCAGTGGACCTCAGTTTCTCCCTGCCCCATTCCTCTCCTTCAGCTACTATCCCTTTTCAGGCCAAATCCCCCATCAGGGTCCAAACCTACTCACAGTCCAGTACCACTTCCAGGACCCATATATCCCTACTGTCTCACACCTCAACTGTTGTCCGCACTTCCTTGATGACAGACACTTCCACAGAAACCACCCCTCCTGTGGTCTTGGCACCTCCATTACCACCGCCTACGCTCTCGGAGGCCCTCACTTCCTCATTGCAGCCAAATCTCTTGCTGGCCCCATCCATGATCCAAACTCCCTCAGTGGCCCCAGTTCCTTCCATGAAACCCAATACTCCAGAGGCTTCTACTCCTTCAGCCAACCCAGGGGTTCCCCAGGAATCAGCCAGCCAGTGTATTATCCACAACTCCTTACTGGATCTCCAATCAGACACCATTACCTCATCTTCAGCTCCCACTCCTTCTACTATTCCCCCCACTCCTGTGGCTCCCACCCTTTCTACTGCTCCTGTTGCTCCCCCTGCTCCCATGGCTCCTCCAGCTCCTGTGGCTCTCACGGCTCCGGTGGCTCTCCCAGCTCCCCTGGCTCCCACTCCTCCTGTGACTCCTCCCCCTTCCATTATTCCCACCCCTCTGTTGGCTCCCACGCCTCCTATTACTCCCACCCTATCTTTCTCTTCCATCCTTCCTGTGGCTCCTGTCCCTCCTGTGGCTCCCGGCCCTTTTGTAGCCCCCTCCACTTATTTTGCTCCCATCCCTTCCGAAACTCCTGCCCCTTCTTTTGCTCCCACCCCCTTTTTTGCTCTCCCTCCTTCTTTTACTCCTGCCCCTTCTTTGGATTCTGCCCCTTCTGTGGCTCCCACCCTTTCCATCCCCTCAATGGACCAAACTTCAGCCTTGGACTGCTCATTTTTAATACACCCAGCTTACCTACGAGCATATCCCCAACTCGGCCCGTCTCCTTACGTGGCCCACACCACCTCACTGGACCCCAGCTACTCAGGAACTTGCACTACTTCTGTGGCTTCTACTCCCTCTTTAGCCCCAACCCATTCATCAACCTTCACCTCCTCAAAAACTCATTCAATGGACCCCATTTTCTCAAGGAGCCCTGGCTCCTCCTTACCCCCTACTACCCCTCTAATAGCTTCCTTCAAAGTTCCCACCCCATCAACCTCAAGACTCCTCACCTCATCACCAGCACCCAAGGCCTCTCTAGCCCACACTTCATCCATGGCCAGAAAACTTGGAAATGCCTTTCCCTCTTCTGTGGTCCATCTCCCCTCCACCTGCACTGTTTCGATTAGCCACACCCCTTCCCAGGCTTCTACCTCCTCCACAATCTGTACTCCCTCTGTGGTTCACACTCCTCTTATAGTCTCCTCTACAACTCCCACCACTTCTGTGGCCCCCACCTCCTCACAGGCTTCCCCCACCTTACAGGAGAAAACTTGTTCACAGGTCCTTAGGTGTTCATTGTTCCACATTCCCTCTGGAGCCCATACTCATTCCACAACTCAAACCACTTCAGTAGCCACCGCCACCACCTCCTTAGATGAAACAATTCCTTCACAGGTCCTTAGATTTTCACTGGCCGGTACTACTCCTGTAGTCCACAGTCCTCCCAGGGCCCATACCCACACTGTAACTCCCACGCTACCACTGAATCACACCTCCTCAGCAGCTCACACTGCCACACCAAGTAGAAAATACTTGAAGGACCATATGCACATCAAGGAGCCCACCATCCTTCTGAATCTCACAACATTAGAAGACTTTCAGCCTCTGTGACACTCTTCCCCCACTCCAACGCCCTCAAATCCTCCTTTAGCACCGGCTACATGTGAAGAGTCAGACCTGCTGAGCATGATTCCAAGAGTCTTATCCACAGATAATGCTCCTCTGATGACCTCAGCCCCATTGACCTCTGACATTGATGAATCATGTGCAACCTTTTCAGGCTCCTCTCAATGGGGGAATTCCCAAGAGTTCTTAATACTCCCCTATTTATTGCTCTGGGGTTCCCAACAGGAGCCTCCTTCTCTTGGTCCACCAGAACCCTACCTCTGGGGACAAAAGAGAGAACAGAAGGGGACTCTACCCATTCCTATACCAGAGGAAAAGCCACGTGACAATAAGACCTCAGAGTGGCAGGAGAAAGACTTGGTTCCTTTATGACTGCAGGTCTCTGAGGAGGCTACGAATGCCGGAGCCTAGCAGCATCCAGAGGCTAATGAAGTCCCACTCCTCAGCCCAAGTGCCCAGGAGTTCCTGGAAATGCACATCACAGAAAAGATAGCACTCCGTATTTGGAAGGATAAGGAATTACTCAGCCAACCGAGTCCCCATCTCTCACCATGTTTCCACCGCAGGGAATCAAAGAAATTGTCTTTAGTTCTGGAAGATACTGAGTCATCTGTTAAAGATGTGCTGACCCTGGATTCACAGTCTTGGAGTGCCTGTGAGGCAGATCAGTCCTACTTGCATTCTGAAAGGTTTCTTGTCAAGAGCATGAAACCTCGTCAAGAGCAGATGCCCAGTTCCCAGCGGTTCCATAACCCTGTATCCCTAATCCTAGCCCCCACCACCCTTCATTTCCTGAACAGACTCTATTCCATGCCTCAGTGGAGTCCTGAGAACACAGTGAACCATAATCAACAATGCATTCAGCTTTTCTGGGGTCTCCCCTCTCTGCACAGTGAATCTTTGGCAACAACTTACATGGGGTCTAGCTCCTCATCCTGTCCAGGGGCCACCACCAAATTTGCACCAGGGAACAATCCCTTAGTTTTCTTCAACGATCTTACCTACCTTCACCTGCCCAATTCAGCAAATCAACCCACTCCACCTTCTTCAACCCAACGTTTAAAACTACTTCCAACCTCACATCCAACCTCATCCCAACCATGGTCATTACCATCTCCACCCCTATCCCCACCCGCACCTCCACCCTCACCCTTACCCCCAACTCCACCAGTGACCTCACTCCCATCCCCAACCCCTTGCTCATCTCTACCCCAGATCAGGACCTTCAGAACTGACCTCGAAGAGCCCACAATAAGGATCCCAACTATCTACCTGCCTAAGTTCCAGGCCTTGGAATGGCACCTTCTGCAGAAACAGCTCCAGTCCTTATGGGGTGTGCCCCCTGTTGTTCAGAGATCTCATGAAGCCTTCAACCCTTTGCCTCTTCAGCTGCCCCAGGTCCATAAGTCCCCTTGCCCCCAGGTGCAGATTTCCAATCAGCCCCAGGAGCTGTCTTTCTTATCCAAAGATGTCAAGAAACTACTGGAGACCCATCTCCGAAGGAGGCTTGTCCAACAGCACTGGGGCCTGGCCCGGAGGGTCGAAGACTCCATCAAACACCTTGTGCCTCAGACCATATCTCAACAAGATTCAGTGAGGCCCACAAAGCCTAAGCCTGCTACATTCCAGGGCCTCAAGCACTCTGGCAAACAGGATACAGCAAGTGACTCAACAGCTGTTTTAGGTGTGGCATCAGCAATAATTGCAGAGATGGGTCCAGCTAGTCACACAGAGGAGAGCCCAAAGAGTGACCTTGAGAAGAGTCCATTCCCAAACCAACAGGAGGCATTGCAGAAACATTTTCTTCAGAAGAGTGTGGCAATCCTGAGAGTGTGAGTCGTTCCTGGGCCAGTGCAAAGGGTCGATCTGTATCATTACAGCCTACTCAGTCATCACAGAGACAACTGAAAATGAGAGAGATTGTCCCTATGGCTTTATCTATGGAAGACACAGCAACTCAAACCCAACCTCAGCCACAACCAGAACCACAAATCCAGCCCCAACCACAATCCCAGCCTCAGGCTCCTTCACCCACTGAAGAAGTGATTTATGAAGTAGAGCCCTGCAAAGACATTCCATTCCTCCATCCAGAGAGGAAGAAAATCCTGGAATCTCACATTGGCCATATGCGCATTCGACTGAAGTGGGGCCTGCCTAAAAAGGTCCTCGAATCCATCTACCTGTTTAAACTAAAAAATCCCTTAATTCAGATTTCTTCCCCTATTGTAGGTAAGGCCCTGGGGCCTGATACTATGGTAGGGGAAAGAAACCTCCGGGAAATCTGGGTAGGTGGTGTTGCCAGAGAGGCCTCTGCTGCTGTTTTCGATATCTTAGAGGCAGAGAAGGGTTCCTGGAATATTGGGCAGGAATTGTGGGAAGCACCTCAGGCTGGGGGGACTGGGAAGAGAATACATTTAGCCCTAGACCTGGCTTAATGGATAGGGGATTCAGACAGCATATGACTGAGACAGGGTCTAGGAGGGACATTTTAGAGCTAAATATGAAGCATCCAGCATTACTTCCTAGACAGAGGGATCGAGCCCCCAGTTTCAGGAAGCAATTTCAAGGACAGGGGTTACAGGGGCAAAGGGTATTTCCCCTCATCAAGGACAATGAGGAGACAGCAGATGAGAGCCAAAAAAATAATTGCCTCCTTAACAGTCCCTGTGTATTAAACAAGTCCATCAGCTTCTCCAAGCTAAATTTTCACCTGAAGAAAAGGATGGTGGAGAAGGTTTGGGGAATTCCCTTAAGGGTAAGGGAGTCTAGAGAAATGGCCACAAGAAGATATCTCCCTTCCTATCCTCAAATAGAAAACTCTGTGGTAGCTGAAGACTCTGAAAATTTTCAAGGGCGTTCACGTGAAAAAGTGAGTAAAGAAAAGGCACAGATGGCTGAGGGACAAGCCCTCTCTCCAAGAACCCTGGATACCCAGGATTTAAGCTGCCTTATCTTTAAAGCACACCTTAATGATGAGGAAGAGTTCAACCTGAGAGCACCAGAGCAGAGCTACTCTGAGAAGCACATTTCAAACTCTCTGGTCCCGAGTCCTGCTCTTGGTTTTCAGGCCACTGAGGTCTCTCCTTCATGTACTCTGGGGCAAGTGTATGAGGACATGACTGACGCTCAGGGTCTGGTACTCTTGTGAGGTTGGAAGGAGAAAGTCCCAGCTTGAGGGAGTACCAGAAACTTCCATCTGAAGTCACAGACAAAAACCAGGCCAAACAACGGAGATTTCAAAGAAAAAGGAGCCTCGGTAAACCCCAAATAGACCAAGGAATGAGCGATGAAGGGCAGGAAAAGGACCCCAATTTATTGAAGGGCCACACCTCTAATAATAGGTGGCCATCTCAGGGTCCTATGAGCAGAGTTTTAGGGTTCTCAAAGCAGGAGGGTGTACTCCAGCACAAAGTCCCTTTAGAAATCAGTTTAGCAGAGAAGATGAAGCGCTTCTTGAAGAGGCTTTGTCCGAAGAAGAAAATCAGAGCGACAGAAGAGCCCTTCCCTAGGGTAGATGTAGACACAGCTGAGGAGACCACTGAGCAAAGTCCATTCACAGGCAAGCCTCCCTCCAAAGGGAGGATGGTTCCTTGCAGCAGTGGGGTTCCTTCAATTCCAGAGAATATGAGAGTAGTTGGCCTGATCTTAGAGAAGAAGATGGGGGCGATGGATGACCCGTATGCTTGGGAAGGGAGCCAACAACAGGAGAGGGAGCTCCAAACCCTGGAGATCCAGGAAGAACCCACTAGTAGTAAATTTCAGGACCTCAGGGCACTCTCCTCTGCTATGGCTCAGGAGGATAAGAGCAGGTCAAGAGGCCATGGAAAAGGTTCAGAAGGCCACTGGAGTTTGAGTTGGGAGAGGCTGGCCCAGGACAGCGAGAAAAGGGTTAAAAAAAATTCAGAAAACTGTGAGATTCAGAGATGCTGATCTGCCCCCAGAGAAGCTAGCTTCCATTGCTAGTGAGGGGTCCATCTCTTCAGGTCGATTCCCATATCGCCATAGAGGGTCAAGTTTCTCCAGGACTCTAGACCACTCCCAACACTACCCCAAGCTACCTTTTGGGGGATCCTACTCCTTTCACAGGGGATCCCCAGGCCCTTCTTCTCAGTATGGAGTACTTTGGCTCCCACCGAGAGAATCCAGTCTCCCAGGAGATAACTTGTTCTCATGACACATGACACTATTAGCCCTTCCAACTTGTTCTCATGGCATATGACATCATTAGACCTTCCAAAGAAGATAGTTACCATTGTGTTAAGGGCATTATCTTTCCCAAATACATTCTATTCTTCTAACAAGAGTAGCTGTTTTCTGTCCCCTACCAGCGTTTGCTGCATTGCTTTGGGTGGTCAGGGTGAGGGGAGGATTCGTTGGATTGCCCAAGAGATACATGCTCAAAGGAGCCTTTTGGTAAGGAAGGCCCTTTGAAATCAGCTTCTGAGACTTCAGGATAATCTGTTGGCCACTAGAGGGCAGCTCACACCTTGAAGCTGATGATTAAGAGCCTCTTGGCTCCATTCTTTCTTCCTTTGTTTTTTTTTTTTTTTTATTTTCTAAGGGAAAAGAGAAAGTTTCTTATGGATTCACCATAATGGGCCATCTTCAATATTTTTTTCAGTATTTTTTTGGTTCTCCTTTAGCAAGTCATTGACTTGTTTCTCATGGTTTTCTTGCATCATTCTCATTTCTCGTCCCAATTTTTCCTCTACTTCTCTAACTTGCTTTTCCAAATCCTTTTTGAGCTCTTCCATGGCCTGAGACCAGTTCATGTTTTTCTTGGAGGCTTTTGATGTAGGCTCTTTGACTTTGTTGATTTCTTGCTGTATGTTTTGGTCTTCCTTGTCACCAAAGAAAGATTCCAAGGTCTGAGACTGAATCTGAGTGTGTTTTCGCTGCCTGGCCATATTCCCAGCCAACTTACTTGACTCTTGAGTTTTTCAGCAGGGTATGACTGCTTGTAGAGTAAAGAGTCCTTTGTTCCAAGTTTGAGGGGATGCGCTGTTAATTTCAGAGCTATTTCTATGCAGCCAGCTCTGCCACACCAGCGCTCCTCCTTCCTCAAGAACCGCCAACCCGGACCTGACGAAAATCTTAAGCAGCCTCTGCACTCCTGCTCTAATCTGCCGCTTAATTCCTTCCACCAGGTGGGCCTGGGGCTGGAACCAACTGCCGCTCTAGTTCTGTAGCTGCACCTCCCCTTGCTCCTGGGTCCGTGGCCCAACCGCAAACTCTTTTCACTCTGTCCCCTGCAGCTTTTCCAACTAAACTTCTCTGTTGATTTGTGGGTTGAGAAGTCCGGTAACTGCCATAGCTCACTGATTCAGGGCACTAAGGCTTGTTCTGTCTGGCTCTTGGTCTGGTTGGTCCTGACACAGCCAGCGCTGGGCTCCGCTCCCCTCTGCTCCGTGCGGGATACACCTCATCCAGTGACCATCCAGGCTGTCCTGGGCTGGATCCCTACTTCCCTCTGCTATTTTGTGGGTTCTGCAGTTCTAGAAGTTGTTCAGAGCCACTTTTTATAGGTTTTTGGAGGGACCTGGCAGGGAGCTCATGCAAGTCCCTGCTTTCCAGCTGCCATCTTGGCTCTGTCCCTCAACAGAGTCTCCTGGGGGGTTTCTAAAAGTCTGAGGGGAAAAGGGAGGGAGAGGGGTGGTGGTTGACAGACCGTTGTAATCCCTCCCTCTCCTCTTTTCCCTCCCCCACCCCAATTTCCCAGTAGTGCAGCGGTTCACAGATACTCTATTTTTAAAATACTTTATTTTTTTTCATAATACTGTCATTAGAAAAAAATACAAAAAAAACTACTATAAAAACCTTCAGGGGCTCATCAAAATGAGAAAAGCCAAGAAAGCCCCCACACTAGTTCCTTAGGGTGTAGCCACAGACCAGGCCAGAGTCAATAACCCCTTCTCCAGGGTTCCCTGCTATCCAGGATAATATATAGTTGTACAGTGTGGAACAGCAAGGTAGGATATTCTGGGTTCCCCAGACTCCAGGGACAGGACAAGTAGAGCTCCATAGGCCAGGGAAAGGACCACAGAATCTTGGAGATGAAGTGGACTAGGACTGGAGGGGCCTGACAGGGGCTCTGGAAGGGCTGAAGCACTGGGGCAGGGAGGCCAGGGCATCGCTGCTATGACCCTAAATTCCCAGAAGGTGGGGAAAGCTCAAAATCCCCTTCCTTTTGGATCAAGGCTAGCAGCACCAAAGAGCTGCCCAGTACAAAAATGTAACCCATGTGCTTTCAGAGCTTTCAGGGTGTTAGTGGCTGAACTCGCACTTGGTCTTTTCTAGCTTACTATCCATGTACTATTGTGGCCTGTAGTAACTATATACTACAATGATCCTACAGGCGACATCTTTCTTGTCCGTGGTGGAATGCGTGCTGTAGAATTCAAAGTGGTGGAGACAGATCCCAGCCCCTACTGCGTTGTTGCTCCAGATACAGTGATCCATTGTGAAGGCGAGCCCATCAAATGAGAGGTAACCTCCACGCATGTGGTACAAGCTTGTAGATCTTTTGAGTGTATAGGACAATATGGAGTGGGGTGTTGAGGAAGCTGAGTAGAGAATTCATGTGAGTAGAATGGTATGTTGGGAGTGACATGGTAGCAGTTAGAGGGACTGAAGAGCTTCATCTTCAAGTATGGGCCCAAGCTAAGCTGCTCCTTGAGATAAGATAGCCTTCCTTGGTTCTGCCTCTCTAGTATAGAAATAAGGGCTTAGGTGTGGGCCAAGAATCAGCAGAATGCAGCCTTTGGGCTTGATGGTTTCTTGTACTGAACTCAATTGGATAGGGTAATTTTAGAAGAAACATTTGGTCACAGATACTCAGACCTTACTGACAGTTTAGTTTCCCCAAGAATAGTACCTTCAGAAGTCTTGAGGTCTTTAGTTTCCTAGTTCTTAGCCTTTGGGTGACACTCTAGTAGAGTTGTTTTCATCAGCTGGTAGAAATAGCTGTGTTAGAGACCATACTAGGGGGAGATTTCCCTTGGATCTATGACCGGGATATCCTGTGGAAATCTGTTCTCAGGGCCTTCCTTTTTTCTGAAATAATATATACCCCCATATTCTGACATTGGACAAATTTGAATCTTTGGTCTTGTTAATATATGTATGTATGTATATATTTCATTTCATCCAGGATGAAGAGGAATCTGTCAATGAAGTGGGGTATGATGACATTAGTGGTTGCCGGAAACAGTTGGCTCAGATAAAGGAAATGGTGGAGCTGCCACTGAGACATCCAGCCCTCTTCAAGGCCATTGGTGTAAAGGTATTTGACCTTTGGCTTCAGATAAGGCCCTGCCCAGGAAGAACAGAAGGAAGAGAGCGTTTTAAAGTTGCACTTTGTGAAGAGTGAATGGAAAGTAAGGGGAAAGTAAAAAATAGTTGTTGAAGCCTTGATATCATTGTAGGGGGATAGTGAGTGGTATCCCACAGAGGTAATGCTCTGCAGTCATTTTATAAATGACTTGCATGCATATGCTCCTAGAAATCCTGGATTCTGGTACTAGCCTGATTTTCTGAGTCTTTCAGAAGACAGAAATAAATTTGGTAATTAGAAAGGTGAGTGTAAAAATGAGTATGCAATTAATGGGGGCATCCCAGGGATTACACTTTGGGATAGATTGCCTGGGTAGAGGTAGAGCGTCAGTCCTGGAGTTCAGATTACAAGCTGAGTCTGATTCCACACTGATGTTTTAAATTAATAACCTAACATAATATTTACTTAGAAGAAGTGGGATGACTGGATGCTGGGAAGTAATCTTTAGGTAAGTCCCTAATTTGAATGTTATATCCAAGTCAGGTCAATTTGTAGGATGTAGAGAGCCGAGAGAGCATTTAGAGAAAAGGATCAAAGAGAAGTACAGGAATGGAAAAATTGATCTAGGTTACAGTTTGATATTTAGCCTGAAGAAGAAAAAGTTTGAAAGATGGAAAGCTCCTGGAATACAGGAACTGTGTTTCATTCATCTGTATATTCGTCACAGCCTCTTGCATGAGGTAGAGAACTCAGTAATGAATTCAGGTACAACTTGGTGACTGTACGTGGCATGTGAGTGGTGTGTGTGAGGGAGTACTAAGCTGTCACTCTCGTCTCTCATGTCATGGAGAAGGAAACACTAGGGCAATGGGCAAGTCAAAGTTACCTCTTTGAGTCTTAGTTTTCTCACCTTGATGATAATGCAGGAGTCAGGTGACTTCTAAGGTCTTTTTCAACTTTTGTTCTGAATTTTTTTTAATAACGGGCTTGGCACAATAGAGTTTATGTTTGGAAGAATTTACCCAGGATTTAATGAACACTAGAATGGGACAATGATGGAAAGTATGGAACTTGAATCCTCAGAGTTCTCTAAGATCTGTCATTTATTCTTCACGATGTAGTCAACTTGCTGAAGTCTGGGGACCAGGCCACCTTTTGGTTCTAGTTTCTGGAATCTCTGACTAAAACTTTCCAAAGTATTATGTCTTGCTTTTGAGGTTTCTTAACTCCCGAACCCCCTGAGATACAGGTGCTCGTGTCCCAGAATTTTTGATACCTTTTCCCTGTCTTCTTTCCCCTTCCAGCGACTTCACTGTGAACAACTTACTCCTCTTGGCTGAATACTGTTGCTTGTGCTACTAAGGACTCATTCTCATTCTTTTTGTCAGGTTAAATTTTTCATCCTGTCCCCAATATGAGGAGCGTTAGCTAAACTTTTTGAAGGTAGAGAATTGAGGGAGGGAAGAAAACCAGTGTGGGTACTAGCTTATCTCTTTAATCCACTTTGTGCCTATTCCCAGCCTCCTCGGGGCATCCTACACTATAGGCCTCCAGGAACAGGGAAGACCCTGATTGCTTGAGCTGTGGCCAATGAGATTGGAGCCTTTTTCTTTCTGATAAATGGTGAGTTACTTAGCTGTTTCATAGGTGGATTGGATCTGACTCTTTGTGTTGATTTCTAATGTCCTCTCAATATACAATGTGTACACACACACAGACACACAGACACACACACCCACACACACACACACACACACACACACACACACAGTTTTTCCTCTGACTGCTTCCCCCCAGTTTAGTTAAGTCTGAAACAGTTGAGAACCACTGGTTCTGAAAGGGGGTATATGACATTTGCCTCCCCTAGTAGAGTGTGAATTAATTCAAATGCAAACCCTACCAGGGGAGGTAAATGGGCATGCGTCACAGGGCTCTTTTAATTATATTCTATATGTCCTTGCCTCTAGAACTGTCTTCTTTTAGAGTTCAAGAAATAGAGGGACAAGTAACAGTTTGGGAATGGGTGGGCAGGGAAATTAGAATTATTTCATGATCTGTCCTTTCTATATGGGAATGCTGAATTGGCTCTTTAGGGATAATTGAGGCCACTTCTCTGAATGTGCCTGGGTAAGGTCAGAGAGGCCATGAATAATCCATCATCCATTTGGGTCCTTCATCCTCTCAGGATAGAGGGAGGAGTCATAGGAAAAGTAACTTGATGTGGAGGGGAACCACATCAAATTCTCACATAGTTGTTCTGGCCAGCAAATTGTTGGCCAACTTGTCTCCTTTAACTTGTTCTTATCAGCATCTTCATCATCTCATTTTCAAAGCAGGGAAAAATGAGCAGTGTGGCTTTCGTTCATGGCCTTGGCTGTTTACCCAGGTCCAGGTCTGTCAGAAGTGGCTGGAGAGCTTCTCAGAGCCTGGCAGGGGTAGTGAACAATCCCTGTGGCTTCTTCTCCTTGTGGAGAAGAAACCAGCCTCATCTTTGTTTGCACAATGCATCTCTTCAGGTCCTGAGATTATGAGCAAGTTGGCTGGTGAGTCAGAGAGCAACCTGCAGAAGGCTTTTGAAGAGGCAGAGAAGAATGCCCCTGGCATCATTTTCTTTTTTTTTTAAATTTCTTTAATATATTTAGTTTTCAGCATTGATTTTCACAAAAGTTTGAATTACAAATTTTTTCCCCGTTTCTACCCTCCTCGCACTCCAAGATGGCGTATATTCTGGTTGCCCTGTTCCCCAGTCAGCCCTCCCATCTGTCACGCCACTCCCCTCCCATCCCCCTTTCCTTTCTTCTCTTGTAGGAAAGATAAATTTCTATGCCCCATTGCCTGTGTATCTTATTTCCTAGTTGCATGCAAAAACTTTTTTTTATTGCTGTTGTTTTTGAACATCTGTTCTTAAAACTTTGAGTTCCAAATTCTCTCCCCTCTTCCCTCCCCACCCACCCTCCCTATGAAGGCAAGCAATTCAACATAGGCCACATGTGTATCATTATGTAAAACCTTTCCACAATACTCATGTTGTGAAAGATTAACTATGTTTTGCTCTTTCCTAACCTATCCCCCTTTATTGAATTTTCTCCCTTGACCCTGTCCCTTTTCAAAAGTGTTTGTTTTTGATTACCCCCTCCCCATGTCTGACCTCCCTTCTATCATCCCCCCTTTTTTATCTTCTTCCTCCTTCTTTCCTGTGGGGTAAGATACTCAATTGAGTGTGTATAGTATTCCCTCCTCAGGACAAATCCAATGAGAGCAAGATTTACTCATTCCCCCTCACGTGCCCCCTCTTCCCTTTCTACAGAACCACTTTTTCTTGCCACTTTTATGTGAGATAATTTACCCCATTCTATCTCTCCCTTTCTCCCTCTCTCAATATATTCCTCTCTTATCCCTTAAATTGATTTTATTTTTTTAGATATCATCCCTTCATATTCAACTCACACTGTGTCCTCTGTGTGTATATATATACACACACACACACACACACATATATATATACCTACTTTTATACATACATAGACACACACATACATATATATATATATATATATATATATATGCATATTCCTTTCAGCTACTGTGAGATTGAGGTCTCATGAATCATACACATCATCTTTCCATGTAGGAATGTAAACAAAACAGTTCAACTTTAGAAAATCCCTTATGATTTCTCTTTCTTGTTTACCTTTTCATGCTTCTCTTGATTGTTGTGTTTGAAAGTGAAATTTTCTATTCAGCTCTGGTCTTTTCACTGAGAAAGCTTGAAAGTCCTCTATTTTCTTGAAAAACCATATTTTGCCTTGGAGCGTGATACTCAGTTTTGCTGGGTAGGTGATTCTTGGTTTTAATCCTAGCTCCATTGACCTCCAGAAAATCATATTCTAAGCCCTTCGGTCCCTTAATGTGGTAGCTGCCAGATCCTGTGTTATCCTGATTGTTTTTCAACAATAGTCAAATTGTTTCTTTCTAGCTGCTTGCAGTATTTTCTCCTTGATCTGGGGGCTCTGGTATTTGGCGACAATATTCCTAGGAGATTTCTTTTTGGGATCTATTTGAGGAGGCAATCTGTGGATTCTTTCAATTTCTATTTTGCCCTCTGGCTCTATCAAGGCAATTCTCCTTGATAATTTCTTGAAAGATGCTATCTAGGCTTTTTTTTTGATCATGGCTTTCAGGCAGTCCAATAATTTTTAAATTCTCTCTCCTGGATCTATTTTCTAGGTCAGTGGTTTTTCCAGTGAGAGATTTGACATTGTCTTCATTTTTTTCATTCCTTTGGTTCTGTTTGATAGTATCTTGATTTCTCATCAAGTCCCTAGCTTCCACTTGCTCCAATCTCATTTTTAAGGTAGCATTTTCTTCAGTGGTCTTTTGGACATCCTTTTCCATTTGGGTAATTCTGCCTTTCAAGACATTCTTGTCCTCGTTGGCTTTTTGGAGCTCTTTTGCCATTTGAGTTAGTCTGTTTTTTAAGGTGTTGTTTTCTTCAGTGTATTTTTCAGTATTTTTTTGGTTCTCCTTTAGCAAGTCATTGACTTGTTTTTCATGGTTTTCTCGTCTCATTCTCATTTCTCGTCCCAATTTTTCCTCTACTTCTCTAACTTGCTTTTCCAACTCCTTTTTGAGCTCTTCCATGGCCTGAGACCAGTTCATGTTTTTCTTGGAGGCTTTTGGTGTAGGCTCTTGCACTTTGTTGACTTCTTCAGGCCATATGTTTTGGTCTTCTCTGTCACCAAAGAAAGATTCCAAAGTCTGAGACTGAATCTGAGTGCGTTTTCGCTGCCTGGCCATGTTCCCAGCCAACTTACTTGACCCTTGAGTTTTTCGTTGGGGTATGACTGCTTGTAGAGCAAAGAGTACTTTGTTCCAAGCTTGAGGGGCTGCACCATTGATTTCACAGCTATTTCTATATAGCCAGCTCTGCCACCCCAACACTCCTCCTTCCTCAAGAACCACCAACCCGCACCTGACCCAACTCTTCAGCAGGCTCTTCACTCCTGCTCTGATCCGCCACTTAATTCCTCCTGCCACATGGGCCTGGGGCCGGAAGTAACTGCAGCTGTAGTTCTGTACCTGCACCTCCCCCACTGTCCCTGGGGCGGTGGCTGAACGCGAACTCTGACCCCTGCAGCTTTTCCCACTAACCTTCTCTGTTGTCTTTGGTGTTTGTGGGTTGAGAAGTCTGGTAACTGCCACAGCTCACTGATTCAGGGTGCTAGGGCCTGTTCTGCCTGGCTCCTGGTCTGGCTGGTCCTGCTGCCTCCCACACTGAGCTCTGCTCCCCTACACTCGGTGTACGAGAGACCTCATCCAGTGACCGTCCAGGCTGTCCTGGGCTGGATCCCTGCTTCCCTCTGCTATTTTGTGGGTTCTGCAGTTCTAGAATTTGTTCAGAGCCATTTTTATAAGTTTTTGAAGGGACGTGGTGGGGAGCTCACGCAAGTCCCTGCTTTCCAACAGCCCCCTGCCATCATTTTCATTGATGAGCTGGATGCCATTGCTCCCAAGAGAGAAAAGGTATGGATTGCTCTAAGGGAGAGAGGACCCAAGTGAGGGCAATTGGGGTACAAGCTTGTCCATATTGAGCAAGGGCCTTGTCCTTTGACAGACCCATGGAGACATAGAACGTCATATCGTGTCACAGCTATTGACTGTCATGGATGGTTTGAAGCAGAGGGCACATGTGATCATTATGGCAGCAACCAACAGACCCAACAGCGTTGACCCAGCTCTTAGATGGTTTGGTAATGGCCCCCTGGCCTTTCTGATGAATGCTCTTCTCTATGTGATCATAGAATCATATGTATGATCTTAAGATATAGCATGTTAGGCTGGGTAGTAACAGATTCCTGTCACTGCTTTTCCTGAAGTTCCATTCCCTTTCTCCACCTGTTTCTTCTCCTTTTTCTATCCCTTCCCCCAGATCACTTAAGAATAGCAGTCCTCCCTTTTACCCACATTTCCATTAGGGAGGGGGCAGGCATATTTGGCCAGCGCCCAGGGTTGAGTTGTGTGTATACATGCATCCCCACAGGTCAATTTGACAGGGAGGTAGATATTGGAATTCCTGACGCCACAAGACTCTTGGAGATTTTGCAGATCCATACCAAAAACATGAAGCTGGCGGATGATGTACACATAGAACAGGTAAGAGACCTTAGGGGATAAACAGAAGGATCAGAATCTGATAGGGATGAGGGGAGAGTTTGCTGGGCTCTAGTAGCTTGTTGAAGTGGGGCGCTTATCGAGGAAGAGGTATAGCCAGAGACCTGAGCTTTGGGAGATGGACTGTGATCATTCGTGAACTTGGATGGGAAGGAAAACAATTTTGAGGTTACTTTGCAATAAGTTAACTCAACCTGGGTGTGCGTTGTAAGTAACAGTCCAAATGAGGCCACGGCTGTATTTTTTAATTTCTATGAAAATAATCAGGGAAAACTCCCTAGAGGAGGTAGCTTGGAGTTAAGATCAGTACAGTGGCTACTTAAGGAAGGCCCAGAGCCCAGAAAGAGAGTGAAGAGGAAAGGGAAAAGACAGGGAGGGGCTGTGATGGACCATGGGGGGAGAAGCTGGTGTCCACCTTCTGATCTCCCCTCTCCAGCTTGAGACTTTCCTTTATGACAGTCTCCATGACCCAAGTTCCAGGGCTCTATGATGCAGAACTGGAACCCTGCCTAGAATGGGACATTCTTAATGCTGGAATCATTTGTTGGTGTTGTACCTTAGAGAAGATGGATGCCAGCAACCTTTTCCTAAGCGACTTTAGGGAGATCTGGGATATGCTGCAGATGCTGATGAAGCAAACACTGACTGTCAGTGGTATTGGCTCAGTCCTCTATTTCTGCAGCCTCATTCTCTTCCTTGTGGGCCTCTATCGCTATTCAAAGTCTCGATTTCTACTCCCTGTTAGGAGGAACAGACATATCAGCGAGGTAGGTCTCCCATGGAGACCAGCTCTTCCTTTTCCTCTCTCTTTCCACTCTTCTCCCTGATCTTCTCTATTGACTCTGACTCATGTTAACGTCTTGATTTTTCTCAGCATCACCTTTGAAAACTCTTTCCCTCAATCACACAGACTCTCCTGGGTAACTTAGGGGGAATTGAAGGGGCATGACCCTTTTACAGTCAGAGAATGTGTCTGGTCATCTGACAGTAAAATCCTGAAGTCGAGCAACCTAGCATCCATTGAGAGGGTCCCTAAGTGAAGGCACAGAGTCCCTTGTAGACCCATTCCCCCTAAGTTATTCTTCAAGGCTCAATTAGATCTTGTATTGGTTGTTATAGGAAATGCCCTTGGGAAGGTCTGCATTTATCTGATGAGGGATACTTTGATTTTGAAAATCTGTTGGTCTGACAGGAGCCCATGGTCTTATAGGTCTGAGACTAAGAACCTTCTTTCTTTGGGGGAGTTAACTTTGAATTTTACTGATTAATAAGTGTTAGAAATGTCTTTTTGCGTTTTTGAATATACTTGGCTCCTCCATAGTGAGTTTACCCTTGTAACAAAAATTAAAACACATACACACACACACACACACACACACACACACACACGGGCACATGCACAGGATATCAGCAAAACCTACAGATTGTGTCTGACAACATATACAATATTCCACACTCACAGGCTTCTGCCTCTACCGTCTTCTCATCTCTTCCTCAGGGGTCAAGCTTGGTCATTATAATGGTGTAGCCAGAATGGACTTTGTTTTCTTTGAATGACTCAGCTTGCCTTGTTGAGCTTCCCTGGACGCTGGGGCTTGCTCTTCCGGGGCAGGACCAGAGCTTCCTGTGTGATGAGTCGTGGCGCTGGCTGAGGGGAGGTGTGTTAACGTGGTCTACGCTGGGGGAAGGGCCAAGTCAAGAACCAATCGGCCCTGGTCGTTCAGGCAGCGCTTGATGATGTCAAAAACTCTATAAGAGGGGAGAGGACAGCTTGAAGATCCTCCTTTCCTTTTCCGGTTGGAGCCAGAGACGCCTACAGCCAAGCTGAGCTGCCCGTAGCAGAGCTGACTAGAGGCTAGTGGGTAATCTTCTTACCGTAGAGGGGAAGCATGTATACGATTTTGCCTTATACCATCTCACTTCTCTGTGGCCTCCTAGTTACTCTTGTGAGGCGGACTTATTGGGCCTGGAAGCTTTTGATGAAAATATCAAAATGGGGACGCTGGTTTGTGGGATTGTTACTGTGGAGTGTAAATACATGCTTTAGTTCTCCTGCCTTCTGCCTAGAGAATTCCTTATATCCTGCGATTCCGGACCTTTTAGGCACATATGAGATTCTCTTTGAAATCATAAATTCTGCCTTCCTAATATATTTGGCGACGAGGTGGATGGGATCGCTAGATATAAGATCTCTGTTCAGAAGCAGAAGAACTTCAGAGGAAGAGATGAATATCCCAGGGTGGGAGGATCCTTTTTATTCCTCCTTAGCAAAGGAATTGGCTAAAAAAGCCGGACCCTGTGAAAACTGGGAACCAAGGCTACAGAGAGGAGATCCTAAGGATTTGGAAAGGTGTTTACAAGAGGTTGGGATTCAGTCAGGGGCATCACTATCTAGGCAAAGCTGGACAGTGTTATCAGCCTACCGGCTAGTATATGAAAGATTGAGATTAAGTGAAAGAGATGGGGGCACTCCTACCCCACAGCAAGAACGGGAATCTCAGATAGCAGGAGAACAAATTGCTGCTCAAGAACCCACTGACTCAGATGATAACTTTTCTATTAATGTGGCTAGGAGCAACAGGAGGCCAAATAAGCCAAGAGTGCATCCCAACTCAGCCCAGACCAAGCCTGACTGCCTGCTTTGTCCTTGCCATGGTGGCAGGGGAAGCGAGTGGGGGGAAAATGAGACAGTGTTAGGGGCTGAGACAGAAAACGCTACTAGGGTTCAGGACATCCCTCGCACAGAGAATGGGAGATGGTTAAATACTCAGACAAGCGTTCGTCCTGTAGAGAGGAGGAGGACAGAAACCAGAGGTGGCAATTTAGTTACGAGGGAATTTCAGGAAGATTTCTCACCACAAGAGGTCACAGATATTTTGAGTAGATTCAGCCAAAGAGTAGGAGAACCATTAATATCTTGGATGGTAAGGCTCAGTGATCAAGGGGCCGGTGGAATATTAGTAGATAAGAGGGACTGTATGAGATTCATAGGTATCAGCCACGATCCTCTAGTTCAGCAAGCTTTTAGGGAACATCATCAGCAAGGAGATGATGCTAGCAGGACTACTCTGTTGGCATTAGCTGCTGCGGGATGCAATAAGAGATATACTAATGATTCTATGTGGCCCACTGAGCACAGACCCTGGTATTCACTTAAAGATTGTATCATGAGACTAAAGGAGGAGGTAATGAAGACTGCTATTATGACAGGAACTGCCAACAAATATTACAATGATCCCATAGGAATCCCTCATAGGAATTTAATAATTAGGACAGCTCCCCCTGCTTATAAACAACTAATTTTGAATCTGTTACTTGGGGAAGTAGGGAGCCATCTTACAGAGGTGATAAATAAGATTTTACAGTTACATGACTTAGGAGACTGGGGAAGGGACAGATCTCCTCGAGAGAGAAGGGTGAACAGCCAGCAAACTTGGCGCCAAAATGGAGTGACAAGAAAAGAAATGTTCACTGCTCTATTGAGAGCAGGGGTGGGTTTTGAAATGATAGATGGCATTCCAACCAATGAATTGTACAGGATGTACCGAGATAAAGGACTCGATAACAGGAGAGATAGGGAAATAAGAACTGCTCCTGCAAATGCTACAGATGTTGAACCTTCATACCCAAGTGAATCACATGCTAGGGAATACTAGGAAACAGGCCAGGCCCCAGCCCAAATTAAGGAAATACGTAAGCTGGATTGCAGACCTCACATTAACTTGACCATATATTGGAAAAATGGGTCAAGTACAGTAACTAGGGCATTAATAGATACTGGGGCCGAGGCTACCCTTATCTATGGGAATCCAGACAAATTCAGCCATGGAACTCCTATTACCATCACAGGACTAGGAGGGACTGAAATATCAGCCAGACAAGTTAAATTGATGATGAAAATTGGACAGTTGCCCAAGAAAGAATATAGTGTGGTTATTGTGCCTATTCCTGAATACATCATTGGAATAAACATTTTGAAGGGTATGACCTTAAATTTACCTGAAGGGAAATACCAATTTGCTGTGAGGAAAATAGGCATTAATGCAGTCTTAGTGGGGAAAATCAAGATGGATCCAATCACTTTGCCCCAACCTTCTGAAGTAATTACTTTGAGGCAATATCGTGTGCCAGGTGGGCAAGATGAAATTGCCAACACTATAAGAGAATGTGTTGAGGCAGGAGTGTTAGTCCCTACAGCTACTCAATGGAACAACCCTGTCTGGCCAGTCCGAAAGTCAGATGGGACATGGAGGATGACAGTAGATTATAGACAGCTGAACAAAGTGACTCCTCCCTTGTATGCTGCTGTTCCAGACATGGTTACTTTAATAGAGAGAATACAGAAACATGAAGGGACTTGGTATGCAGTTATTGATTTGGCCAATGCCTTCTTTATGATCCCAATAGACCCCAAGCAATGGAACCAGTTTGCTTTTACTTGGCAAGGCCGACAGTATACATTTACACGCCTGCCACAAGGATATATTCATAGCCCAACTATTTGCCACAGGATTGTAGCTGAGCATTTGGATGAATTAAAGCTACCTGGTGTACAGCTTACACATTACGTAGATGACATCATGATACAGGGAAAGAATATAAAAGAAGTGGAGGAGAGTTTAGCATTATTAACTGACCATATGAAAAGCAAAGGATGGGAAATCAACCCCGCAAAGGTTCAGGGGCCAGCTCAAATTGTAAAATTCTTGGGGATACAGTGGAATAGAGGACTGCGAGAAATTCTCCCACAAGCTCGACAAAAAATTCAGGATTTTCCCACCCCTACTAATAAGAAAGAGGCCCAAAAGTTCATAGGGCTATTTGGTTATTGGAGACACCACATCCCACATTTGGGACAGATTTTAAAACCCTTGTATAAAGTCACCAGAAAGAAATATGAATTCGACTGGGGCCTTGAACAAAGTAGAGCTTTTGAGGAAGCAAAGGCTGCTATACAATTAGCTCTGGACTTATGGCCTATGCAAAATGGGCCAGTGGAGTTACAAGTGACTGTACCAGATGACTATGCAAATTGGAGTCTGTGGCAAAAACAACAGAGCCGAAGTGTACCTTTAGGCTTTTGGTCAAGGAAACTGCCCTCATCTGGAGTACAGTATACACCTTTTGAGAAGCAGCTGTTAGCTGCATATTGGGCTTTAGTAGAAACTGAGCAACTAACCCTGGGCCATGAAGTGATATTAAGGCCTGGAATTCCAATTATGACTTGGGTAATGAGTACCCCAGCTTCTCACAGAATTGGACATGCACAAGAGGCGAGCATAATCAAATGGAAGTGGTATATTCAGAATAGGTCCAGAGCAGGCAAAAGTGGAGTTTCTGCTTTACATGAATCGGTGGCGAACATTGGCACTGAGAGAAATGAAAAACCCATTGAATCTAAGCAACAGATGGTGCCATCCTTAGTGAAATGGAATAATGGGTATGATGCACTAAGTGTAGAACAGAAGAAACACGCTTGGTTTACTGACGGGACAGCAAAATATTTAGGACAGAAGAGACATTGGAAAGCAGTAGCCTATAACCCCTGTACTAGGCGAACTCTGGAAAGTTCTGGGATAGGGGGAAGTAGCCAATATGCTGAACTGATGGCAGTACATCAGGCCATCAGAATGGAGAAGGGAGGACAGTGTCATATATTTACTGATTCATGGGCGGTAGCTAATGGATTAGCTACTTGGATGCCTATATGGAGGAATCAGAATTGGGAGATTCATGGCAAACAAGTTTGGGGTAAAGAGTTATGGGAAAATATATGGGACATGTCTTTGGTTACGGATTTGTCAGTTTTTCATGTTGATGCTCACGCGACCCTGACCACACCAGAGCGTGAGTACAATGCACACGCGGATCGACTAGCAAAGATTGCCACTGAATGTATTGTCCCTACTCCAACTCCAACTGATGACTTAGCCTTAGTGAGATGGGTCCACCAGACCTCCGGCCATTTAGGGGTCCAGGCCACCCACCGATGGGCACAGGATCGAGGTATCAGTATCTCTCATGCGTTGTTAAAACAAATAACAGAGGGGTGTTGTATATGCCAATTAGAAAAAGAACGAACTCTTCCTAGGATAGTAACTGGAGAAATAGCAAGGGGAAAAGTTCCAGCCCAAATTTGGCAGATAGATTATATTGGCCCACTACCCCAGGATAAAGGATGTAAATATGTATGTACGTGTGTTGACACCTATTCAGGTGTCCTAGTGGCTTGTCCTTATAAGGATGCAACTCAGAAAAACACCTGTAAAACCCTAGATATTGTAAGTTTATACTATGGAACCCCAATGCAGATTCAAAGTGACAATGGGTCACATTTCAAGGGCAAAGAAGTGAAAAGATATTGTGTGTTGAATAATATAGAATGGATATATCATATTCCATATTACCCACAAGCATCTGGGCTGATTGAAAGAATGAATGGATTGTTGAAAGAACAGCTGAGAAAATTAAGCTCTAATAATTCATATCGACATTGGAAGGATAATTTGTCTATTGCCTTACGTAATTTGAACAATAGGCCCTTAGGGGGGAGTACACCTCTAGCCAGAATGATGACCCCAAATTTGCAGATTAGAGAACAGCAAACACGTGAGATCCAAAATATTGAATTTTGGACTGTGAGGGAAGATGTCCCCCTACCATGTCCAGGAACACCTGGTTCGGCAGGATATGATTTACATTGTATAGAGAATTTTAGGTTGAATAGGAAAGAGATAAGAAAAACCCCTACTGGAGTATGTATGAGAATCCCCAAGAATCATTTTGGATGGATATTACCTAAACCAGGATTAGCAGCTCAAGGAGTACATGTATTGGCTGGAGTGATAGATTCGAATTATCAAAAAGAAATTGTTGTGACACTCCAGAATTTGGGTGAAAAACCTGTACAATTTGGTAGGAATGATAGGATAGTTCAAGTGATTATTATCCCCTGTGAAAAAATACCCTTTGTGAAAACTGACCCTCCTCCCAGAATAACTACTAGAGGGGCAAAAGGGGCTTGCTCCATTGATAGAATAAAGTTGGGAGCTAAGGTATGGGTAAAACGGAAGCCAGATGATATTCCAAAGGCTGCAGAAGTCATAGCCCATGGGAAGAACAACACTGTAACAGTTGTCTATTCAGGGGAAGATAATTACCAAATCGTACCCCTGAACCATATATTTTACCGTGAATAGGGCTATAATATTAGATTCACGGACCCCACAGGTATGGCTAATGCTGGTAATTGACACAAGCCACTCAGAGGGAAGGTGACTTTGTGTGATTAACGGATAAAAGCTTGTACATCTGGGGAAAGTCTGGGAGGACAATCCTAGTCTATCTAGGAAGGGATCCTCCTGGTTTCCCTTGTACATCTGGAGAAAGGCTGGGAAGACAATCCTAGTCTATCTAGGATGGGATCCTCCTGGTTTCCCTTGTACATCTGGGGAAAGGCTGGGAGGACAATCCTGGTCTCCATCTAGGGTGGGATCTTCTTGGCTTAGTTTCCTCATTGTGTTCCATTTAAAAAGAAACATTTCCCATCTGAGTTTGGCTCTGATATTGGATTTCTGCATAACTGAAATTTCAACTAAACTGGAGATGATTTTATTTAAAGGATAATAGCCCATACTTGCCTACTCTTTTTGTTTTCTGTTTTAGTTAACCTTGTCGCTAGTTCTGTCTCCTGCAGGTTTAAGCACCCTGCAGTTTCCGGTGACTGCCTAAGTACATAGCATTCTTGGAATTCCTGCCAGCTCGCTAAAGAACTGAACTCTGGAATGGGACTCTTTGGGGCAGGGACACCTCTACATCCAATTTCAGCAAGAAGAAGCTATGGAAAATGAGACCTTCACCCATTACCCCAAGATTTTGAGCCCCAATTGTTTGAGGGGGGGAATGATGATAGTGTTCTGTGTACTTATTTTGTGTTGTCCTTGCTATATTGTTTTATTGTTATGATATTATTGATCCTATGTAATGGATACAAAGATCTAGGGGTGGACATTTAAATTATTAATAATTATTTTGGGATGATTGATTGAAGAGATTATCTGGCTGGGATCTAGGGGTGGATCACATTTGAATCGTAAACCAATATTTGGGAATGTCACTGAATGATATGTTTTGCTTTATTGTGAATGATATGTTTTAGTTTCCTGCATAATTGGATCACAATGTTCTAGGATATATAATTTAATTTGAATTATGATTGGATTGTGCATCCTAGAACATTGTGAGGGGTGGAGTGTAGCCAGAATGGACTTTGTTTTCTTTGAATGACTCAGCTTGCCTCGTTGAGCTTCCCTGGACGCTGGGGCTTGCTCTTCCGGGGCAGGACCAGAGCTTCCTGTGTGATGAGTCGTGGCACTGGCTGAGGGGAGGTGTGTTAACGTGGTCTACGCTGGGGGAAGGGCCAAGTCAAGAACCAATCGGCCCTGGTCGTTCAGGCGGCGCTTGATGATGTCAAAAACTCTATAAGAGGGGAGAGGACAGCTTGAAGATCCTCCTTTCCTTTTCCGGTTGGAGCCAGAGACGCCTACAGCCGAAGCTGAGCTGCCGATAGCAGAGCTGACTAGAGGCTGGTGGGTAATCTTCTTACCGTAGAGGGGAAGCATGTATACGATTTTGCCTTATACCATCTCGCTTCTCTGTGGCCTCCTAGTTACTCTTGTGAGGCGGACTTATTGGGCCTGGAAGCTTTTGATGAAAATATCAAAATGGGGACGCTGGTTTGTGGGATTGTTACTGTGGAGTGTAAATACATGCTTTAGTTCTCCTGCCTTCTGCCTAGAGAATTCCTTATATCCTGTGGTTCCGGACCTTTTAGGCACATATGAGATTCTCTTTGAAATCATAAATTCTGCCTTCCTAATATAAATGGTTCAACATTAAGCTTTGTTTTATTATTGAGAGACTTCTCCCTGATGCCCAAGAAGCAAGTTGAAGAAAAAAATGAAGAACAAAACAAGAGAAAAAAAGGTCACTATACTCTTCATTAAGTGAGAAGGAAATATTCTTTAACATCTTTTTTCAAATAAAGGCAGAGACAGAACATAAAACTGTTGAAGAAAGTACAACAAATAATAAATGAGTTCTACAAGAAGAAACCGATAGAGGAACAGAGAAACACCAAAGACAAACATGATCTCAGAGAGAGAAAAGAATTATGTTTTCTGAAGTAACATCGCCATCTTGTGGTCTTTTTGGAGATTCATGTTAGAACTTTTAAAGCCTTTTAAAAGTATACATAGAATATAAAAGGAGATTTCCTCTTGGTATTGGCTCTGAAACAGATGTGACAGATGCAGTAGGAATGGATGTGGTAGTTGGTCCTTGGACAGCAGGATGCTGGGGCTCTGCAGTAATGAAATTAAACTAAGGGCTTCATGTGACCACAAAGCAGAAGTTTTCCATTCCTTAGGGACAGGCGGGCAGTAGAGAACTATCTTGCTCCAGAGATGGATATGGCTGAAGATGAGTTGGCAGTTAGCCCTGTAAAGGATGGGCTAAGGAAAGGATAGAACCACATGAAAATATGTTCCAAATCACTAATATTAAGAGAAATGCAAATTTAAACACCCAAGATTCCATTTTGTATCATACAAATTGGCAAAGCTGACCAAAAAAATGGGAAGTCAGTGTTGGAGGGAAGGGTTTTGGTTCTAGGTGAGACTTCTATAACAATCCAGACACATCAGATTTCCAACACTTTCTTCATTTCTGTCTTTCAGCGTTTTAGACCAGAGAGCAGAGAATCTGCAGAGAGAGGTAAAGTCCTATGCTTTCTGTCCTGAACTTCTTTGGGATTGGGTCATGAAGCCTTGTGCTCCAACCCCTTGAGGTTCATTAATATGCCACCACTAAGTCAGAGCTGATACATTTAGACATCTTTGGGTTCCAAATGTTTCTGAGAGGTCAACCATGGTCTTGTAGATATCAGATGCTTATTAGAGATATTGGTGTAAAGATTTTTCCCCCTCAATCGCCAACTCCTCTTCTTATACAGTTGTGTTGATTTTGTTAGGGTAAAGCTTTTCAATTTCATGCAATTAAAATGATCTATTTATTTTTTGGAGTCACCTCAATGCCTTATTTGGTTGAGTTCTCTTCCTATCCATATGGGAGCCATGTGGGGAGCAATACAAGTATAGCTTTAACTGCTCCATCCCAGGTCCCAAGCACATTGAGTGGTTCCCTGAAAGATACCCTTGTAATCCAACATGGCTTCTGATTGTCAGAGAGACTTCTGAGAGACTGGGGTGAAAGAGGCAGAGCTCAGGAGAGACAGGGTGAAAGAGAGAAGCCTTGAACTTTGCAATGGCTAATGGAAGTCCACACACTTGCAAATATGTGGAGAAAGCTGCCCCTTCCCCATATGACCCTTGATTCCCAGTACCTGCACCCCAAGGGACAGATAAATGAATCATTTACTAAGTACTTAACTATACTTGTCATCTTCCCCATTAGAATGTAAGCTCCTGTTGAGTAGGGATTCTTTCTAACATCTCTCATGGTGTCTGGCCTGCAATAGAAGAATGGCACACACTCGGGAGAATGACAAGGGCTAGATCTAGGTCTGAAAATCATCTGTATAATGATTTCCTTAATAAATGCTTGTTGATTGATTTGAGGGCAAGGGATAAAAGATGGACAGCTGACATTTTCTAGTGTTACCCTCATCAGGTAAAATTGAGGAGGGACTCTAGCCCATTGGGTAAACTTCCTTTTGTGAATTTATGGTAGGGAATGGACAGGTGCTGGAGGATTGCTTGTAATATGAATTATTGGATAGAACAACCAAATTGATGAGATCCCAGACCCATTCCACTGATTAAGTACATTCTATTGATGCCTTTTGTTTTCATACCACAATCAGTTTTGAAAAAGAAAATCTTCCATCAAGACTGAATTCTCCTTTACAACAAAAAATGATTAAGTGAAAACTTTTGACCCAGTAGGTGCAGCTGACTATATATCTATATCTATATATCCATCTGTATCTATCTATATGTATCTATCTGTATCCATCTATATCTATCTATCTATCTAAAATACTCAGTCCTGGGAGTCCTCCAGGGTCACCTCTGGCTTTTTACTTACTCAGAGTCTGACTTGTTTTTAGGGACCTTTTCATGTACAGTGTTTTGCTCATCATATCTATCTCTATCCTCTGTTTATTTCACATTGCTTCAGTTCTTACAACTCAACTCAATTCTGGTTTTTTTCATACTTGTCATTTTTATTGCATAATAACATTCTACTATGTTCTCATATCCCATTTTGTTTCCAGTTCTTTGCTTTTGCGAAGAACATTGCTATGAATATTTGAATAAATATTGAACTTACATATTAGTGTCTTTCTTTCCTTGGATCTGCCCAATGGCAGTCACTGGGTTTGGTAATCTCAGCTAAGCCTAGTAGTCTTTTCCCAATTCTCATTCTTCTTGAGCTTTCTGAAGTGTCTGACACTGTTGACAAACCCTTCCTCCTTGGTACTCTCTCCTCTCTGTTTTTTCATGATTCTGCCCTATCCTGGTTCTCCTCCTCCTGGCTGACTTCTCCTCCTTAGTCACCTTTGATGAATCATCATTCTTGTCTTACCTCCTATTCATGTATGTTCCCGAGATTCTGTCCTAGAATTCCTTCTCTTTTCTTTCTACTTGCATTTGCAGCTCTTATATTAGTTCCCATTAGTTCAATTTTTATCTTTATTCCAAAGATTTCCAAAACTACATATCCAGTCCCCATCCTTCTCCTGAGCTCCAATATCACATCTCCACATCCACATCCATATGGATGTCCACTGGTTATCTCCATCTATATGGATGTTCCATAGGCATCTCAAATTAACATGACCAAAATGAACTAATTACCTGTCCTTAACACCCCTCCTTCCACCAACCTAAAGATTGATATCTTCCAGTCACTCAACTTTTGGAACCTTGGAGTCTCTCTCAACTAATTCTGACTCTCCCTTACACCTGCCCCCATAGTCAACCAGTTGCCAAGTTGCCAAAACATTACCTGCATCATTGCCTCTCCTCTGGACTATTATAATAGCCTCCTAATGAACTGGTTTCCCTTCTATTTCCTTTCCAACCCATCTTCCAAACAGTTGTGAAATTGTATTCCTAAAGCATAGGCCTGACTCTGTCAATCAAACAATCAATTAATTAACAAGCACCAAGGGCCAACTGTGTGCCAGGCTCTGCAGCTGCAAAAAAACAAAACAAAACAAAGAAAAACCCAAATAGTCTTTGTTTTCTGGGAACTTATATTTTATTGAAAAAATATGCAAACATTCAAGAAAATACAAAATATATACCAAGTAAATTTTGGGGTGGTGGTGGTGGGGAGAGGAGGCACTAGCAGCTGGGCAGATGAGAAGAGACCCCATGTAGGAGGTAGCACTTGAGCCAGGGATTAAAGAAAGCTTAGGGATTGCTAGAGACAGCAGTGAGGAAGAAGTGCATTCCAGGCATGGGGGACAGACTGTACAAAGGTACAGAAGTTTACGGAACAACAGAATTGGAGAGTTGGAAGGGATGTTAGAAGAGGGATGGAATTGTCTGTGGGGGAAACAGTAAATAGGCTGGTTTGGCTGGACCACGGCGCGTGAAGGTGACTCCTATCTAAATTTGAAAAATTAGATGAGAGAGAGCTTGTGAATGGCTTTAAATGCTGAACAGAGGAATGGGTATTTTTATCTGAAAGGTAAGGGAACCATTGGAGCTTTTGGACCATGGTGGTGACGTGGTCAGATCTGTGCTTTAGGAATGTAAGTCTGGAATCTGTGTGGAGGATGGATCAGAGAGCGGACACAGGAGGGTCTATTGCAATAGTCCAGGTGAGAGGTGAGATGGATGGACGTGAGGCATGTTGTGAGTAGACGTAAGAAGACTTGGCAGCTTACTGGACATGGGGGGGAGAGAGAGTGAAGTCTTGAAAAGGATGGAGGCATCTAGTGGTACAGTCTCTAGAGTGCTGGGCCTAGAGTCGTCAGGAAGACCTGAGTTCAAATCTGATTTCAGACTCTTACTAGCTGTGTGACCCTGAGACCAGGTCATTTAACTTTTGTTTGCCTCAGTTTCTTCTACTGTAAAAATGGGCATAATAGTAGCACCTACCTCACAGGGTTATTTGAGGATCAAATGTAATAATATGTTTTTTAAAATTTATTTTTAGTTTTCAACATTCTTTTCCACAAGGTTTTGAGTTACAAATTTTCTCCCCATCTCTATCCTCCCCCCATCAAAAGATGTCATGTATTCTGATTGCCCCTTTCCCCAGTCTACCCTTCCTTCTATCACCTCACTCCATGCCCCCCATCCCTTTCCCCTTACTTTCTCGTAGGGCAAGATAGATTTCTATACTCCATTGCCTGTATATCTTATTTCCCAGGTGCATGCAAAAACAATTTTTAAACATTTGTTTTTAGAACTTTGAGTTCCAAATTCTCTCCCTTCTTCCCTCCCCACCCACCCGCCTTGAGAAGGCAAACAAATGAAATAAGATTTGTAAAAAAAAAAAAAAAAAGTGCTTAATTTTTACAGCCAGTGTCTCTGATAAAGGCTTAATTCCTAAAATATATAGAGAATTGAGTCCAATTTATAAGAATACAAGTCATTTTCCAACTGATAGATGGTCAAAGGATAGATGAAGAAATTAAAGTTATCTATGGTCATATGAAAAAATGCTCTAAATCACTATTGATTAAAGAAATGCAAATTAAAACAACTCTGAGGTACAACCTCACACCTATCAGGTTGACTAATATGACAAAAAAGAAGATAATGATAAATGTTGGAGAAGATGTGGGAAAATTGGAACACTAATGCATTGTTGGTGGAGTTGTGAACTGATCCAACCATTCTGGAGAGCAATTTGGAACTGTGCCCAAAGGGCTATAAAACTGTGCACACCCTTTGATCTAGCAATAACACTACTAGGTCTGTATCCCACAGAGATCTTAAAAAAGGGAAAAGGACCCACATATACAAAAATATTAATAGCAGCTCTTTAGGTGGAAATTGAGGAGATGCCCAAGATTTGGGAAACGGCTGGACAAGCTGTGGTATATGAATGTAATGGAATACTATTGTGCTATAAGAAATGATGAGCAGGTAGATTTCAGAAAAAATCTGGAAAGATTTATATGAATTGATGCTGAGTGAAGTGAGCAGAACCAGGAAAACATTGTGCACAATTAACAACAACATTGTGCAATGACCAACTTTGATAGACATGGCTCTTCTCAGCAATACAATGATCTAAGACAATCCCAAAAGACTTGTGATGGAAAATGCCATCCACATGCAGAGAAAGAGCTGTGGAGTCTGAATGCAGAGAGAAGCATTCTATTTTCTCTTCTTTTTTCTTTCTCATGGTTTGTTCTGATTCTTCTTTCACATCATGACTAATGTGAAAATATATTTAATATGATTGTACATGTAAAACCGATATCAGATTGCATGCTGTCCTGGGGAAGGGCAAGAGGATGGAGGGAGAAAAAATTTAGAATTCAAAATCTTATAAAAGTGAATGTTGAAAACTAAAAAAAAATTAAAAATAAAAAAATGCGTGGCGCGTGGTAAGTGCTATATAAATGCTTATTCTCTCACTCTTATCTTTCAAACCTAGATGACTGGGAGAATGGAGGTGCCCTAAATAGAGTAATGAGGAAGAGGGGTGATCACTAAGCCTGCTCAAGAAGCTTCCATGGTTTCCCATTTCCTCTAGAATAAAATGTCAGCTCCTGTTTGACATTTAAAGTCCTTTACACTCTGGCTCCAATCATGTCTTTCCAGACTGATTTCATATGAAACCCCCTCACACATGTAAAGTCTAAAATATCCCACCTGTTGTTCCTCTTATGGGACATTCTATATATTAGATATAGATCTATAGGCCTTTCTATAGATTATTGCATAGGCCTGGAATGCCTGCGGAAAAATGATTTCTCCCCCTTTCCCTCTTAGAATCCTGCTGTCTCTTCAAGGTTTACCTCAAGAATAAAAATAGGAAGAAGTCTGTCTTGATCTTCTCAGCTGTTAGCGCAACGCACCCTACAATTAACTTTGTGGATATTTTAAATTTACTCACCTGCATATAGTATTTTCCTCTAACAGAATTGAAGTTCTTTGAGGGCAGAAATCCTGTGTGTGTGTGTGTGTGTGTGTGTGTGTGTGTGTGTGTGTGTGTGTACAGAGTAATCCTTAATAAACGCTATACTTGAATTAAACTGCTCCAGCCCCTTTGAATATCAGGCCTCTGTTCCAACTGAATTATCTCTTCTATTTCCTGAAATTTCTTATCTATTTCCTTTCTTTGGTAGCCGGGTAACAATACTGGGGTGACAATATCTTTTCTATTTCTCCATCTGTTGGTCTTCACCAAAAAGTCTTCTATCTTGTTTCCAACTCTGATTCCTAGGTTTTCTCACATGAGGATATCAGATTCCAGCCCTGGAAGGCCTTTGGCCTGCGCCTCTCAGAAAACGAAGTTCCCAAAGAAGAGGCTCATCTAAAGGAAACCAAAATTTAGGCAGTTTTTTCAATCAGGCAAACCAAAATACAAACAATTTATTCCCTGCTTTTCATTTATTCTGAGGATGAAGGAAATAGAAGGCAGGGTAGTAGCTTATTGCCCTTGTGAATTAGCTCAGGGTTGTCATGGAGTGTGGCCTCCCAAGGTATCTCCTGACTGTTTAGAATTCTACCGCACTCAGCACACAGCTTAGATGCACACAACTGAAGCTTTTTTGCAGTTTTAAATTTTACATTATTTTTCTGGTTTCATAGCTTGGAGGTCTTACCAGGAAGAAAGTGAGAGCCCCCAGGAGCTGCCATCTATCCTGAAGAGGTGATCTATCCCTGGTTCCAATCTGCATCAGTTCTAGGTTTCTGTGTCTATCATGGGGTGGGAAAATTGAAGACTTAACGAGGGGGATGTGTGGTGAGGGGGTTTGTGGGATGGGGAGTGTGTAGGGGGGAACAGGAGAGACCAGGATACCTCAAATGCCCCTTCCCTAGTTCCTGCCTCCTTAACCCTCTCTACCTTCAGCTAATCATTCCTGTTTCCTGTAGCCACAAGGCCAAGCTTTCTGAGAAGGGCAGCAGGATCCAGCAGATGCTATGCACAGACCCCTGCTGTGAAGTGTGCAATTCTGTGGCTTTGGAGGCTGACCTGCTGTTCAAATCCACTCTGCCTGCACTGTCGTCCTGGACCCAGCCATCACATGTGTCTCTAAATTTGCCTTCTAACCTTTCACTGGTCCCCAGTCCCCCGCAGAGCACAGGTCCAGCACACGCCTCCTCAGTGAATCCCTCTTCCTCACTGGCTGCCAGTATCTTACCTGCTCATCCTCTTTCTCTTTCTCCCCTCAACCCAGCGGACCTTAGTTTCTCCCTGCCCCATTCCTCTCCTTCAGCTATTACCCCTTTTCAGGCCAAATCCCCTATGAGGGTCCAAACCTACTCACAGTCCAGTACCACCTCCAGGACCCATATATCCCTACTGTCTCACACCACCACCGTTGTCTGCACTTGCTTAATGATGGACACTTCTACAGAAACCACCCCTCCTGTGGTCTTGGCGCCCCCATTAGCGCCTACGCTCTCGGAGTCTCTCACTTCCTCATTGCAGCCAAATCTCTTGCTGGCCCCATCCATGATCCAAACTCCCTCAGTGGCCCCAGTTCCTTCCATGAAACCCAATACTCCAGAGGCTTCTACTCCTTCAGCCAACCCAGGGGTTCCGCAGGAATCAGCCAGCCAGTGTATTACCCACACCTCCTTACTGGATCTCCAATCAGACACCACTACCTCATCTTCGGCTCCCACCCCTTTTACTACTCCCCCCACTCCTGTGGCTCCCACCCTTTCTATTGCTCCCGTGGCTCCCCAGGCTCTCCTGGCTCCCCTGGCTCTCGTGGCTCTCCCGGCTACTGTGGCTCCCACCCCCCCTGTGGCTCCTCCTCCTTCCATTATTCCCACCCCCATTTTGGCTCCCACCCCTTCTGTGGCTCCTCCTCCTTCCTTTATTCCCACCCCTCTTTTGGCTCCCACCCCTCCTATTACTCCCATCCTATCTTTCACTTTCACCCTTCCTGTGGCTCCCGTCCCTCCTGTGGCTCCCGGCCCTTTTCTAGCCCCCTCCCCTTATTTTGCTCGCATCCCTTCCGTTACTCCTGCCCCTTCCTTTGCTCCCGCCCCCTTTTTTGCTCCCGCCCCTTTTTTTGCTCCCCCTCCATTTACTCCTGCCACTTCTTTGGACTCTGCCCCTTCTGTGGCTCCCACCCTTTCTGTTGCTTCCATCCCCTCAATAGCCCAAACTTCAGCCTTGGACCGCTAGTTTTTAATAGATCCAGCTTACCTACGAGCACATCCCCAACTCGGCCAGTCTCCTTAACGTGGCCCACACCACCACACTTGACCCCAGCTACTCAGGAACTTACACCACTTCTGTGGCTTCTACTCCCTCCTTAGCCCCCACCCATTCATCAACCTTTAGCTCCTCAAAAACTCCTTCAATGAACCCATTTTCTCAAGGAGCCCTGGTTCCTCCTCACCCCCTACTACCCCTCTAATAGCCTCCTTCAAAGTTCCCATCCCATCAACCTCAAGATTACTCACCTCATCACTAGCACCCAAGGCCTCTCTAGCCCACACTTCATCCATGGCCAGAACACTTGGAGACGCCTTTCCCTCTTCTGTGCTCCATCTCCCCTCCACCTGCACTCTTTCGATTAGCCACACCCCTTCCCAGGCTTCTACCTCCTCCACAATTTGTACTCCTTCTGTGGTTCACACTCCTCTTATAGTCTCCTCTACAACTCCCACCAATTCTGTGGCCCCCACCTCCTCACAGGCTTCCCCTACCTTACAGGAGAAAACTTGCTCACAGGTCCTTAGGTGTTCATTGTTCCACATTCCCTCTGGAGCCCATACTCATTCCACAACTCAAACCACTTCAGCAGCCACAGCCATCACCTCCTTAGATGAAACAACTCCTTCACAGGTCCTTAGATTTTCACTGGCCGGTACTACTCCTGTAGTCCACAGTCTTCCCAGGGCCCATACCCACTCTGTAACTCACATGCTACCACCGAACCGCACCTCCTCAGCAGCTCACACTGCCTCACCAAGTAGAAAATACTTGAAGGACCATATGCACATCGAGGAGCCCACCATCTTTCTGAAGCCCTCCACATTAGAAGACTTTCAACCTCCGCGACACTTTTCCCCCACTCCAACGCCCTTAAATCCTTCTTTAGCACCGGCTACATGTGAAGAGCCAGACCTGCTGAGCATCATTCCAAGAGACTTATCCACAGATAATGCTCCTCTGATGACCTCAGCCCCATTGACCTCTGACATCGATGAATCATGTGCAAACTTTTCAGGCTCCTCTCAATGGCGGAATTCCCAAGAGTTCTTAATACTCCCCTATTTATTGCTCTGGGGTTCCCAACAGGAGCCTCCCTGTCTTGGTCCATCAGAACCCTACCTCTGGGGACAAAAGAGAGAACAGAAGGGAACTCTATCCATTCCTGTGCCAGAGGAAAAGCCACGTGACAATAAGACCTCAGAGTGGCAGGAGAAAGACTTGGTTCCTTTACGACTGCAGCTCTCTGAGCAGGCTAAGAATGCCAGAGCCCAGCAGCATCCAGAGGCTAATGAAGTCCCACTCCTCAGCCCAAGTGCCCAGGAGTTCCTGGAAATGCACATCACAGAAAAGATAGCACTCCGTATTGGGAAGGATAAGGAATTACTGAGCCAACCGAGGCCCCATCTCTCACCATGTTTCCATTGCAGGGAATCGAAGAAATTGTCTTTAGTTCTGGAAGATACAGAGTCATCTGTTAAAGATGTGCTGACCCCGGATTCACAGTCTTGGAGTGCCTGTGAGGCAGATCAGTTCTCCTTGCATTCTGAAAGGTCTCTTGTCAAGAGCATGAATCCTCGTCACGAGCAGATGCCCAATTCTCAGCAGCTCCGTAACCCTGTATCCCTAATCGTAGCCCCCACCACCCTCCGTTTCCTGAACAGACTCTATTCCATGCCTGAGTGGAGTCCTGAGAGCACAGTGAACCATCATCAACAATGCATTCAGCTTTTCTGGGGTCTCCCCTCTCTGCACAGTGAATCTTTGGCAACAACTTACATGGGGTCTAGCTCCTCATCCTGTCCAGGGGCCACCATCAAATTGGCACCAGGGAACAATCCCTTAGTTTTCTTCAATGATCTTACCTACCTTCACCTGCCCAATTCAGCAAATCAACCCACTCTGCCTTCTTCAACCCAACATTTAAAACTACTTCCAACCTCATACCCAACCTCATCCCAACCATCGTCATCACCATCTCCACCCCTATCCCCACCCGCACCTCCACCCTCACCCTTACCCCCAACTCCACCAGTGACCTCACTCCCATCCCCAACCCCTTGCTCATCTCTACCCCACATCAGGACCTTCAGAACTGACCCTGAAGAGCCCACAATAAGGATCCCAACTATCTACCTGCCCAAGTTCCAGGCCTTGGAATGGCACCTTCTGCAGAAACAGCTCCAGTCCTTATGGGGTGTGCCCCCTGTTGTTCAGAGACCTCATGAAGCCTTCAACTCTTTGCCTCTTCAGTTGCCCCAGGTCCATAAGTCCCCTTGCCCCCAGGTGCAGATTTCCAATCAGCCCCAGGAGCTAGCTGTCTTATCCAAAGATGTCAAGAAACTACTGGAGACCCATCTCCGAAGGAGGCTTGTCCAACAGCACTGGGGCCTGGCCCGGAGGGTCGAAGACTCCATCAAACACCTTGTGCCTCAGACCATATCTCAACAAGATTCAGTGAGGCCCACAAAGCCTAAGCCTGCTACATTCCAGGGCCTCAAGCACTCTGGCAAACAGGATACAGCAAGTGACTCAACAGCTGTTTTAGGTGTGGCATCTGCAATAATTGCAGAGATGGGTCCAGCTAGTCACACAGAGGAGAGCCCAAAGAGTGACCTTGAGAAGAGTCCATTCCCAAACCAACAGGAGGCATTGCAGAAACATTTTCTTCAGAAGAGTGTGTCAATCCAGCAGAAAGTGGTTCCTGAGAGTGTGAGTCGTTCCTGGGCCAGTGCAAAGGGTCGATCTGTATCATCACAGCCTACTCAGTCATCACAGGGACAACTGAAAATGAGAGAGATTGTCCCTATGGCTTTATCTGTGGAAGACACAGCAACTCAAACCCAACCTCAGCCACAACCAGAACCACAAATCCAGCCCCAACCACAATCCCAGCCTCAGGCTCCTCCACTGAAGAAGTGATTTATGAAGTAGAGCCCTGCAAAGACATTCCATTCCTTGATCCAGAGGGGAACAAAATCCTGGAATCTCACATTCACCATACGCACATTAGACTGAAGTGGGGCCTGCCTAAAAAGGTCCTCGAATCCATCTACCTGTTTAAACTAAAAAATCCCTTAATTCAAATTTCTTCCCCTATTGTAGGTAAGGCCCTGGGGCCTGATATTATGGTAGGGGAAAGAAACCTCCAGGAAATCTGGGTAGGTGGTGTTGCCAGAGAGGCCTCTGCTGCTGTTTTCGATATCTTAGAGGCAGAGAAGGGTTCCTGGAATATTGGGCAGGAACTGTGGGAAGCACCTCAGGCTGGGGGGGAATGGGAAGAGAATACATTTACCCCTAGACCTGGCTTAATGGATAGGGGATTCAGACAGCATATGACTGAGACAGGGTCTAGGAGGGAAATTTTAGAGCTAAATATGAAGCATCCAGCATTACTTCCTAGACAGAGGGATCGAGTCCCCGGTTTCAGGAAGCAATTTCAAGGACAGGGGTTACAGGGGCAAAGGGTATTTCCCCTCATCAAGGACAATGAGGAGAGAGCAGATGAGAGCCAAAAAAAATTTGCCTCAACAGTCCCTGTGTATTAAACAAGTCCATCAGCTTCTCCAAGCTAAATTTTCACCTGAAGAAAAGGATGGTGGAGAAGGTTTGGGGAATTCCCTTAAGGGTAAGGGAGTCTAGAGAAATGGCCACAACAAGACAGCTCCCTTCCTACCCTCAACTGTAAAACTCTGTGGTAGCTGATGACTCTGAAAGTTTTCAAGGGCCTTCACATGAAAGAGTGAATAAAGAAAAGGCACAGATGGCTGAGGGACAAGCCCTCTCTCTAAGAACCCTGGATACCCAGGATTTAAGCTGCCTTATCTTTAAAGCACACCTTGATGATGAGGAAGAGTTCAACCTGAGAGCACCAGAACAGAGCTACTCTGAGAAGCACACTTTCAAACTCTCTGGTCCCGAGCCCTGCTCTTGGTTTTCAGGCCACTGAGGTCCTCCCTCCATGTACTCTGGGGCAACTGTATGAGGACACGACTGGTGCTCAGGAGTCTGGTACTTTTTTGAAGTTGGAAGGAGAAAGTCCCAGCTTGAGGGAGTACCAGAAACTTCCATCTGAAGTCACAGACAAAAACCAGGCCAAACAATGGAGATTTCAAAGAAAAGGGAGCCTTGGTAAACACCAAATAGGCCAAGGAATGAGCGATGAAGGGCAGGAAAAGGACCCCAATTTATTGAAGGGCCACACCTCTAATAATAGGTGGCCATCTCAGGGTCCTATGAGCAGAGTTTTAGGGTTCTCAAAACAGGAGGCAGTACTCCAGCACAAAGTCCCTTTAGAAATCAGTTTAGCAGTGAAGATGAAGCACTTCTTCAAGAGGCTTCGTCCGAAGAAGAAAATCAGAGCAACAGAAGAGCCCTTCCCTAGGGTAGAGGTAGACACAGCTGAGGAGACCACTGAGCAAAGTCCATTCACAGGCAAGCCTCCCTCCAAAGGGAGGATGGTTCCTTGCAGCAGTGGGGTTCCTTCAATTCCAGAGAATATGAGAATAGTTGGCCTGATCTTAGAGAAGAAGATGGGGGCCATGGATGACCCATATGCTTGGGAAGGGAGCCAACAACAGGAGAGGGAGCTCCAAATCCTGGAGATCCAGGAAGAACCCACTGGTAGGAAATTTCAGGACCTCAGGGCACTCTCCTCTGCTATGGCTCAGGAGGATAACAGCAGGTCAAGAGGCCATGGAAAAGGTTCAGAAGGCCACTGGAGTTTGAGTTGGGCGAGGCTGGCCCAGGACAGCGAGAAAAGGGTTAAAAAAAATTCAGAAAACTGTGAGATTCAGAGATCAGCACCTGCCCCCAGAGAAGCTAGCTTCCATTGCTAGTGAGGGGTCCATCTCTTCAGGTCGATTCCCATATTGCCATAGAGGGTCAAGGTTCTCCAGGACTCTAGACCACTCCCAGCACTACCCCAAGCTACCTTTTGGGGGATCCTACTCCTTTCACAGGGGATCCCCAGGCCCTTCTTCTCAGTATGGAGTACTTTGGCTCCCACCGAGAGAATCCAGTCTCCCAGGAGATAACTTGTTCTCATGATACATGACACTATTAGCCCTTCCAACTTGTTCTCATGGCATATGACATCATTAGACCTTCCAAAGAAGATAGTTACCATTGTGTTAAGGGCATTATCTTTCCCAAATACATTCTATTCTTCTAACAAGAGTAGCTGTTTTCTGTCCCCTACCAGCATTTGCTGCATTGCTTTGGGTGGTCAGGGTGAGGGGAGGATTCGTTGGATTGCCCAAGAGATACATGCTCAAAGGAGCCTTTTGGTAAGGAAGGCCTTTTGAAATCTTTTTCTGGGACTTCAGGATAATCTGTTGGCCACTAGAGGGCAGCTCACACCTTAAGCTGGTGATTAAGAGCCTCCTGGCTGGCTTCTAAAAGTCTGAAGGGAAAAGGGAGGGAGAGGGGTGCTGGTTGAGAGACCATTATAATTCCTCCCTCTCCTCTCTTCCCTCCCTTCCCTTCCCCTCCTCTTTCCCCCCATTTCCGGGTAGTGCAGTGGTTCACAGATACTCTATTTTTAAAATACTTTATTTTTTTTTCATAATACTGTCATTACAAAAAAATACAAAAGAACTACTATAAAAACATTCAGGGACTCATCAAAATGAGAAAAGCCAAGAAAGCCCCCACCCCAGTTCCTTAGGGTGTAGCCACAGACCAGGCCAGAGTCAATAACCCCTTCTCCAGGGTTCCCTGCTGTCCAGGATAATATACAGTTGTACAGTGTGGAACAGCAAGGTAGGATATTCTGGGTTCCCCAGACTCCAGGGACAGGACAAGTAGAGCTCCATAGGCCAGGGAAAGGACCACAGAAGCTTGGAGATGGAGTGGATTAGGACTGGAGGGGACTGACAGGCTCTGGCAGGGCTGAAGCCCTGGGGCAGGGAGGCCAGGGCATCGCTGCTGTGACCCTGAATTCCCAGAAGGTGGGGAAAGCTCAAAATCCCCTTCCTTTTGGATCAAGGCTGGCAGCACCAAAGAGCTGCCCAGTACAAAAATGTAAAAATCCCTCCCTCCCCAGCCCCTTAGTTAAGCCTAAAGAAAACACATGTGGTACCTATGCGCTTTCCCCTTCTGTCCATCCCCACTTCCCCCAGCCTGCAGGCCCAGTTGGGCATGGGGAAGGTGTGGCTGTCAAAGGAGGGAAAGTGTTTGAGGCATGTGTGGTGAAGCGGAGCTGCCTCCCAGTCCCCCTTTCCCACAGGCAGCTCAGCAAACTCCACCCCTGGTAAATACAAAGTGTCTCGTGCTCAGTGGCCCTCCCCACCCCCCCTCCCCAATCCTAGAGTATGTGTGCACAAATATGTGGGAAGGTATGTGTGTGTACATAACCAAGTACACGTGAATAGTAATCCTTCCCCCCCTTCCCCCCCCCCTTATGGTGATGGTCCGGGATAAGAGTGTCCTATTTGTGCTCCTCTCCCCGTCCTACATTTGGCCGGAGAGGGGGCGAGAAAGGAGGGCAGGAAGGACCTCAGCAGCGGGTAGGGGAACGACATGCTATTTACAGGCCTGGATAGGAAACCTCTACAGATCAGATCGCCAAGTAACAGTCAAGTCACTCTCCAGCCATGGGGAGCAGTAAAACTGGATTCAAAGCTTGGGACAAAAACATCGACCCCTGGCCCTGGGGGCATCCCTCCCTCCCTCCCTCCCCCCACCCTCACTTCCCACCCTAGACAGCACAGCCAGGTAGGGGCGGTAACGATTTTCCGAAAACAAAAGTGGCTTTTTTGCATTTTAGAAAAAGGGTGCCTGATGGGCGGTAGGGCCGGCTGGATCGCCTTTCTGGCTGCGGGAGCCTGGGGCCGGAGGGCGGTATTGCTGTGGAGGCCGGGAGCCGGCCCTGAGGCTGGGCCTAGGAGCAAGGCAGGTGCTGTTTTAAGATTTGTCGCGTCTGCGGAGCTATCCTGTCCGGGAAGCGGACTTTGAACTCCACTATGAGGTCGCCCCGTTGGGTGGGCACCTTAGGGAAGGGCAGCCCCTCCCCGCGTAGTCTCTTCACAGTGCCCGGCTTGATGACGTCATTGCAGGGTAGGGGGATAACTCGGCCATCGATGGTGGGAATGTTGACTGTGCAGCCACACAGCGCCTGGGGAGGAGGAGACAGAATGAAGGCGAGATGGAGAGGAGGGGCGACAGAAAGAAGGGGGGTACTGATTTCTATGGGAATGGCATCTTCTACAGCTTTTCTGCTTTGGGAAAGGGAAGCAGATAGGGGAAAGGTGGGCTGGGGTTGGGGTGGTTATAGACACTAGCCATCAGGGAATTGGGGGATTTAGGGAGAACCTCATACCCCCCCCCCCCCAGTCCCACACCATCCTCTGGCTCGGGAGTCCGGACGAGGTCCCACCCTACCTCCTTGAGGCTGATTAGGGCACTGTAGACCACGTTGGTCCCGTCTCGTCGGAAGTGGGCATGCGGCTTATCCTTAAGTACAAAGACTATGTCAGCGGGGATGTTGTCGGGCGTGGCGTCGCCCTCTTTGGGGAAGGTGATCTTGGTGCCCTCTTTCCAGCCCCGCTTGATGACGATGTGCAGGATCTTGTCCTCTGTACGAACGGTCCGTCCGTCCGGGTTGAGGCGCCTCCGGGTGATCTTCATGCGCTTAGTGGAGCCGTGGTAGACCTCTTCTAAGGACACGCGCAGCTCGTGCACGACAGGGGGATCCTGCACCTTTCTCCGGGGGTGTAGGGACTCCTGGGGTCGTCTGGGTCCTCCACTCAGCCCATTGAAACCAAAGCGGCCGAAGGCGCCAAACGGGTCATCGTCTTCGTCCACATCCATGTCGTCCGGGTCGAAGCCGTTGAAGGGCCGCGTGGTACGACTGCTGGCGAAGAAGATGTCGAAGGGGTTGGAGCCACCGAAGAAGGAGGCGAACGTGGCGTGGGGGTCGCCATGGAAGGTGTAGTGGAAGGAGCCCCCAGAACCTCCAGAGCTGCCACCACCGGTCTTCAGGCCTGGGTAGGGAGGGGACGGAGTGGAGGGGAGGTAAGGACAGAAAAACACCTTCCAGTCCAGGCTCTGGCCCTCACCCCACCCCTTCAACATTTCCCTAGGAAGGGAGAGCTCCTAGGAGCTACCTGATACTGTTGCCTCTCTGGATAGTTTATCCTCCCCCTTCTCTCGAAAAAGACTACTGAGGAAAGGTTGGCAGCTCTCTGCTTTGTATGGAAGGAGAGAGTATATCTGCTTTTGAGAATAACAAAAACGCCTCCCATCTCTACAGCAGGTCCTTACACACTCATTAGTCTGATCCACCTGAGGATCCCAGAGCTGAAATGATTTGCCTAAAGTAACCCAACAAGTGAGCATAGGATTAAAACCTAGTTCTCCTGACAACTATATGATGCTCTGTGTACCACATTAACCCTCGTGGCCTTCAAACAGCCCAGGGTCCTTCCTTCAAAGTGGCTGAGAGATGGAACCTGAGAGGCTGAGTATTGTTTGCCTCTGATTCATACACTGAGAATTAGGAAAACGAACTCTTAGATTCTTGCTTCCTCCCTAAGAGAAGAGGACATTCATTGGCCACGAAGTGGATGAGTGGGTGACGGTGGTAATAAAGAAGCCCAGAAAGGTCCTTGTTATCCTCCAGGGTTGCTGGGGGATTTTCTAATCCTTTCCTTCCCCACTCCCAACTGCAACCAAGTGTTGGCAAGGTGGGTAGCTAGTTATGGTGGGACCCAAGGGAGATCCCATGGGGGACACTTTTTAGTATCTGATATTTTGAGTATTTAATATTTTTTAGTAAAAGATTTTTTTAATGTCAGAAAATTCCACTCTCCACAGCAGCTAGGTATTTATTTTGTGATAAGTGGCATGTGTTACAGTTACAGTGAAGGCTCAAAGCTTCTGGTGAACAGTAACACAAAAGGGGAAGCAATTTTCAAACACTGCCTAGGGCACACAAAAGGCTTCTAGCAGCTCTGTGCCCACCCCACCCCCTCCCCAACAGTGGGAGCCAGATTGAGATAAGATTGGTGAGGAAGACCAATCCTCCTCCCTCTCTAGTCCCTATGGGGGAAGCCTCTGGGCCCAGAGGAAGAAACAAGATGAATATATTCATGAGCATAGCAAGAAGGAATCATTTTTCTCGAGGTTTCCAAATGCTGCCCATGGCCCCATACCAAGTGCCTGAATGGCAAAATGGCATTATTAGGCCTTCACTCCCACATGCCCTGGGACCTAACTGGGAAGTCAAAGGCTGGCTATCCCCCTTCCTGAAATTTCATTCCTCACACTGGCTTCAGAGTGGTAGAGAGTAAATTTTCTTTGGAGCTTTTCACCTGGAGTTGCCAGCAGGCTTACTGCACCCTTCTTACCCTCATCTCCTCCCCATCCCCCCTTCTGCAAGGCAGAGCCCAAATTAGCCTGTTACTTCCCTGGCAAAGGCTTGAGGGTCATGAGGACAGGTTTAGGTTTCATTTTTCGGGGAGGAATCAAGGTTGGGGGCTCTTAGATCAAGGTAGTGAAGGCTTCAAACCCCTCCCCTCCCCCCCCCGGGATTCCCAATAGGCCCCCCCTCACCCAGCAGGCTGGGAACAGGCTGTCCTCAGCCGTTCACAGCTCACGGCTCCTGGTCTGTCTGCATGACAGGCTTCTTGTGGGGGTGGCTGTGGAGGAGGCAGCCTGGAATGGCAGCCAGAAATACTACCAGCCTCTGGCACTCTGGCAGACTAGGGTGTGTGGTATTCACTGTCTTAGTCCAGCACCTCCCTCCACTCCTTGAAGGAGAGTCAGCATATCCAAAGAGGATAGGTAAGGGTGAAAAAAGGTAGAGAGCAAAGAGAAAAGTCCATAGACTTTTCCATAGTCACTGTCTCTCTAGGAACAATGACTTCTGCCTCTAACCTTGATCCCTGGTATGGTATAAGCCATAGGGACCCATGAGTCAAACTTGGTAACCACTGGGGAGAGGTGGGAGGCCCCCTCCCCCTTCCCTTCCTACCCAGGGCAGCTGAACTTTTGCCTAGGTCAGGACCCCGGAGTAGATGTAATTCTCAGGCTTCGCCACATGGTGGTTCATGGATTGTACTGCACAACACTCTCGAGTCCCGCCAGAAACCAGATTAAAATGTAATTGGAAAATATTTAACAAAATAAATAAAAAATACAATAAGAGATAGATAATATTTCATTTTAAGACAGTCAATTTGTTCCGTGCAGGGCTGGGGATCCTTATGTGTGGACTAGTGGCCCTGTTTCTATTGGAGTTTGACACCTCTGTTGTACCCTAACTTGCTCTGGTATTCCTGGGAGTTTTTTGAATATTCTGGGAGACTCCTGGTGATTCAGAGGTGGTGAGTCTAGGAAGGGAGTGTTCAAAGAACTGAGAGAAGGAGGCAGGCAAGGGGAAAGGGGAGGGCAGAGAAAGGAAAGGAAGGTTCCTCTTGGGGAGGGTAGCCCTAGGCTCTACTTGAGACAGTGTTGTCTTAATATAGCCTAACAGGTGCCTGTTGCTGGCACTGTGGGGCCCTGAAAAGGAGGGCCAGAATTAGCAGCTACATCATGCTTGTGGGATTTGCTAAGAGGTACTGCCAGGACCACTCTTCCTTCAGCTTTATTTGGGCCTTTCCTGCTCCCTGATATAAACCTGCTGTCCAGCGCTTGGCCACCCCATGCCCTGAGGGCATGAAGCCAATGATAATCTCTACCTCCCCAAGACAGCAGCAGGGGTGTTCTGGAATTGTTGAGTAGATAGACACTCCCTGAGAGCACCATCCTTTAATTTATAAAAGAAAAATGTGATTAGTTCTGGCTGCCACACTCCAGCCCTGGTCCTAGCAGTGACTCTCAGCTCCTATTTGACCCTGGCAGGCATGAAGGCAGGCAGATTGCTTCCCTTGGGATCTCAGGTGCCCTTGGTCCCTGGGTTTGCTGGATACTGGGCTAGAGGCCACATCTTTCACTCTTCCCTTGGCCCTGGTCTGTTTATATAGCCTTCAGAGGCTAAAACTCTATGCTGATGAATACAAATGTTATGTGCCTTTCCCCATTTTCCCATCCAATGGGGCAGCACAGATTTCAGGGATGGCCTAATAAGGCTGGGAGGAGAGGTGCTTTCAAGACTGGCAGAAGAATCCCAAGGCCCAGGCATCATAGTGGCTATATCCTATGTCTTACCTCTGTGCCTGTGTTATGTGTGGCCTTAAATTGTGAAGACTTGTCAAATGATGGTGGTGAGTAGAGAGTTTAGGGGGCCTAGGGTAAAGGAAATGGGTCCCAGGGGCCTAGAATATTGAGAGGAGTAGCTGGTTTCCTTTGCTATTAGAGAGTCTTAGCCCTAGCCAGTCAAAGCCAGGGTGGAAAAGGGGTCAGACTCAGGGAAGCAATGAGGCAGCCTTCCTCCGACCCTTTCCTCAGCATCAGCACCCAAATGGCAGTGTCTCTGCCCTGTTGCTAAGGAGCTCGGAAGGAACTGGGTCACATAGTTCTCTGCAGTGAGAACAGGCATCATTCACCCACCAGGCTGCCCTGGGCCAGGTGCTGAGGACTTTCTTACCTTCTTCCCCATACTGGTCATAAACAGCTCGTTTCTTGGGGTCACTCAGCACATCATAAGCCTCTGCAATCTCCTTAAACTTCTCCTCAGCACTGGGCTCTTTGTTCTTGTCCGGATGATACTTCAGGGCCATCTTCCGATATGCTTTCTTGATCTCATCTTCATTGGCTCCAGACTGGATACCCAGAATCTTATAATAATCCTTCCCCATTACAGCAACTGGACCAGCACTGGCCTCCTTGTTCCTGCAAGAAGCCCAGGGCCAAATCTAAAATAGTCCTCAGCCTCCTGGCCCCTTTCATCTACCTGCTCTGACCTCCCCCTTGATTTTACTCTTCCTTGGACACATCTCCTCTCCTGTCCTCAGCTTCCTCATCTATAAAATGAGAATTGGACTAGATGAATAATAATAAAGTTCTCTAGAACCAGACCCTGAGGCCTAGGAAAATGAACTCACTTCCAAGGTCATGCAGCTCCTTCGTGGTAGAGCTGAGACTAGAACCTTTCCTGCTCTACATTTTAACTTCCATAAGCTCGCCCCACCATCACCACAATCACTTGGCCCTTTCCAGCTCAGGGGCTGAATAGAGCATGTTTTTGGCTTTAGCTCCTGAATTCCAGGAGCTGGAAAGTGAGGAGGCTGTGGCCTACTTTGTGGAGCCCAGCTGAGACCTGATTCATTAGTCAAGTCTTAGAGTTGTCCAGATCAAAGGCATCTGTTGTGCACCAGTGCCTCAAAGGCATCTCTCCACTGGATCTCTAGACAACCAGCTGATAGAACAGGGTAGGAAGTATGTTTAGTAAGGTTATATCGGGCAACATTTAGTTCCCACAACCTGCTGGGGGCTGAGAGAACAGTGGCTAATACTGCTAAAGGGGTGTACCTCACTTAGTATTACATTTGGCTCATGCTACACAGGGACAGGAAATGAAGGGGAAGGCATCCTGGGCTAGATTGTCCCAGCTGGGTTGTCACAGGGATGCTGTGGCCCCCAGGGGGATGCAGAATTAGAAGGCAGCACCTTTCTGGTGGATGAATGAAGGAATGACTGATTGATGGCTGGACAGAAAGGGTAGTCTGCTTGGTACTGGAGTTTTAGCACAGTTCTGAGAGAATATTCTCCCAAAAGCCTCCTGGGGGAAAAGGCATATAGGCCACCCTTAAGCTAGCTAGCTGTCTTGGTAAGTTAGGCCACGGGTGCAAGAGATCCCAGGGCCTCTCTGACATTAGAGTTCCTTGGTTTCTGTTCTAGTCTGCTCATTCCCAACCTCACATTCACATGTGATTTGATCCCTACAAGTCCATGAAGACAAGATGAGTCACAGCCCCTGGCAAAGGAACAAGGAGCTTGTCTCCATCCGCATGAGGATCAATTCCCTGCCCTAAGGTAGCACTTCGGTTCACTCACCACTCCACTCTTTTGCCCCACAACACACACACAGTAAGCATAATTCTGACACAGAGGCAACCTGGGAGAGGCAGAGTTCCTTTCCCCTTTGGCCCCATTTGTTTGCAAGCCCACCCTTTACCTAATACTAGAGGCAACTCCTGACAGCCCTTCCCTCCTGTTTCAAACATCTTACCCGGTGAAGTTGGCCTATCCAGGTTCAATTCCAGCCTTCAGTGTCTATTTAGCATGAAGTGCCAAAGCCCCAGTTCTCCCCACTGGCCTCATCTGACAGGCCTAGATCAAGGGATATCTGGTCACAGATGGCATAGGGCAGTCACAGCTCCCACTGCTCCTCACCATATGTGCATGTATATGTATGTATCCATAGGGATGTGCATATTGTGGAGAGGAGAGGGTTTCTTCCTATTCCTGGCTGGGGATCTCTTTGGGGAATAGCCAAAAGCCATTCTCTGGCTCTTCTAAAGCATAGCACAATTACTGCCAATGGCCAGGGCAGGGGCAGAGCCTTTCTAGCAATGCCCTGGGCCAAGGCCATAGCCTTGCCCTCATGACCTCCTAGTACCAGCACTTGATGGGGACTTAGGGAGTGGGAAGGCAAGAGGGAAACAGGGTATCGGCCCCTGTAAGCTACCTCTCTTTCAGGTAGGAGAGGAGGCAGTATCATCTCCAAGGCCTGGGCTAGCACGGCTAGAGTGGCTGTAGCTCTTGCCCCCACAGTGCTGGCAGCTGCTGGGCTGACTCATGCCTTTGGGAGCCTCTTTGTACGAAAGAGAAGCATTTATATGAACCCGGGCACCCCTCCCTCCACCAGCACGTCATGCCAAACTGCACAGCTCCCGGCGGCCCCCCACGCGACAAGCTGGGGGTTGCCATTTTGAATCACTGGCATGTGGGGGAAGTGGGGTAGGGAGGGCACACAGAAAAGAAAGTGCATCTGGGGGTGGGCAGCCATTTTCGGAAGCAGCAGTAAAATCTGAGAAGGAGCTGGCAGGGGGAGTGCTGTCATCTCTGTCCCAGCCCACATCTCCTTCCCCCATCATTCAGGCCTCCCCACCCCATGGTTACTCAGGGCCTGGGTGTCATTCCCCCACCCACCAATGCCAGCTCACAGGTGAGGCATCACAGCAGTTCCATGTCAAAGGACAAACAAAACAGGTTCTAATCTTGAGCATCCTCATGCTGTCCCCATGTTACCTCTGCCACCAAGCTAGTTCCTTTCCTCAGAACCCAACTGCCAAATAAGCTGAGCTCAAAAGGGCCCTCAAACCACCCCCACCCCTCCCCCCCAGGGGTGAGGGAGAAATGAAGGGCAGGCTTTTTTGGAAGCCCCCCTCCAGCAAGTTTAACATGTCTTTCCAGGCTAGCAGGTAAGAGCTTAGAGGGGCCCTGCTTTTCTTTCCTATCTCCTCCACCATGTGCTCAGATGACAAAGAATCTCCAAGGCCTTGTAGAGCAGGAGCACTGGGGTTGGTATGAAAGGAGAGAAGGATAAAATAAGGTCTTGATAAGGTACTGGAGGCAGGTATGGGGAAATGAAATTAAAATGGCAAGGTATACAGGGATGTGAAATATGGATATAAGTTGGAATGTGTAATGGAGGGGTGTGAGATGGGGTGAGGTATGAAAGAATGGCATGACTGGGATGATATAAATAGGAGGAATAGGGAATAATATAGGAGTGTGTTAAATATTAGGTGAGGTATGAGTAGATGAGAGATGTATGGGGGATGAGTAAATATGATATGGAGGGATGAACGGGTGAGATGAGGGATATAAAATATAGGGAAGTGGGGCTGTCAGATATGGGGGACAAGGGGTTATGAGACATTTGGTGAATGAGGGGATATGGGGGATGAGGGGCTGTGAGATGTAGGATGAAGGGATGGGAGATATCGGGAGATGGGAGATATTGGGAGGTGTGAGGATATTGAGATATGGTGGATGTGAGATATTAAGGGGATATAAGATGGGGGATGAGGGGATATGAGATATAGATGAGATATTGGGTTATGAAATCCTAAGGAATAAGGTATGGGAGGATGTGATATGGGGGAGAAAAGGGTAGAAAACGGGGAGATATGGGAGAATGAAATATCAGAGGGATGGATATGAAATGAATGAAATACCTGAGGTAAGAGAGACGCTTGAGGTGAAAAAATGCTGAGGTATGATGAAAGGATGAATGTCTTTCTGCCATCCTGGCAGAGGGTGAAAATACTTTTTAAAGGGACTTACCGAAACTTTACAAACCCATTCAGCGTCCATGCACGCAGTTTTAACGGCTCCAGCTGAATTTTAAACATCAAGCTGGCTAAGAAGTCTTCTCCCCAGAAGTGTGGGAAGCTCCGGAAACCTCCTCTTGTCTGGATTGGGGGAGCAGCTGGGGGTGCGCAGGAGAGCCCGGTGCGCTTAAACATACCCAGCAATACCCCTCCTCTCTGACCTCACCCACCTGTCCACCAGGTACTTCAATAGCCAGATCCTCCTCAGGGCCACATGTCCTCCTCTGGCCTCCCACTGAAGAGTCAGTGAATGTCAGACCTCAAAGGGTGAGGAGGGAGAAAGGAATCCAGAGAAGCAGTCTCTTGTGTGACTACTGGCTGGCTGTATTTGAGACTATGACTGTGCTTGAGAGTGGGTTAGTGTGATTGTGAGTGACTGCCTGTGAGTGTGAGATGGAGAGGAGCAGCGTGCATCCTCACTCACCCGGGAGAGCCTGACCCCAAATCACCAAGAACCTACTCAATGAAGTCACTTGACGCGCAGAGTCTCCTCCTTAATTGGTCTCGGGGTGGGGCCAGCCTCAGACAAAAGGCGCTTCAGGAAGGGTGGGGGCGGGGGGGACTGGTCGAGAAGAGTAGGGGGGAGGCTAGGGTTCTCCCTGGATCCCTAAGTCCGAAAGCCAGGGTGGGGGCACTCGATGGCTCAGTGCGGGGTGGTGATGTCACTGGGGGCTTGGGGGGGGGGGGAGAAGGCGGAGCTGGCGGGGGAGGGAATGGTGGAGGGGGGGCAGCAGTGACGGGGACCGCTCCCAGCCACCCCCGGCCTAGTGCCAGCCCCCGGCTCCACCGTACCCCCTCCTCGCCCTGCCTGCCCCTCACTCCCACCCCCATTGGGAGCCCAGGGGAAGGCAGTGGGGCCCTGTAGTCGTGGGGCATGTCTAGCCTTCAGTCCCCTCGGTCCTCCCTCCCTCCCCTCTCCTCCCTTCTAGCTCTCCCAGACCCCAGGCAGCTGGACACTCCAGGGTGCAACCAGGGGTCAGCAATCAGCTGTCTGGCCTGGGAGGGAGCGCCGGTGGGACTTTCCATTCCCGGGTGGATTCGGCAGGTCCTGGAACCCGAGCTCCCCGCGGCGGCGGCGCGGCCCCCGGCCCCACCAGCTGTCCCCACGGCGGCGGCGGCGGCGGCCCCCAGCCCTCCAGCAGCCCCCCGCGGCGCAGGTGCTCGGCCTCCCACCCAGCGGCAGGTCGGTTGTCTAGGCTCCGAGGCACGAGACCACAGATAGATACTCCCCAGACCCCCTCAGCTCCCGTATCCAGCAGCGCCTCCAGCTCCTCTTTAGCCCAGACACCCCGGTCCTGGGACCCCCCCAGCTCCCTCCCGGCCCCGGCGCGGCGCCCTCACCGGTGAGAAGCTGCGGGCGCCGCCGCGGTCGGTCAGACTGAGCCGCTGTCCCGTCCCGTCCTGTCCCCTCCCCCCGGATTCACCGCTTCCACCCGGGACCGAAGCCACCGGCCGCTGACGGAGAGGGAAAGGGTGGGTGGACAGGGGGGGAGACCCGCCCCCAGGGCCCCGCCCCCGCGCCGGCCATTGCGCGGCATGCCCGCCACTCAGCACGGTCCTTGACATGATTGGACGGTACTGAGCGAGAAGGGGGCACAGGGAGGCGTGGGGGGACGGACGCCTACTTTCAACGGCGGCCTGCGGCCGACCCCTCGTCGGAACAAGGCTCGAGTTTCAGGCTTATGACTGGAGCTCTCGGGAGTCAATCAACCACGCCTCCTACCCTATGAGTCACGTTCATTGGTGAAGGAAGCTGAAGGTGGGATCTTCATCCGCCCTTCGATTGCATTGGTCCAAATGAAGGGCTTAGCCCCTCCTCAGGCTAGTGCTGGCATTTCTCCACCAGCCCAATTGACAGGCCCTTGAGGTGGAACATGCCGGCCACCCTACTGGTCCCTAGAGAATCTTCTGGAAGCCTTGCAACGTCACAGGCAGGACTTAAAGGGAACGCGGCTACCCCTGCCCTACGAGAACGCCTCAGACCGAGCTTTGGGGGTGTTTTTGCCTCCTCCCCTCAAAAGAAACATTAGCCTCTCCGGGGGTGGGGAAGTGGGGGGGGGGGGGGGGGGGAAAATGGTGAGCAATGCATCCTGGGAGCTGTAGTCCATTGGGTGGGTTCAAGAGGTCGGCGACGGTGGGCGTGAAGGAACTATTGGCTCCGCCCACAAATCCAGCCTCCGGTTCCCCCTCCCGCCCCTCCCTGCCCCCACTCCCCACCTAGCAGCCTCTGTCCAGCGGACCGTGAGCCTCTTGAGGGCAGGATCTGTTTCCATTTTTTTCCTTCGTATCGCATAGTGCCTGTAGCATAGTGGGCACTAAATAAGTGCAGTGAATTGAATTGATGAGGTGACCTGCCTGGGGACTCGAGGAATCCATAAAGGACGAGCTTATAGTTAGGCACCTGGGAAAGAGGGTGGGGGTGAGGGCATCCCTGACTTCCATTGATGGGGCCGGCAGCTCCTCTTAGTCTGTCTCCCTAAACTTCATCCGAAACCCAGCCTAGATCAACCGAGCCCTCAATCAGAACGTGCCCCTACCACCGCCCTGGCCGTAACCCAGTTTCAGATCCTCAATTCTGATCTTGACACAGACGCAGCCCCCCAAACCCACTCCCAGGCTCGATTCCTATCCACAACTTTGTCCCAGATCCCCCACCTTGACCTAGGCTCAACTCCTGATCCCTCACGGTGCTCGATTCTGACCTAGCCACTAGATTCCCCTTAACTCCCACCTTGACCTTGTCCCACCCTCTCCCTATTACCTAGATTCAGAAGAGTTCTATTATAGGAGTCATAAGAACTGGGTTTAAATCCTGGCTTTTTCATTTATTGCCTTTGTGACCTTGGGCAAATCATTTAACTTTTTCTGGGTCTAATTTTTCTCATCTCCAATGTCCTATAACCCTTCACCTCTAGCCAGACCCAGATTCCCCACTCTCACTCAAACCTAGATCCCCCACACAGATTCAAATGTAGATTCTGAATCCTGATCCTGACATAGCCTCAGATTCCCCCATCCTCACCTAGGCCCAAATTCCCCAACCTTGACACTGATTCAGGTTAAATGCAGCATTACTGACCTTAACCCTCACCTTATATCCTCTTTCCCCCATCTCAGTCTCCCTTCTTCCAACCCTGTTTCAACCCCACTTTCCTCCATCATCTCATTGTCCCCTAATCTCCCATCCTCCTGTTTCCCGTCTTCCTGTCTCCCATCTTCCTGTCTACCCCCCCCAATCCCTGGGGCTTGGGGGAGTAGAGCTGCGGGGGTGGCTGCCATCGGAAGCTGCCTGAGCAGACACAGTGCCTGGCGCACACGTCACTGTCTCCCAGGGCCCATCTGTGCCAGCGGGAGATGGGGGCGTGGGAGGGGGTGGGGAGGTGGAGAGGGGGATGGGGGCACCTTGAGAGACAGAGGGACTTTTAGGGAGGCCAGGGAGATGGGATGGGTACTGCTTCCCTAAGGACAGGGGCCTTGTCATTTTTTTCCCCTCCTCTTCTTTTTCCAGGGACAGGAGATTCAGGCAAAAAGCAATATGCCCATTAAGCTGAGCCAGAACTGAGACCTTAAAAGCACCCAGTCCTGGTTTACATTGTAGAGATGGAAGTGGGATCTGAATCCCAGAAGGTTTCTTCATTTGACCTTCCCTCATTCACCACCATCTATTTCTGTGGGGTAGGGGAGAGTGGGGAGTGTGATGAAATGGTGCAGGTGGTGGGAGTTTGGGAGAAAAGGGAAAATGGGGTGAGGGAACAGAGACAGAATAGGTTAAAGTCAAGTGAAAGGGAAGATGAAATGAAGGAGGCGATGGGGTGAAAAGGGTGATGTGGCGAGGGGCGTAGGATGGGGAGGGTCACAAGACCTAGTACCAGTCTCTAGCTGTGAGTGAAGGTTATAAAGAGTTTTCCTTGAATTGTCCATCCCAGCTGCTTCCTATTTTGCTCTTCCCAAACCTCCCAAATCCTCTTACCTTACTGTTCAACCTTTCTGACTTGGGGGCTTGATGATACTCATCTGTGTATGTGTGTGCATGTGCCAGTGTGCTCATGTGCCTGTGCATGCCCAGTTTATATACATGTCAGTGTGTACTTACACAGCTAGGTCTCTATATCTATGCATATGCATACACCTGTGTATATCTGATAGAAATGCTAGTGTTATAGGCTGCCCTGCCCTAGGCACTCTTCTTTGACAATCTAGGCAAAGGGTGTAGATATAGGCCCCAGTGGGCGCTTTGGGAGAACTAGGGCAGAGCAGATAGGCTAGTGGTGTGGAAATAGGGTCAGGGAAGAAAGGTCGACTTCTAGGTTGTTTGTCTGACACACACGTATCACTTGGCTGTGTATGGGTAGGGCTAGAGGTTGAGAAAGAGGGCAAGTAGAGGAAGATGGGAACAGGCAATGTGAGAGCAGGATTTGTGTAACCTTATGTCTGTTTTTCATCTTTTTTCCTGATGAATTGTGTCTTTGGTTATTAACCCCACTTGACTCTGACCCTGTGTATGTGATTAAATAAATCTGTCTATGAGTATGTCTTTGTGTACCAGAGTGTGTGGTTTGTTTGTGATTGTGTGGTTATGTCACTGTGTAATTACATGATTACATGTGCCTGAGTGTAGATTATTGTCTCTAAGCCATCTGTGGTTGTGTATGATTTGTATGATGTGCTATGTCTATTATTGTGTGTCTGCTTGTTTAGTGGTTTGCTTGTTGGTGATTTTGTGTAATTGTGTGTGCATAAGCGTGCAACTTTTATGTATGGTTGTAGATCTGTGTGAAAGAATGAATGTGAATATGTAAACATGTGTTGGTGGCTATGTCTGTTAGGACTATGTGATTGTGTGTGCAACTGAATGGATGTGATATGTGTGATTCTGCGTATGTGATATCTGTGATATTGTATGTAATTGTAAGAGATGTCACCACTTCAGATCTCTGTGCCCCTATTTCTAACCCCTTTGAAACTAGAAATGTTGGAGGTCTAAAGGTGGGAGCAGAAGGAAAGCTCAAGTTTGGGGCAAAGGACCAGGATATAATGAGTCCTGGGACCTATCCATCTTTCTTCCCACTACTTCCCGATGACTTCCTGAGTCCACCCCACATTTGGCGGGGGGCTCTGAGGGGGTGCCCAAGGGCCGCATCACTCAGCCTGTATTCAGCTTCCTACCCTGTTGCCATGGCAGCAGTTGCTAGGGGCTCCCACGGTTGCTAAGTTCTGGGGGCGGGTGGAGCAGCTGCCAAGGCCCTGGTTGCCAAGGGAGATGAAGCAATCATAGGGAGAGAGAGAGTCGCCTGTGGCATTTTCCCCCACCCCTTTTTCTCTCAGCACCGGCTGAGGGACTGTCTGTCCCTCCTATCTGTCCATTTCCGCAACCCGAGTCCTCATACATTGTCCTTACCTGCCCACTCTCAAACAGGAATGATCCCCAACTCCTTCAAAGGGAAGAGGGAAGAACTAGGAGGTAGGGAAAAATTCAAGGGATTCCTTTCCATCATTGAAGGGACCATTATGTCCTCTATGTTATATCTGACCTCCTTTCCCCAACTCAGCCCTGACCCCTGATGTGGTTGGGAAGCTCTGGTTTGGAAGGGTAAGGCCTAATGTAGAAAAAAAGCTCTACTCTACCCAATCTGGTTCCCCTCCCTGAGGAGGGTCTAAGTGTTAGGATTCGTGGATGCTGTTCATACCCCTGGTGTTGGCTGAATCCCATGCCTGGTGTTTTCAGTTTGTAATATGTCCCATCTCCCTCTACCACCTGTTTTTTCACCACCTTCCTTTTCCCTCCTCTAATTTACCAACAGAGACTACTTTGGAGAGGCTATAAACTGACCTCTAACTCTGGCTCTAGACTGGTTTATAACCCCAGACACAGATTGATTCCTAATCCTGGCCAGATGCTAATTTATGAATTCTTTCCATAGTCTGATCCTTTAGCCTCAGTCACCGAGTAATCACTGAACCTATACAATGTATTCCTGATCCTAACCAATCTAATCTGATTAAAAATTAGCTGCCCAAGTGAGCTCTACAGACTAACTCCAAGCCTTGACCACAAAGTGATCCCTAAATTCAGCCCTAATTCAGATCTTTGAGTCTAAACATCATATCCCTGATCCTGGTAAGAGATTGACCCCTAAATTTGGCTACAACTTTATCCACTATCCCAATCTACAGATGAACTAAGCCATTTATTAAATTCCAGGTACTATGCTAGGCACTGTGGATTCAAAGCAAAAATGAAAGTCATTTGCTTCCTGAAGGAGAGGGGGAGGAGTTGGAGGAGCAGGAGGGAATAACATGTATATACAACAAAATATATATGAAATAAGATACTAATACCAGGAGCATAGCAGCATCCAAGAGTCCTAACATTCAGTCACCTTTCAGGAAGGAGTAGTTGGAGGACTAAATTGAGTAGAAACTGGGGGCATCAGGACAGGCTTCCTCTAGTAAAGGCTCTTGAGCTGAGCTTTGAGGGATTCATTGAGGCAGGGAAGGAGGGCATTTCAGGAATGGGAGACAGCCCAAGCAAAAGCATAGGGAAAGGAGAAGGAATGTTGTTTACAGGGAATGGCCAGCAGGCCCATTTGGCTGGAATGTTGAGTGAGGGAAAGAGAGTAATGGGAAATAAGTCTGGAAAGGTAGGCTAGAGGCAGAGAACGAAGGGCTTGACAAGTCAAATGAAGGAACTTGCATTTGATCCTACAGACAAGAGGCAGCTACAAGAGCTTTTTGAGCTGGGGAGTGACTTGGTCAGAGCTGTGCTTTAGGAAGCTATGTGGAGGATGGATTGGAGGGTAGGAGAGACCCTCCCAATAACTGGGAGACCTGTTGGGCTATTTCAGTAGTACAGGTGAGAGGTGATGAGGGTCTGACCATGTGACTATGGTGACTATGTGAATGAAGAAAAGAGTGATGTGAGATAGATTGTAGAGATAGAATTGACGAGGTTCACATTCGGATTTTTAGCTTCAGCTCATAATATATGTAGAGAGCCCAGATCTCAGTCAGACAGTGGCCTTCAAAGGGCTTCCAGACCCTGATGCTTTCAAATCAGAATAAGCAGATACACCGTTAGAGGTACAGTAGATCACACACCCAATCATACAAAGCAAGCACCGTCCAGAGACAATGCAAAGACAATAACACTTACACACAAACACATAAAATCATGCACATTACACCTGGGCACAGCCACACAATCAGACACATTCTTTATTAAAATCAAAGTCCAGTAGAAAGTGATGTCTAAACTGATGGCATGAATTGCTTTGCAACTGAGGATTTGATTTCTAACTCTGGGCTCAGAGTAATCCCTAAGCTCACATACTGATCACTAACCCCATTCATGCACTAATCCTTGTATCTGACCAGATGTCATGGTATTGGTCATAAAGGAACACTGCCAGCGATGGCTCAGCACAAATCTATTCCCAATTTCGAAGCAAACAAAAAAACCCCCAAATAATAATTGTACCGTAATGAAACTTGTTGCCCACGATTACCTGGACATAACATTGATTCACAAAAATTAAATGTGAAAACAGGATGTGACATATATTTTCCTAGAGGCAGCTAGGTGACATAGTGGATAGAGTGCTGGTCCTGGAGCTGGGAAGACCTGAGTTCAAATATGGCCTCAGGTGCTTAATAGCTATGTAATCCTGGGCAAGTCCTTAACCCCTCTCTGCCTCAGTCTCCTCAACTGCAAAATGGGGGAAATATATAGCATCTACCTCCCAGGGTTGTTGTGAGAACCAAATGAGATAATATTTGCAAAGTGCTTAGCCCCAGTGCCTGACACATAGTAGGCACTTAATAAATGCTTATTTCCATCCATCCTTCATACCATTATCCTGTCTGCTCCTGGAGTTGTCCAGAAGCTGCTTTCAGTGAACTTATAGAAGATGAGCTCACATCTTACTACTTTTATTCAATTACCAAAACCAGTCATCTTATCTACCTGTGTAATAGTCATCTGAACTCTAAATATAAAACAATAGTAGTGGGGCAGTGACTTGTGCCCAGACCATTTCTACCTGAACTGAATAGAAGAAGATGATGGTGAATGATAAGGATATCAATAATACAAGGATCTGTAATTTCATTGGCGTGAGTATTCTATCCATTCATTAACATCATTACCTCTCCACATCCACATAAAGAGTCTTCTTGAGTTGCTGTGGCCAGCAAAATAATCACCACTTTATAAAGATCTTTGAGGAAATTTTGGTTTGGAGTATATCCCTCAGTCCTTTGAAATAGGACAGAAATTCATCAGTGGAAGCTAAGAGTGTGTTGAGCAGATGTCTTCTTTTTATTGCTTAAATTGGCCTTCCCCTGACACTGACCCCAAGACATCCTCTGCCTTCCTTACCAAGATCATCTGCAAAAATAGAGAACAGAAAAGAGCCAAGAATTCATCATGATCCTTATGGTAAATCAGCTTTTTGAACTCAAGAGAGTCTAGTCATGCTGAGAGTTCAAGAGGCCTACGCCATGAGAAGAAGCAGAGGAACAAAGCACAGGAAGAACTTGAAGGCCACAAGAGTGCATTTCAGGGGAAAATTAGGAACTTTTCAGATGTATATTCATCAGTCTCACAGAAAGATATGCAACGATCCCATATAAACTGACTGGATCTTGCCATCACCTTTGCTACTGTGCTCTCTGGAACTCCATGCCTTGCCATGCAGTCTGCAGCACCCTCTGGTCCACCCCCTGCCCTGCAGTCCAATCCTCTCCCTCATTAGAATGTAAGCTCATTAATGGAAAGGATTATCTCAATTTTGTACTTGTATCCCTAAAGCTTAACACCTTGCTCTGTATAAAGTAAGAACTTAATGCATGCTTTTTCATTCATGCATGCATGCATGCTTGCATTCATCCATTCATTTATTCATCTCTTGGTGGTCAATCTTTTGATGATGAGCATCACCAGACATAGCTAGTCTGGCACTTAGATGACAGACGTATAGAGTCCACTGCCATCGCTGCATCCATATTTGAAGGCTTTGCAGCTTAATTGAAACAAGATTTTGTGCTTTGCTGGCGTAACCTTTGAGAACCCAGGACCACTTCCACTGACAGCATAAGGCATCAGAACAGGGCTTTGGTGGAACAAAATAATAACTCACATTATATAATTAAATGGTTTATAAAGCATTCCAATATACATTATTGAATGAGTATACTTTTCATTTTGAACATGCATCTCATTTTATTTCATATCAGACCTGTGACGAAAGTAGTGAATTATCCTTGTTTTTCAAATGAGGAAATAGACTCAGAGAGGTAGGTAATTCGCCCAACTAACATAGTGGAAGAACCAGGATTCAAACCCAAGTCTTTTGACTAAGATTCCATTGCTCTTTCCACTAGAGCCCTCAATGATCCTCAATCAAGCCTTTCTGCCTCTTCAAAATTCTCTTCTTCTCCAAAAAGCCTATCCAGATTAATTTGAAGATGATCCAAATGTTTGTTCGTTCATTCATTCATTCATTTGCTCATTCATTCATTCAAGAAATAGTGATGGAGTGCCTACCTTGTGTGCTGAATATGCTATCATCGCCCACTGTGTGTGTGTGTGTGTGTGTGTGTGTGTGTGTGTGTGTGTGTGTGTGTGGGTGTTTGCCTGTAAGTCTGCATCTGCTGGAGATTTTACTCTCCCAAGCTTGTTAGCAGGGACTGTGGTTATTTTGGCAGCTCTGGACAAATAACCAAACCGTGGAATTCCTTGTGGAACTCCATTGCTTTCCTGTCAGATGGAGAAGGATAAGTCAAGGATCTCTATTGGGGGAGGTATACAATTAGGAATAACCTTAGGGATTACTCTTTAGTCTGGGAAGTGGAAAACCAAGAAGGTTCAGGATCACAGTCCTTAGAATTAGAAAGAGGATGGAATGAACTGGGTTCCCAAACCAGAATCCCAAATCTCTATCTCCAACTTCAGTCTCTTCCTTGAGCTAGGTATACACACACACACACACACACACACACACACACACACATACATACATAGACACACACACATATATATACACATATGCTTATGTATATCTCTCTATAAATATGTGTGTATATATATAGACATACATACATACACACATATACATATATACATATACCTATGTATCTCTATAAATATATATGTATATATGTGTGTGTGTGTATATGTGTGTATATATATATATGTAGGCATACACACACACATATTCTCCCAGTTGCCCAGGCTTAACATCTTGAATCCATTCTTGACTAGTCCTTCACTTTCACTTCCCACTCCATCTATTTAGTTGCCGAATTCTATTGATTCTGCCTCAACAATATCTCCCTTTTCATCTCTTTCTTTCTACTCTTAATGGGTTTTCCTGACTCCAATATTTCCCTTCTGATATCTACCTTCCACAAGTTACCAAAATAATCTTCCTAATATCTGCTTGATCGCGTCCCCTCTGCTCAAAAACTTTCAGTGGCTCGCTATTGCTAGCTAGGGTAAGAGGTTGAGAGCTGGGAAGAGAACATTCTTTAGACTGGCATTCAGAAGTTTCCACTTCAGGCCCCAACCTATCTTTTCAGCCTTTTGTCACTCTCCTCTTCTTCTACATTCAACATTGCAGACACGTTGGACCATGTGTGCATCTCTCATATTTCCCTGCCCACTTCTATTAGTACGTCATCTCCCATGCCTGGACTGTGCTACCTCCTTTCACCTCTACCTACAGACATCTTTTCCTTCCTTCAAGGCTCAGCTTGGGCACAACTACATTCATTAAGCTGTCTCTATCCCCCAAACCCGCAAGCTCTCTATTTCTCACCAGGCTGCACTTTTCTGGACTTCTCCATCATGCTCTTGAACTGGGTACTTTCTCCCCGCCCCACCCCACCCCAGCCATTTCAGCTTCCTTATGTGTGTTGTTTTCACTATTACAATGCAAGTTCCCTGAGTGCAGGAACTATCTTTTTTTTTTTTGCTTGTATTTGTATTCCCAGTGCCTAGCACATAGTAAGCATTTAATAAAGGCTTTCTGACTTGACCCATCTTTGCTCGAAGAGCGTTTTCCCTCCTCAAATCCTCTAGACTAATCCTCTCTATTTCACCTATTTTACACAGTGCTTTTGAAACTTGTATTATCTGTGAGCATGCTTTTACCATTTTACTAGATTGTAAGTTAGGGCAAAGACTTTTATATCTCTCCTCAGTGCCTAGTACATAGTAAGTAAATGCCTAGCAAATGTTTGTTGACTTTAATTGGTACTAGAACTGGGGTGGATGGCAGTGTCTCCTTAAAATTTGAAGGAGGTCATTTCAGGACAAATAACAGCAAGACCTACTTCTTTCCTTCCTTCCTCCCTTCCTTTCTTTCTTTCTTTCTTCCTTCCTTCCTTCCTTCCTTCCTTCCTTCCTTCCTTCCTTCCTTCCTTCCTTCCTTCCTTCCTTCCTTCCTTCCTTTCTTCCTTCCTTCCTTCCTTCCTTCCTTCCTTCCTTCCTTCCTTCCTTCCTTCCTTCTCTCTCTCTCTCTCTCTCTCTCTCTCTCTCTCTCTGTCTGTCTCTCTTTCCCTCTCCCTCTCCCTTTCTCCCTCCCTCTCTCTCTTCTTACCCCATCTCTCCCTAGAACTTACTTGATTTCCCCATCTATGGACCACTAGAATTGTTACTGTAATAGGTTTCTTCATCTCTAGTCTTTTCCCCTTTCAACCTATCCTAAACACTGCCACCAAATTAATCTTCCTAATGCAGATGCTGAGAGACAGAATAGCATAACAGAGAGCTGGTGTAGACTTAGGAAGCCCTGGGTTCAAATTCTACATATGAACCATACTGATTATATAATCATAGTAAAGTAGTCTAACCTCTCAGGGCTTCAGATAATTCTCTAAGACTATACATTGTAGAGCAGGTAAAGAGAGCTTCTTCATCCAGAGGAAATCCAGTGAAATCACAAGTTTGGTTAAAAAAAATTCAGGCCAATCCCTTGCTCAGAAACCTTCAGTGGCTTTACATTGCCTATAGGAAAAAGGCCAAACTCTGTCAGTCCCCAAGCTAACTTTCCAATCTTATCTCCTACTGCTTCCTAATGTGGACCCTCCACTTAAGTCAGCCAGGCCTATTTCCTAAATACATCTTGTGTTCTCTTCATGAGCTCTTCCCCCATCTTGTGCCCATAGCTGAAGTGCCCTTCCTCCTTTCCATTCACTGTTGATGACCCAAATTCTGCCCATTCTTTAAAGTAATTGAAGTTCCATCTCTTCCATGCCGTCCTCCCTGACCACTCCAGCTGATGCTAACCTCTTCCTCTGAAGTTCTAGGGCACTTACTCTCTCTCCCTACAATTCACTAGCACTTAGCATGCACTGCTCTGCATTGGTATTTCACTTTCTGGGTCTTTCTACACCTTGCCTCCCCTCTGCTACTAGAATGCAGCCTCCTGAGGGCAAGAGGGAGCTATCAGGCCCACTGGACAGAGCACTGGAATGGAAATCAGGAAGCCCTGAGTTCAGATATGACCTTAGAGACTCACTCTCTGTGTGACCCTGGGCAAGTCACTTGACCTCTGCCTTCTTCAGTTTCCTCAACTATAAAATGGGGATGATAACAGCACCCACCTCCTAAGGTTGTTGTAGTTAGCACACAACCTGGCACATAATAGATGCCCAATAAATGCATGTTTCCTTCCTTTTTAGTCCCTACAGTGCCAAGCTTGGTACTTTGCCCACAGTAGATGTTCAGTAAATAACAGATTAAACAAATAAGATGGTGGCACAGGCTGAAAATACAAACATTTAAAGATATATCTGCTTAAATGAATAGGTAATGTTAGATATTCAATGGGTAATATTCCAGGGGAAATTAGAAGTCTTACAAAAATGATATCATAGAGGGAAGCTACCACCTTACTCAGTAAAATGCCCCTGTCAAAATCAGACTATTGGACTGAAAGGAACCCAAATCCCAAATCCCAGTGATAGTGAAGACAGTACCAAAGATTGTCACCAGAGGGCACCCAGATCCCAGCCCCTAACTGGCTCTCCTCTGTTGTGCTGAGGTTTAGATGAATGATGAATTCTGCAAAGCCTCTCTGTTGTCTAGGACTGAGAACTCCTCCATACAGGCCAAGCATGGGTGACTGGGAGGAGGTGGGAGCCATGTGGAAGAAGGGAGAAAAGGTTTGAGGTTGTCTGGGCACTCTTTTTCCTTACTTGATCTGTGATTTCATTGCTGTGTGGAGCTCCAGGTGAGGAGCTCCCTTTGTCAGTGGAGACTGGCACTTTCTCAGAAATTTAGAGACTCTGTGAGTTGCCTGGGATACTGAGAAATTAAATGACTTGCCCAGAGTCATGTAGTCACTATGTGGTAGAGGCGGGACATCAGACTAGGTCTTACTGACTCTGAGGCCGGTTCCCACTGATTTAGAACTAGAGGTGACAGCAGAGGCCATCAAGTCTAACTCCCTTGTTTTACAGATGAGGGAGATCCTCACTGAAACCCGTAGACCCACAGAAGTCAAATGATCTGTCCGAGGTCACACAGGTAGTACAAGGTAGGAACTGAATACAAATCTTCTGGCTCCAATGCTCTTTCCACTGAACTTATCCACGTTACATATTCCCTTTCTGTTTGGTCACTTTTTAGGATACCAGTACCTCTCAGGACAGAGAAAAGAACTGGGAACTAGGTTAGGAAGAAGGTTGAAAGGATTAAAATCTTTACCCTTCTGAATTTCTCCCCAAATTCTAAGAGAAAGAGAATGTGTCCTCCTAGCCCCTGCTAGCTCACACTTATATGGGTACAAAGGACAGTTCACAAAATAGTTTTCTCACCATAGTTCTGGGAAATATCACTGGGTTTGGAGTTAGTGACTCTGGGTTGAAATCCTAGCTTTGCCACTTACTGCCTTGATCATTATGTGAATGTTTTTCCCCCTGAGATTTTAATGGTATTTTATTTTTCCCCCAATTATAAGTCAAGAAAATTTTTAGCATTCATTTTTTACAAAATTTTGAGTTCTAAATTTTTCTCCTGCCCTCCTTCCCCTCTCCTCTTCTGAAAATGGTAGGCAATTTGATATAGTTTACACATATGCTATCATGTAAAAAATATTTCCAAGTTAGTCACAATTGTGAAAGAAGAAACATTTAAAAAATCCTACAGGAATGAATAAAGTAAGTGGAAAAAATATGCTTTGATCTGCATTCAGAGCCCATCAGTTCTTTATCTGGATATGGATAGCATTTTCTTTCTTGAGTCCTTCGTCTTTGTTTTGGATCTTTGTGTTGCTGAGAAGATCTGAGTCATTCATAGTTGATCATCACAAAGTGTTGCTGATACTGTGTACAATGTTTTCCTGGTTCTGCTCATTTCACTTTGCATCAGTTTGCACAAGTCTTTCCAGGATTTCCTGAAATCTGCCTGTTTATTGTTTCTTATTGCACAATAGTATTCCATTACATTCCTGTACCACAGCTTGTTCAGCCATTCCCCAGTTGATGGGCATCTCCTCAGTGTCCAATTCTTTGACACCACAAAAGAGCTGCTATAAATATTTTTGTATATATGGATCCTTTTCCCTTTTTATGATCTCTTTTGGATACAGATCTAGTAGTGTTATTGCTAGATCAAAGGATATGCACAGTTTTATAGTCCTTTGGGCATAGTTCCAAATTGCTTTTCAGAATGTTTGGATTAGTTCACAACTCCATCAACAATCTATCAGTGTCCCAATTTTCCTACATTCTCTCCAACATTTATCATTTTCCTTTTTTGTTGTATTAGCCAATCTGATAGGTGTGAGGTGGTATCTCAGAGTTGTTTTAATTTGCATTTCTCTAATCAAAAGCAATTTAGAGCACTTATTCATATGCTTACAGATAACTTTGATTTGATTTCTTCATCTGAAAACTGCCTGTTCATGTCCTTTGACCATTTATCAATTGAGGAATGGCTTGTAGTCTTATAAATTGGACTCAGTTCTCTGTATATTTGAGAAATAAGGCTTTTATCAGAGAAACTTGCTGCAAAGATTGTTTCCCAGCTTTCTGCTTTTCTTCTAATCTTGGTTGCATTTGTTTTGTTTGTACAAAGGTTTTTAATTTAGTATAATCAAAATTATGTATTTTACATTTTGTAATGCTCCCTATCTCTTTTTTGGTCATGAATTCTTCCCCTCCCCATAGAGCTGACAGGTAGATTATTCCTTACTCTTCTAATTTGCTTATGGTGTCACCCTTTATGTCTAAATCATGTACCCATTTTTACCTTATCTTGGTATACAGTGTGAGATGTTGGTCTATATCTATCTTGTGTCCTATTGTTTTCCAGTTTTCCCAGCAGTTTTTGTCAAATAGTGAGTTCTTATCCCAAAAAGTGGGAGTCTTTGGGTTTATCAAGCACTGCCTTGATTACTATGTGACTTTGGAAAATTATTATAATGTCTTTAAGAGTCAGTTTTCTCATCTATAAACTTAAGGGATTGGAATAGCTGACTTTTAAGGTCCCTTCTGGCTGTAATAGATTATTCTGTAATCCAATTCATTCATTTAAACCACATGAGTGTAGTGATGAAGGCCTATACTGGGATGGTAGCTATGGAAATAGAGGGGAAAGGATGGGTGAAAAAGGATCAGTGGCATCTGGTAACTGATTAGATGTGAACAGTGAGGGAGAGGGAAAAAAATCAAAGCTCAACTGATGTTGAAAAGGTGCTACCACAGATAAAAACAGTGAAGTCATAAGGAGAGGAAAGATCATGAACTCAGTTTTATACATGATGAGCTTGAGGTACTAGTGAGAAATCCAAGTGGATATGTCCTGTAGGCTGTTCAGAAGAGAGGCTGGGGCTTAAGATATGGATTGGGATTGGGATTTATCTTCAAAAGGTAGCATAAAGTTATGTGTCATAAAGGCAGTAGTTGAAGTCAGGGCAGCGAATAAGATTGCAAAGGAAGAAAATAGGAGACAAGGACAGACCTTTGAATAATCTCTCTGAAAGGAGTCAAAGTGAAGAGACTAAAGAAGACAGAGAAGAGGTGGGGGAAATCAGGAGAATATGATGTCTGAATTTAAGGGAGAAGAGGATTTTTTGGCTGTGTCAGAAGTTACAAAGTGGTCAAGGAGGATGAGGATTGAAAAAAACTAGTGGTGAAACATGCTATGGCATTTTCCGATGTGGAGTTATCTCTCACTGGGAACTGTAATTCCTTTTCTAGGCAGAGGTCCTGGGATTGGAACAAGGTTCTTGAAAGTGTTTGGAAGAAAGAGGCATTTGTCTTGGGTCTTAGTGGATTGTACTTATGTATAAATATAGTAAGGATTGTACTTATGTTATAAATATAGCTATAAGATAAATATAGTTATAAATACAGTTATTTGCCTCCAAGGCACTGTACAAAGAGAAGCATGTTTCTCTACATAGAAAAAGGGAGATATTTTCAATACTTCAAGAAATGCTTCACTAGATAACTGGTATAAGATATGACTGATCTTCATTTATTCATTCAATAAACATATTAAGAACCTGCTGTGTGCAGAATATTGCGCCAAGTACTAGGAAAGAGACAAAGTTCAAATAAGTCATAGTTTCTTCAATTGAAATTAGTTTGGTCAGAGATTTAACTAATGATTCTGGTGCTTAGGGCAAGCTAGGAAGTGGTAGAGGATTGAAGAGAGAAGGAGATCTCAAGGAAAGGCCTCTTTGGGAAATATGGCTCTGTGGAGTTAAAGACTCCAGGACATCTCCCCTGTGAGGAGGAGTTAAGAGACATTCCAAGGCCGCTGCTGGGAGGCTTCTCTTGAGAGAGGGAGTAGGGGAAGGGCCCAGTAACAGAGCAGTGGTGTATCTTCACCTTCATTATGGTCAAGGTACATAGTTCAGTGCTTTTCATCCCCCGGTTAGGGGCAGTCATACCAAGGAAGGGGTGACTTATTCCCTAGAGAATCTGATTCATGTCCCCACACCTTCAAGACAGGAGGCAGCTGAAGAAGGCATGGCTGTAAGGATGTTCCTGTGATACAAACAGATCAACCAACAGGCCTGGTAGAGGGGGTATAGCAGCAGTGAGACTATTAGGGAATACTAGGCTATTGAACATGAGGGAGTAGAGGTAGTTGTGCTTTGGGTTTGACAAGGGCTGGGATATGGCCTGAGGACGGCAGAATCACAAGATTAAGCATCCTGGGTCCAAGCCCTTGGTTCCGCAGGAGGAATAAGACAATAATACACAGATGACTATAACACATAATATCACATGTTAAGTCCATTAGAGAGATTCAGAACAAATTCTTTGTCATGGTGGGGGTGGGGGCTTTGTAGAAGAAAGAAGCTGATTTTGAGTTGAGCTTTAAAGGTTAATCAATAATTAAGTAGAATTATTAGGTATAGGAAATAGCTGAGCAAAGTTACAGAGGAGGCAGAGTGCTCTCTCTCTCTCTCTCTCTCTCTCTCTCTCTCTCTCTCTGTCTCTTATTATTGTGCAGAGTCACGAACAACCTGGGAGTCAGGAGGACCTGAGTTCAAATCCAGCCTCAGACACTTGACACACTTACTAGCTGTGTGACCTTGGGCAAGTCACTTAACTCCAATTGCCTTGCCTTCCTCCCTTAAAAAAAATTATAAACTTCTTAAGATCGTGTACTATCTTTCTCTCTTTCCTCAGTATATGGCTAGGCACGTAGTACCAACCACTCAGCTACTGTGGTTACTCAAAGTTCATAAGTTCCTACAATGTTAGAACTGGAAGAGACACTCTTTGGATATTCATCAAATCCTTTATTCTTGCAAAGAAAGTAAGACCCAATTAAGTTATTGATTCCATACCGTGATTTTGAAAAGTGCAGTGTGGGATTTAGTTTTATCTTGATAATTTTATGACATTCTTTGAAATATGGAGTGACCCACCTTGGATGTAAATAACTGTTTTACACCGTTGAAAAATAGGATCTAGGATTTGTGGGACAGTCTCAACTGGGTTGTTTGGTGCCTTCAGCACCATGGACAACAGCCCCAAAGTATCTGCAATGAGGACTTTTTTTTCACTGTTTTTTTTAAAAAATTATTTTCAGTTTATGGAATAAAACAAGCATTTTCATAACACAGTACAATAAAAAAGATGATCGTACACAAACTGCAAATCTACTATGCACAACTTGCTATTCCTTTTGAACAAAATTATCAGGTGAGTCTCTTTTTTTCTTCCCTCCCCCACCCTTACCTCCACCCTAGAGATGGCTACCATTAGACACAAATAGGTATATATGTAAAATTATTCTATACATACTTCTATATATTACTTCTTTTTTCTGGATGCAGATAATGACTTTCTTTATATGTCCTTTAAAATTAATTTGGATATTGATAATAGTCAAAATAACTTATTCTCTCAAAGTCTTGGTTCTGCTCATTTCACTCTTCATCATTTTGTCCAAGTCTTTTCATGTTTTTCTAAAATCATTGAACTCATTATTTTTTTAATAGCACAGTGGTATTCCATCACAGTCATATACTACAACTTGTTCAGCCATTCCCAAATTGATGAGCATCCCTGCAATATCCAGTTCTTTGCCACCACAAAGAGAGCTGCTATAAACACTTTAGAACATATAGGTTCTTTTCCTTTTTCCCTAATCATCTTTGGAAATAGACCAAGTAGTGGTATTACTGGGTCAAAGGGTATATATGTGGTTTAATAACTCTTTGGGCATAATTCCAGATTGCTCTCCAAAATGGTTGGATCAGCTCACAATTCCACCAACAATGAATTAGTGTCCCAATTTTTTCCTATCCCCTCCAACATTTGTCACTTTTCCTTTCTATCATTTTAGCCAATCTGATAGGTGTAAAATGATATCTCAAGGTTGTTTTAATTTGCATTTCTCTAATAATTAATGATTTAGAGTACTTTTTCATATGACTATAAATTGTTTTGATTTATTCATTGGAAAACTGCCTGTTCATATCCTTTGACCATTTATCAATTGGAGAATAGCTCATATTCTTATAGATTTAACAAAGTTCATATATATTAGGCATGAGACCTTTATCTGATAAACTGTCTATAAACACCCCCCCCCCCAATTTTCTGCTTTCCTTCTGATCTTGGCTACTCTTGTCTTATTTGTACAAGACCTTTTCAATTTATTATAATCAAAATTACCCATTTTATACCTAACTTTGTTCATTATCTCTTATTTATTTATAAATTGTTTGCCTATCTATAAGCCTAATAAGTAATAAGTTCTGTGTTTTTCAAATTTTGTGAATTCTTTCCTTATATCCAAGTCATGTATATATTTTGACCTTATCTTGGTAAATGGCATAAAATGTTGTTCTATGCCTAGTTTTTGCTATACTGCTTTCCAGTTTTCCCAACAATTTTTTAACCAAATAATGAATTCTTATCCCAAAATCTTGATTCTTTAAACTTATCTAATATGAGATTATTATGTTTATTTGCTGCTATAAGTTGTATGTCTATTCTGTTCCACCGATCTACTTTTTTATTTCTTAACCAGTACCAGATAGTTTTTAGAATTATGGCTATCTCAGTGTTTCAAGAAAAAAATGTGAAAACTATATAGAAAATAAGTAAAAAATATTTTTATAACAAATATGGAATGATGGAAAGAAGGAAATATACTCTAGGAAACAGATAAATCTTCCTTGGACATTATTGAGTATTAGCAGTTCTTCCAAATAACACAAATTCCTTTCGATTTTGCCTGGTATGTGCTTGCTCATATGGTGTGTCTCCATATGGAGGATGCTTGAGAGATCCTTCCAGGACAGTAGTGATGGCAGGTAAAGAAAGTGCCTTAGAGAAACCAGGTCATGTTTAGATATTCCATAACTTCTTCTAGTTGTCTAACCATGCAAAGAATGGAAAGCTCTCTGATTGGCTTTGAATATATTAAAAATGAAAGGCATTTTAGCTTTGAAGACCTCTGCATCTTTCTTTCTTTGCTTTATTTGCATCTGTGCAAACAAGGTGATTCCTTTACTCTTACAATCCAATAAGAGACTATGCTATGTGGGGAAAAACTTCAGGGTTTCTTCATCTATGAAGTCCTGAGAAATATATGGCACCAAGAAATGTGTCCTCTTTGGCCTGTTTGAACAGTTTTGTCCTTTTCAGGTGCAGGATGAAGACTGGGATCTGAGGAGGATGGGGAAAGCAAGTTACAGGAATTTAGGAGTTGTCATCCAAGCTACAGCAATGATGCCCTATGGAGTAAAGGACGATCTTTGGTAGTGATTGTAGTACTAATGTGATCAAAGATCTTCCGCACCTATTCAGTAGGCTAGGTGGGAAAGCTCAATTATGTCTTTATAAGTGGGCCTAAAGCCCCTGTTTACTAGGTGCTAAGCCAATGTGGGAGTGAAGCCCTCAGGACCCTAAGGCGAGTTGCTAAGACCAGAGCTAATGGTATGTGTACTGAGTTCTGGTCAATCATGAATTCAGCCAATCAGAGACCTGAGGTCTAGCCAATCAGATGCCAGCTAGGACTGCATAAAAGGAGAGCCCAGAATTGAAGAAGAGTGTAATTGAAGAGGAGAAGAGAATTGAAGAGGAACAGAACTGAGAGCGACAGAACTGAGAGGAAGACATTGAGGCAGTAGACATCAAGAGGGTGCTGAAGACAGATATTTAGAGAACCAGCATCGGCAGAGTTGCAGAAGAGAGTGCTGAGCGGAGAGTTAGGATTCATGAGTGATTGTTTACAGGAAAGCCCTAGCAGGGGGGAAGGCTACAGGATGACTTGTCTCCTTGCTATAATACTGTGTTATAATTTCCTTGTTACTACATCGAGGTGGGCTTACTGGTTTTGGAATAGTGATCTTCAGAATTTCCTGGCCAGAAGAAGAATTTATCTGGCAGCAATGTCAGTTCCAGAGATGAACTTGGTGTCATCAATACCAGATAGTAACTAAACTAAGTTTTGAGCCTAATCTTATCCTCGAAGCTTGGAGAGCAAATGGAGATTATGCCCCTGAGGTGGCATGGGAAATGTTTATATCTTTGTTCTTACTAACACTTTGTAAAGACCTTTGTAAAACCAAATGATAACTTCATAAATGAAGAAATCCTGAAGTTTTTCCTCACCTAGCATAGTCTCTCATTGAATTGTAAGAGTAAAGGAATCACCTTGTTTGCACAGATGCAAATAAAGCAAAGAAAGAAAGATGCAGAGGTATTCAAAGCTAAAATGCCTTTCATTTTTAATATATTCAAAGCCAGTCAGAGAGCTTTCCATTCTTTATATGGTTAGACAACTAGAAGAAGTTATGGAATATCTAAACATGACCCGGTTTCTCTAAGGCACTTTCTTTACCTGCCATGGCTATTGTCCTAGAAGCATCTCTCAGTGTCCTCCATGTGGAGAAGTACCATATGAGCAAGCACAAGCCAACTGGAAGCCAATCACTGGTTTCCTAACTAATTGAGGGAAATATAGCTGGTGAGGGCTTGAGTCAAAGGCAGTAGAGAAAAGAGACACTCCTTGAACTCTGAATGGAAACCTGGAACCAAGAAAAACTATGTAGCTAGATAATACATGACAGAGCCATTTTATATCTGAAAGTTACAAATAACCTTAAATGTATTAAAGAAGATTACTAAAACCTGTCCTTTGCTAAAATCCTATTCTAATACCATGTCTTAGCAAAAGCCAGATTAAAACTTTTTGGAGAGTTTGTACAAGGGATTTCCCCATTATATATAAATTGGATGATGTAAATTTTTAGGTCTCCTCAATTTCTATAATTTGTTATTCACTTGTATATTTATGTCGCTGACAGAGTGGATATTCTTGAAGGATATGTTACTGGAATGCAAGAGTTGGCAAAGGCTACCAAGTTGAAAAGACTTCAAATATTGCCCTGGTGATGGCTTGAGTATCTCTCCTCCAAGACTAAAGGTGAGCTAACTTCATCCATAACCAGAAGGTTGGCTACCAAGGACTTTCTTTTTTTTTTTCATTTTTGCCACAGCAACTCATAAAACCATCTTCTAAGGCAGTTAGGGGGTTGAAATATGCAACTGTGAAAGGAGAATCTATGTCCTTGAAATCATGATTCTGAAATATTTAATTCACTATCGAAACTCCTACAAAGTCACTTTCCTATGTTTCATCCTGCCTCTACAAGGCAACATTACAACACATTGTGTAGTTAAAACTCTTTGTGGAGAAAGGTCTATTTACTTTTTTAAAAGTTGCAATAATATCCTTTCTTCTTTGATTTATGTTAAAGAAACAAAGAATGACATTGAGTTGACACAGACTATGGGCTTTGATAGAAATATTCTTTAAAATGAATGTTTCTATTTCTTCCTACCAGATAATGTTGTTAAGAAAGACCAAGTTAAGGCAAAACAGTAGCATGGTGGGCAAATTTAAGTTTAGTTGTCAAACTTTTAAACCCCAAAAAGTATACATTTACAGAATTTTATTTAGCCCAAAGACTTATCAGAAGAAATGAAATTCTTCATTACACCTTATAATAAGTTCAAGTGTCAGAGTATAGAAAATTAAGAGAAATGTGGAAAAATATTTGGTTGAAATCTACTATTAAAGAAAAATATAGATTTCATAGTAGCTATAATTCCTAAGTGTAATTCTTTAAAACGTATAAATTGCTTTTTTAAACTCCTGTTTAACCTTCCTTCATATTATGGTAACATCTGTATTGAATCACAAAATAAGTGCCAAACTATAGTAATACAATTCAAAATAGTGTTAAACTGAGTTATGCATGCATGTAGATCTAATCTTCCTGGTGATTAAAATATTTCTAGTCAAATTAAACAGTTGCAAAATGTACTAAGCATTATTTAGAAAATAAAGGTGATCTTTTTCTTATAAATAAAAATATAGAGGAACAGATACTTTATAAATATTTCTATTGCAAAACAAATCTATTTAAATGTTTATTGCAAATATGGCATTTGTAGATCTCTAAATGATAATTATTGTATGGTTGGAGGCAGTTCTGCAAAACAAAATTAGTTTGGAGGTTTGATCTTGGTAAATGTAAAATCACAATCTGCATTTTCCACCCTGCCATCAGAACCAGTGTAAAACATTCTGTGAAATTGTTTTTGTGTAATTTCTCTTATTCTTGAAGGAGAGCAGTGGAGTAACATGACCACCCACTCTGTCGATGATATAAATATATGAGAATAATAAAATTATAGAAATTGAAGAGACCTAAAAATTTACATCAGCCAATTTATATATGATGGGGAAATCCCTTGTACAAACTCTCCAAAAAGGGTTAATCTGGCTTTTGCTTAAACCTCTCAGGTCATATGGAAGTCATCAACTAGCCAGTATATAAACATTTTTAAGCACCTGCTGTATGCTGCATGGCACTTGGGACACAAGGGAAAAAGCAAATAAATCCCTGCATTCAAGGAGGTTACATTTGATTAGGGAAGTAAATAAACAAATAAATAAAATATATATGTGTATGTGTATACATATATAAAAGCATGCACAGAAGAAACATACATAATAAGTACAAAATAAATGCATGTTAGTTCAATTAAAGATATTTAGAAAGGAGAGAGCTAGGAAATGGGGGAGGGATCAGAAAACGCTTTGTGTAAACATTGCACTTTGCCTGTGTTTTGAAGAAAGGCAGTGATTCCAAAATCCTGAGCTCAGATGAGAAAGGAGTTGCTCCAAACATGGGAGATAGCTAGTGCAAGAAAATGGAGGGAGATGTGTGAAGAAACAAGAGGATAATTTGGCTAGAATAAAAACTGTAGAAAGATCAGTAGCATATAACAAGGGTGCAAAGAAAAATTGGGGCCAAACAATAAAGAGCTTTAAGAGCCCGCCCCCCCCCCAAAGTGTTTCTAGCTTATCCTAAAGACAATAGGAAGCCATTGAAGATTACTGAGAAAAGGAATTTGTAGTGATCAGAGCTGGCTTAAGGTAAAGTGCACTAAAAATTGTATGTAGGATAGAGATAACTGAGTTAGAGAGACTAACTTGGAGATGAATGCAATAGTCCAAGCAAAAAGCAATGAAGGCATGAATTAAGGTTGTGACTATCAGTAAAGCAAATGGGTTAGATGAAATAAACATTGGAGAGGTAGAAATAGGAAGTTTAGGTGGGGTGGGGATTGCATATGTGGGGTGGGGAAAGAGATAATAAAGAGTTAAGGATAAATTTACTAATGAGTTTGCATACCTAGAAGACTAGGGGGATAATAGTTCCCTTGACAAAACGGGGAAATTTAGTAGAGTGGGTCTTGAGGGAAAGGTAATGAGATCTGATTTGCATATAGTAAGTTTGAGATATCTCAAGGAAGTACAGCTCAAAATCTCCACTAGGCAGTTGGTGTAGGACCCAAGCTCAGGAGAGACAGGGATCGTATAAAGATGATGATAATTAAACTTATGGGAAATTATTAAGTCATCCAGAGTGAACATATAGAAAAGAGATAAAAAAGAAGCCACAAGGGCGGCTGGTAAGCAGGGAATAGTGTGAGCTCCGTACCGAGACCCTCCAAAAACTTATAAAAAATGGCTCTGAACCAATTCTAGAATGGCAGAACCCACAAAACAGCAGAGGGAAGCAGGGCTCCAGCCCAGGACAGCCTGGATGGTCTCTGGGTGAGGTCTATCCCACACGGAGCTCGGAGCTGGGAGCTGGGAGCTGGGAATGGAGTGGAGCAGAGCCCAGCCTGAGCGGCGTGGACCATCCAGACCAGAAGCCAGGCGGAGGGGGCCCTAGCACCCTGATTCAGTGAGCTGCGGCAGTTACGAGACTTAACCCACAAACACCAAAGACTGCAGAGAAGGTTAGTGGGAAAAGTTGCGGGAGTGGAAGGAGTTCGCGGTTCGGCTTCCAGCCCCGGGGGCAGCAGAGGTGGGGCAGCCACAGCTGTTATTACTTCCAGCTCCAGGCCCACCTGGTGGGAGGAATTAAGTGGCGGATCAGAGGAGGGGTGCACAGCCTGCTGAAGATCTAAGCCCAGTTCGGGTTGGGGGTTCTTGGGGAAGGAGCAGTGCTGGTGTGGCAGAGCTGGCACCTCCCCCCCAAACATGGAACATAGAACTCTGTAATCTACAAGCAGTCATACCCCACTGAAAAACTCAAGGGTCAAGTTAGTTGGCTGGGAATATGGCCAGGCAGCGAAAACGCACCCAGATTCAGTCTCAGACTTTGCATTCTTTCTTTGCTGACAAAGAAGACCAAAACATACAGACAGAAGAAATTAATAAAGTCAAAGAGCCTACAACAGAAACCTCCAAGAAAAACAGGAACTGGTCCCAGGCTATGGAAGAGCTCAAAAAGGAGTTGGAAAAGCAAGTTAGAGAAGTAGAGGAAAAATTGGGAAGAGAAATGAGAGGGATGCGAGAAAACCATGAAAAACAAGTCAATGACTTGCTAAAGGAGACCCAAAAAAATACTGAAAAATACACTGAAGAAAACAACACCTTAAAAAACAGACTAACTCAAATGGCAAAAGAGCTCCAAAAAGCCAATGAGGAGAAGAATGCCTTGAAAGGCAGAATTAGCCAAATGGAAAAGGAGGTCCAAAAGACCACTGAAGAAAATACTACTTTAAAAATTAGATTGGAGCAAGTGGAAGCTAGTGACTTTATGAGAAATCAGGATATTATAAAACAGAACCAAAGGAATGAAAAAATGGAAGACAATGTGAAATATCTCCTTGGAAAAACCACTGACCTGGAAAATAGAGCCAGGAGAGAGAATTTAAAAATTATTCGACTACCTGAAAGCCATGATCAAAAAAAGAGCCTAGATGTCATCTTTCAAGAAATTATCAAGGAGAACTGCCCTGATATTCTAGAGCCACAGGGCAAAATAGAAATTGAAAGAATCCATCGATCGCCTCCTCAAATAGATCCCAAAAAGAAATCTCCTAGGAATATTGTCGCCAAATTCCAGAGCTCCCAGATCAAGGAGAAAATACTGCAAGCAGCCAGAAAGAAACAATTTGAGTATTGTGGAAACCCAATCAGAATAACCCAAGATCTGGCAGCTTCTACATTAAGAGATCGAAGGGCTTGGAATGCGATATTCCGGAGGTCAATGGAGCTAGGATTAAAACCTAGAATCACCTACCCAGCAAAACTGAGTATCATGTTCCAAGGCAAAATATGGATTTTCAATAAAATAGAGGACTTTCAAGCTTTCTGAGTGAAAAGACCAGAACTGAATAGAAAATTTGACTTTCAAACACAAGAATCAAGAGAAGCATGAAAAGGTAATCAAGAAATGGAAATTGCAAGGGACTTACTAAAGTTGATCTGTTTTGTTTACATTCCTACATGGAAAGATGATGTGTATGATTCATGAGACCTCAGTATTAGGGTACTTGAAGGGAATATGCATATATATATGTTTATGTATATATATAAGTGAATGTGTATGTATGTATGTATCTATGTGTATATGTATGCATGTGTATGTATGTATATATAATATGTATGTTTTTATATATATATATATATAAATGTAAAAGAGAGAGAGCAGACACAGGGTGAGTTGAAGATGAAGGGAAGATATCTAAAAGAAATAAAATGAAATTAATGGTTGAGAGAGCAACATACTGAGAGAGGGAGATAGGGAGAGATAGAATGGGGTAGATTATCTCACATAAAGGTGGCAAGAGGAAGCAGTTCTGTGGGAGGAGGGGAGAGGGCAGGTGAGGGGGGAATGAGTGAACCTTGCTCTCATCAGATTTGGCCTGAGGAGGGAATACCATACATACTCAGTTGGGTATCTTACCCCACAGGAAAGAAGAGGGAGGAAGATAAAAAAAAATAAAAGGGGGGGGGATGATGGAGGGGAGGGCAGATGGGGATGGAGGTAATCAAAACAAACACTTTGGAAAGGGGACAGGGTCAAGGGAGAAAATACAATAAGGTGGGATGGGTTGGGAAGGAGCAAAATGTAGTTAGCCTTTCACAATGACTATTGTGGAAAGGTTATACATAATGATACATGCGTGGCCTAGGTTGAAGTGCTCGACTTCTTAGGGAGGGTGGGTGGGAAGGGAAGAGGGGAGAGAATTTGGAACTCAAAGTTTTAAAAACAGATGTTCAAAGACAAAAAAAAAGTTTTTGCATGCAACTAAAAAATAAGATACACAGGCAATGGGGCATAGAAATTCATCTTGCCCTACAAGAAAGAAAGGGAAAAGGGGATGAGAGGGGAGGGGGTGATAGAGGGGAGGGCTGACTGGGGAACAGGGCAACCAGAATATATGCCATCTTGAAGTGGGGGGGAGGGTAGAAATGGGGAGAAAATTTGTAATTCAAACTGTCGTGAAAATCAATGCTGAAAACCAAATATGTTAAATAAATAAATTTAAAAAAAATAAAAAAGAAGCCACCAGATATAACCTTGGAGTATACCCTCAATTAGGTATGATATAAATAACAAACAAGAAAAGAAAAAGGAGTGGCCATACAGGTAGGAGGAAAAGCAACAGAGAACAATGTTATGAAAATCCATAGAGGAGAGAGAACTGAGGAGAGGATGGATCACAGTGGCACATACAGCAGAAGAGTTGAGCAGGATAAGAAATGAGCAAAGCCTATTAAATTGGGAAGTTAAGAGATCTTTGGTAACTTTGGAGTGAGTAGTTTCAGGTGATTTATAAGGTCTAAAGGCTATGGGTTGCTTTGAAGATTAAGACATGGAGTAATAGAGTGATTTAATTTTTCATTTAATATTTTATTTTTCCTCAGTTATATGCAGAAACAGCTTTTGACATTCGTTTTCAAAACTTTGAATTCCAAATTCTCTTCCTTCCTCCCTCCCTCCCCACCACCCCTCTTGAGAAGGCAAGCAATTCAAGATAGGTTATACAAGTATAGCCATGCAAAACATTTCCATAATAGTCATGTGGTGGAAGAAAACACAAAAAACTCTCAATAAAAATAAAGTAAAAAAAGTTTGCTTCAATTTGTATTCAGATACCATCAGTTCTTTCTCTGGGGATGGCTAGCATTTTTCATCATAAGTCCCTCAGAATTGTCTCCAATCATTGTATTGCTGAGACTAGCTAAGTCATTCACAGTTGATCATCTTACAATATTGCTGTTAATTTGTACACAGGACATTTCACTTTGCATCAGCTCATGCAAGTCTCTCCAGGCCCTTCCCAGAGCATCCCACTCATCATTTCCCATAGCACAATAGCATTCCATCACAATCACACACCACAACTTGTTGAGCCATTCCCCAGTTGATGGGCATCTCCGCAATTTCCAATTCCCTGTCCCAAGAAAAGAGCTGTTATAAATATTTTTGTACACATAGGTCCCTGTCCTTTTTTGTTCTTTATCTTTTTTGGGATACAGACCCAGCAGTGGTACTGCCAGGTCAAAGGGCACACATGGCTCTATAGCCCCTTGGGCACAACTCCAAATTGCTCTACAGAATGGTTGAATCACTTCATAACTTCACCAACAGTGTATTCATGTCTCATTTTCCCAACATTCCCTCTGCCATTTGTCATTTTCCTTTTCTCTCCTATTGGCCAATCTAATAGATATGAGGTAGTGACTCAGAATGTTATAATTTTCACTTCTCCAATCCTGCAAGTTCTGCAATTTGCAAATCTCCAATTTGGAGCATTTTTTCATATGGCTATAGATAGCTTTGATTACTTCCTCTGGAAACTGTTCATATCTTTTGATCATTTATCAACTGGGGAATGGCTCTTATTTTTATATATTTGACTCAGTTCACTCTATATGTTTGAGAAATGAAGTCTTTATCAGAGAAACTTGCTTCAAAAAATTTTTTTCACCCAGTTACTAATGCTAACTGTATTCCTGCCATTCTATTTCCCCTGCCCCGTTTATTCTATTCTCTCTAATTTTACCCTGTCCCTCAAGTGTTTTGCTTCTGACCACCCCTTCCCCCAATCTGCTCTCCCTTCTATCACCCCCTCCTCTTATCCCCTTCCCCTCCTGCAGGGTAAGATAGATTTCTATACCCAATTGAGTATATATGGTATTCCTTCTTTGAGCCAATTCTGATGACAGTTAAGGTTCACTCACTCCCCCTCACCTCCTCCCTCTTCCTCTCCACTGTAAAGCTTTTTTCTTGCCTCTTTTATGTGAGATAGTTTACCCCATTCTACCTCTCCCTTTCTCTTTCTCCCAGCACATTCCTCTCTTTTTATTTTATTTTTAAAATATCATCCTTTTATATTCAACTCACACCTGTACCCTCTGTCTATATATACTACTTCTATCTGCCCTAATAATGAGAATGTTCTTATGAGTTGCAAGTATCATCTTTCTACGTAGGAATATAAACAGTTTAACCTTATTAAATCCCTAATGATTTCCCTTTCCGATTTACCTTTTTATGCTTCTCTTGAGTCTTGCATTTGAAAGTAAAATTTTCTATTTAGCTCTAGTCTTTTCATCAAGAATGCTTGAAAGTTCTCTATTTCATTGATTATCCACTTTTCCCCCTGAAGGGCTATACTCCATTTTGCTGGGTAAGTGATTCTTGGTTGTAATCTTGGTTCCTTTGCTCTCCAGAGTGTTATATTCCAAGCCCTCTGATCCTTTAATGTAGAAGCTGCTAAACTTTGTGTTATCCTGACTGGGGCTCCACAGTACTTGAATTGTTTCTTTCTGGCTGCTTGCAATATTTTCTCCTTGACCTAAGAGCTCTGGAATTTGGCTACAATATTCCTGGGAATTGTCACCATCACTTTCAGGAGGTGATTGGTGGATTCTTTCAATTTCTATTTTATCCTCTGGTTCTAGAACATCATGGCAATTTTCCTTGATAATTTCTTGAAAGATGATGTCTAGGCTCTTTTTTTCATCATGGCTTTCAGGTAGTCCAATAATTTTTAAATTATCTCTCTTGGATCTATTTTCCAGGTCAGTTGTTTTTCCAGTGAGATATTTCACATTATCTTCTATTTTTTCATTCTTTTGGTTTTGTTTTATTGTTTCTTGATTTCTCATGAAGTCATTAGCTTCCATTTGCTCCATTCTAATTTTTAGGAATTATTTTCTGCAGTGAGCTTTTGTACCTCTTTTTCCACTTGGCCAATTCTATTTTCTAAGAAGTTTTTTTTTCTTCAGTGAATTTTTTTGCCTCTTTTTCCATTTGGTCAGTTCTTCTTTTTAAGGCATTCTTCTCCTCATTGGCTTTTTATACCTCTTTTTACCATTTAGCCTAGTCTGTTTTCTAAGGTATTATTTTTTTCAGTGTTCTTTTGTGTCTCCTTTACCAAGCTGTTGATTCATTTTTCATGCTTTTCTCACATCACTCTCATTTCTCTCCCCAATTTTTCCTCCACCTCTCTTATTTGATTTTCAAAATTCTTTTTGAGCTCTTCCATGGCCTGGGACCATTTTTTGGGAGGCTTTGGATGTAAGAGCTTTGTTATCTTCTTCTGAGTGTATGTTTTGATCTTCATTGTCAGCACGGTAACTTTCTATGGTAAGAAATTTTTCTGTTACTTTCTCATTTCCCCAGCTTATCAGTTGACTTTAAGTCTTTGTGAAAGTAAAGTTGTACTTCCAGGTTGGCAGGAGCACTGTCCCAAGCTTCAGGGGTTTTGTGCAGCTCTTTTCAGAGATACATTTAGGGACCTGTAAGTTTTCAGTTCTTCCAAAGTGGTATGATGTAAGGAGACATGTTTACTACTTTCCTGGCCTGTGCTCTGGTCTTTGAGCAACAACAAGCAGTCTTTTTTGCCCTGGAACTGTGAGGAGAGTCCCCCCTCCACTGTGGCCGCAAGCTCTGGTGTGCTAGTGCTTCTCCTTGCCCTGGGACTGCCATCCAGGACTAGGACCAGATCTGAGTATGGGCAAAGCAACACAGTCCTGTCCCCAGTGCCTGCAAAGAGACCCCTATAATCTCCTTCTGACCAGTTGTTTGACCCCTTTACCATCTATGAGCTGAGGCTGGGGCTGTGCTGGTGCAGCCTGCACTGGACTGTGCTCCGTTGTCACCCAGGTGAGACAGACCTTTCCTGCTGACCTTCTAAGTTGTCTTTGGAGTCTGTGGGCTGAGAGATCTGGAAACTGCCACTGATTCAGTCACCTGAGGCCTCTTCCTGGACCGCTAGGGCCTGGTCTGTACTGGTATGACCTGTGTTGGACTGTGCTCCTCCCTCACCTTGGTGCAACAGACCTTTCCTGCTGAATTTCTAAGTTGTCTTAGGCTCGGGAAATGTTTCAGTCTGTCTTTTAGTGGGCTCTGCTGCTCCAGAATTTGTTTAGAGTCATTATTTAAAGGTGTTTGGAGTGGTTTGGGGTAGAGCTCAGGTGAGTCCCTGCCTTTATTCCACCATCTTGGCTCTGTCTTCCAATAGGGACTTCAAAAACAGAGAATCAGCTGGTAGGAAGAAAATGTATTGTTCTGATTGTTAATATAAACAAAAAATCCACTTTTGTGTTGTTTTGTTTTGTTTTGGTTGGGGATGGAAGTGTTAGCTCTATTAAATGCTACTGATCCCACTGATGAGTGTGGGACAGTGACCCTTTAATCTGACCCCTTCTTTTGCAATGAAGAGCTGTAGTAAATCCAAAAAAACCCCCTCTGGCCTGAGACCCATAAGGCTCACCTGTAGTATGTTGCCTCTATCCTGAACACCCCTGTCTTTTCTAGTAAATTTTATCTCCTATTCTTACTTTTCCCTATATGTTTCCAGGACTAATTCCTAGTGTCTCCCTTACTGTGACATCAGAGAAGAAAAATCAATCAGACACACCTAAGTAAGAACCAACACCCTTCTTATAAAACTTGTGGTCTTTGGGTGCCTCAAGAAACTATCTTGTGAAAATGATGGGAGCTTGATATATCAACTAGGAGTGAAGCAGAGGATAGTCATTTGCCAAATACATGGGAGTGTTCTCTCTGAAATTTCATCCCTGATCTATTTCCTCTGCTTACCACGGTCTGATGCACTGAGGCTCTGGCACTTGCCCCTTCTTCGATATCCACCCCCTCTGGCAACAGAAATCGGTACACCTTTTATCCTAAATCTTTCTTCCCCTATCGTATATCCCAATATGCTGTTGCCCCCAAGTGTTGCACTTTAAACCTTAGGCCTTGTCTTGCAAAACCAAATTCAGGATCCCTAGATTTGGGGATCTAGGTTTGGGGGACAGACTTGGGGATCCAGCCAGGTCTGAAAATCTGGAAAAGCCCCAATCCCCTCAGGCTAGGACTCAGAATATGTGTGTGTGCGCACACGCGCGTGTGCATGTGTGTTGTGTCCATCTCGTTGCTCTACTAAAGAAAAATTTTTTAAAAGATAAATAGCAGTATTGGTCCATGGCTGATCAGCGATATTATTTTCCCAGATTCAGAGAGCACAGGATGATAACTCTGGGAATAAAAAATGTGTGAGGTTAATTTAGGACCTTTGTGTACTCTGTTCCAACCCTGGGAAAATCCAGCCTTTGTGATTCCAGGTTATCAGGATACATCGTGTATTTGTGTGTGTGTAGGAGATAGAGTGCTTAGACCACCTCTAGTGGAAATTCCATTTTCCCTCACTAGCCCTTATGAGTCTTGCTCCTACTTAGTTCTCAGGAAGAGTAAGACCAGAAATGTCCTGGAGATAAGTCAACCTCTGTAATTCCTTTGAGAAGGCCCAATGCTCCCTAGCTTCCTTTTCAGTGACACAGATGATTTTCTTTTCTGAGGACTATTGCTGTACCACCCCAAACTGAAAGGGACTAGTGTAGGCCAAGGTCGTGAGAACATGAGCATCCATGACACAGACATACGAGCTATAGCACGTGTCTGGCAAACTTACACGCCATCTAATCCTTGAGAAGTATTTAATAGTTCAGGAGATCTTTCTAGATGGCCCTGGAATCACCACACTCCCATCTTCCCATAAACATAACACACAGAGGTAGTAATGTCAAGATTTCTTTATTAGGATATCCTGTGTGTGCCCAGACTTTGGGAGTACCAGCTCCATTTGGCTGCATTGCCCACAAGGGCTGGGCATGGGTAGAAGAAACATGCAACTATAGTCAAGGGAAAAACAGAAGTTGGGGACTTTACCCCTCAATGTCCAAGTTAGTGTTTGCAGAAAGGCAGGTACAGGTCTTGGGGAAGATTCTTTTAAAAAGGGCATGCCATCTCCTAACAGTGAGAACATGAAGGGATAATGAATCCACTTTTGCCCAAGTGCTCCTAGAATATGTCTTCTGTGTACTTCAAAAAAGGCTCAGAAGGGACACAATGACAATACGTCTTTAAGCATTGTGGCCAAGCTCCCATAACTGGGACCCAGTACACCCCAGTTCTATCCTCAGCCCTATCTTTGCTTTAATATAGGATCCTGGGAAGTTCCTTTTGTTTGCTGTGCCCCATTGCTATCATCTGGGAAAGAGTATGCCAACCCAATGCCAAGGGTTACAGAACTGAGAGCTGTGACCACTTAAGGCCAGTTCCAACTGCCTACATACACTCCTTACCAGGTTGGAGGATTCATCCCCCAATATGAAACAGAAGACTGCCCAGTAATATATACATGGATCAGATAATGGGACCCACTCCAGAAAATACAGGGAGAGAATGAGATTCTTTTACCACACTGGATCATGAAAGAAATATGGCACAGAGGAAATGGCTCTGCTATTCATTTTTCTTTCTTTAAAAACCATGGCTCAATCCAAGGGCTAGATGATAATGGTATGGCTGGATCAAATGTAGGACACTATTCCCGAGGGGCTTAACTGTCATGAACAGTCTGATGAGGAGGAACTCTCAGTTCACTTAGCCTCAGCAAGCATACAATAATGTACTTATTCCCCAGAAGCTCAGAGATCCTAAGAGATTATAGAGTAAATGGCGGTGCGAAGGGCAGCAGCTGATTGATCAACTAAGCCAGGCAGCAAGTGGCTCTGTCTATGGCTTCATACTGGCTGATGGTGTCTCCTGAAATTCTAGAGTTAGGGCTGGTCAGCCTCTTCCTTCGGTATCTGCCTACTTCATACTATAAGCCGCCAGCTAAAGAGCACACTTTGGTTTTGCAGGGTCACAGGCCCCCACTAACAATTCTGGGTGGAGAAAGCATTACCATTCCTGTGCCACCTGCTATGGTGCTTCTGTCCCAAAGATGAAGAGGACTCCTAGTGCCTGCTACCTTCCTAGTCAATTTCTAAGTTTCCTTCTCTCCTTGCTAACCAAGGTTCGAACATCCCAGTTCATTCACATTGGTGCTGGGATGATCATAGCAGATCTACCTGCCTGAAGATTCCAGGGGTTTCCTAAGTGAGACCTCCTCCTTTGGTAAGGTGGAACATCCCAGTAGGCAGTACAGACTGTGCTGTGCTTCCAGTTATAAAAAAGCAAGGGCTTGGTGTGAGTGAGGTTTCATAGTGGTCACTCCTACAAAGGATAAAAGGTTCTAGGTCTTTTGCCATTCCATTCAGATCCCCTCAAAGCTTGGCTGTCAGAAGAAGCTTAGCAAGGCTAGTGGATCTGAACAGAAATCACTCACCACCTTCAGTCACAGTGACATTGGGTGGGGGGAGAAGGCAGTGTATTTATGTGTTTGTGTGTGTGCTCATCATTTCCACTGGCAAAATACTTTTGTGTGGAACTGGAATCAAAATAGAGATGAACCCTTGAGAGTGATTTTGGTGTCTAGGGGATGAGGCCTCTCTCCCTGGATCTTAAATATTTATATTGCTCAAGAACCCAGGATTTGCTTTAAGTGTGTCTAGATAATTATCTGGAACCTGTTCCTCAACATTAAAGGAAAAGAAGAAGGCAAGAAGGCCACAGGGAAAGAGGAATGGCCCAAAAGTGCAATATCTCACTGTGGATGGTAGCAGCTGCTTCTTCATGGCAGGCATTCTTCTATCTCAGCCTTTCCTTTTCCATCCAACCTGGTAACGTGGGTTGCACAATTTTAATCTGGTTTTAAGGAGGCAACCTGATAAGTGATGAGCAATTTTAGGGTAAGAAGTCTTCTCCAAAGATATCTGATGTATGGTCAATGCCTCCCCTCAGGAGAAAGAAAAAGGTGGGGAAAGTCATTAAGATCTTATTGCTGAAGTCAGTGAAAAGGGAGGCCCTTTTCTAGGGGAGGACATATATGTTGAGGCTTGAGAGAATTTAGACTAATATCATAATTGAAAGGTTTTAGGATGACCTAGGAGGAAAAGTTAAAGGGGGATTATTTTGTTAAGAATGTATTGGAATGTTCGAATATTCCAAGAATTTTTACAGAAGGAAAGAGGCAGTTTATTATATAACTCCCCAGTAAGACACCAGGAAAAAACAAATTGCAAGAGACAGGACTAAGGCTGGGAAGAATTTATGACCAAGAATTTTGAACAATGGATTACTAAGGTAATTACTTTGGAATCTCCCTCACTGGCTAATGACATTTACGAAAAATGGGCGAGCTATCCATCTGTCTAGCCCTGCCTAAAGGCAAGAAGGATGGACATTTCAAGTTTCCTTCCAATATAAGGAATCTGGTTCCCAAATAAGGATCCACTTTTATGATATTCTTCTGTGCCTCAACTCCCCTACCTAGAGGGAAAAGGCTTAATGCTTTCCTTTACTTCCCTTGAGAAGGGGAAGAGGAACTCACCTAAGCCTCACCAGAGCACCAAGTGAAAGGAGCAATAATCAAGCACACCAAATAACTAGTTCTACTTGGGTGGCCCTAGGATGTGCCTACCTTGCAAGATCTGTCCCACAGTTTTTCTCACATACTGAAGAAAGAAGGCTGTGGCCAGGGAGCAAGCTTTTTGGCATCAATTTTCATCTAGGCAGGATAAGTGAACAAGACCCTAGATTCATAGTCCTGGTAGTTAATGAAGGCCATTAAGTTCCTTGAGTGCAGAAGATGAGGAGATCCCTTAATTTCTTGAAGCATAAAGTGTGTGCCTCCTGGAATTACCTTGTGGAAGTCAGATCTTGGAGAGGACCATTCTTTAGGAGTCCCTTAGGTGTCTAACTTGACATGCAGTGAGAAAGAGTACAAGTGTTTCTTGGGACAAGAGCTTATGATAGAATGCAACGTCCTTGATGCCATCACTTACTTTCTTTTTCCTTTTTTTGGTGGGAATAACCATAACCTTTAGCATCAGTCAGTATTTTGAGCACAGTAGAGGAACCTCTGCAAGTAGCTATAGCTTGTGAAATTCTCAGAACCTTAAAAGTGGGTCCCATTCTGATTGTGGGTTTCTCTCTTCAATTCAAGTTTAAACACTTAAACAACTTTCATTATTTCTCCAAGTTGATTCCTTAGTTTTGTGGACTGCAAATTTCCACGACTTCATTGCACGTACTGTGACATTCCTTTGAGAATCTCAGTAGTTCACTGGATCTGTGATCTTATCATTGTGGATACTGCCTCCAACAATGCAGGTAGAAACCCATTCATGCCCTCTAATTTCGTGTACTCCTCATCCATATTTTCTTATAAATCTTCCACAAGGGGTCCACCCAACGTGTTGGAGGACTTGTGGTTCTTTTGACACTGTATGGATGTCAACTGAGTTCTTGTCTTTGGAATGGCCATGATAAATCCATCTTCTAATCATACATCTGATGATACCCTTTATTATACTGTTTTTCTTGGTTGCTTACATGTTGCATTCTACTCATGCCCACCCTGTGCCACTCTATTGCTTTTTAGGTAATTTTAATTCTTCAGAGACTGTGGTATCCCATGACTTGAAGCCATACAATGGACAAGATTTCAGAAGAAGGTGAAAAAAGATGAGCCTTTGTTTTAATGAGAAATTTGGAGTCATTAAAAGCACTATGCAATTTCGAAAAGGCAATCCAGCCCATTCTCCTCCTCCTGTTCAATTCTGAGCTCAGCTCATTGTCAGTGATGCTGAGGATCTCAAAGTCCCTCAAAAACACTCCATTTGGTTGATACAGAGGCTGCCAAGGACTTCTAGGGAAAATTTGGCTTTCATATGACAGAGCTCATTCCTCTCCAAATTTTATAGGCAGAGAAACTAAGGCATTGGATAAGAGTTGGTTTTACCTTATTTAACAGCTATAGAGAGCAATTTGGGAAGATGAAGAGGGCTTCCTTTCATTTTCACTCTCCCTAAAGACCAGCATTCACAATACTGGGGCTTGGGAATGGGCCGTAGTGTCTTCGGTGGCAATCTAAGGCTCTTATTTGTACTTTAGTTCACTAAGGACTATGCACAGGAGCTTTCCTAAGCCAGGCCAGATCTTGAAGTCAAAGGAGTACTAGACAAGTATACCAGGCACCTTTCACTATCTCACTGGACCCCAGGGGGATAAACATTCAGGCAGTCCATACTATGCAGCCCCTCATGCTGATCCCAGTTCTATAGTGATAAAATATAACATCCAGAGCAGATGTGAAGGGGAAAAGAAGTCACAAAATGGTAATACTAGCCTAATGGGAATATGTGGGAAGGGCAATAATAGGACTACCTTCCTCCCTCTGAGTCACTGCCTACTCCATTAGCCCCCAAGCCCTAGGAAAAGCTTTGTTCCTCAGAAGACAGGGTAGCCCTAAGTCCTCTTTTGAATTCTAATACCTTTTGTCTCCCAGTACATCTCACATTATAGAAGTGGTGTGGAAGATCACCTGTACTACTAATTGTCTAGGAGAATCCCTTTTCCCTTCCTACAGATGCTAAGGAAGACTTCTTTATTCTCCACAATGATGAGATATTAATTACTCAGCCTACAGGAACTGGTTGAGGTGGAGAGAGCAGAATGTGAACAACACCTAGTGAGGTCCTCTGAACTGCAGCTGAGGCCCACCAGATCAGGCCTTTGGTTCCAGGAGACCAGCCTGTAATCCATTTTGTTCACTTCCAATACAGGGACACCTTAGGCACAGCTTCATCTAAGGTTTCCAGTTTCATTTGCAAAGCTAATCAGAATTCTACTGACTTTGGATGAAATTTATTTCAGCCAAAGTTACTGGAATTCTGGGGAGGATATTGTTTTCCTGTCTCTACTCAGTAGTTTACAGGTTGGTAAAGGGTAAGTGTGGTAGGCTGTTTTTACCTCAGCAAATTAGAAATAAGAATTTAAGAGAACTATGGATGTAAGGGACTATGGTCCTTTCTCGTCAATCAGAAATCAAAAGTCTGGCTAAATGTAGGAGTAGGCACTCCCCTCCCCCAGTCCCAAGACAAATCTAGGGAGTTTTTGTAGAGGGACAGGACTAGGAGTCAGGAGAACTGGCTCTGACTTCTTATTCTACCACTGGCTCACTGTGTGACCTTACGCAAGTCAAAACTTTTCTGGACCTCATTTTCCCCATCTATAAAATGAGAAAGTTGGACTAGGTGACCACTAAGGTCTCTTTCAGCTACAATGACCTAGGATATCAGTGAAGTTTGGTCCTTTCTCAACCAATTAGAAATCAAACTTCTAGCAAATTTAGAGGGATAAAGAATCTTGAGTTATCCCATCAATGACACTGGTCGAGACGAGGAAGGAAGTGGGGACGGAATCCTTTTTGCTAGCAACAGACAAAGCTGTTAGGGCTATAGTGAATATTGCCTCTTCTCCCAGAACCTCTCCCTTAGGCAATGTACTTGCTACCCACCCTATGAAAGGAGAAGCTGTCTAGATCCCCTGTGGCAAAGCTTAGGAACAAAGATGCTGGAGGTCTCCCTCCTCCCAATCTTTTTCAGTGTCAGGGGCTGGAGGAGGAGGTGACCCCACACTGCCCCACTAGGGGCTACCCCTACTTCTACAGACTCTACCCTAGGGGTTTCAGGTGAATGGCAGCACTATTGGGGCGGGCAGCAAGGATGTAGATGACATTCTCCTTCAGGAAGGTGGGCCAATCCACAGACCTACAGTGGGAATGAAAAAGCAGAAGGTGAAGCATGTCTCATGACACTGAAATAGGATGAGACAATTGATAGGCTGGGGTGTGAGCTTAGTTGAACATGAATGAAGTGGCTACAGCTGGGTGAGGAGCTAACAGCTGTGACAAGAATCCTATGCCACCATTGGCTGCCTTTGCTCCTTCACATGAGCTGTCGAACAAAGATGGAGAAAATCACACAACCGTTCTTACTGGGTCCACTACAGAACCTGAACTGGGCATTCACTATGGTGAGGCAATCCTGCTATACCTCCCTTATCAACTTACTATCCTATTCTTCATAGTGGCTCTCTCAAACCTTTTCATCCCTCCTCAAGCCTCCCGTGGCTCCTTCTCTCCCCACCCTCAAGGTTGAGAACCTTACCTCATATTTTACAGAAAAAATTGAGGCCATTCACCATGAACTCCCTCTTCCTCTCTCCGATTGCTCTGGTGCCTTCTGCCACTCTCCTCTCCTTTACCTCTATCTCACATTATGAGGTGGCCTTACTGCTTACCAAGGTTCAAGAGATCCCATTCCATCTGTCTCCTCCAAAAGATTTTCCCTCTGTTGTTCAATCTGTCTACTGGTTTATTCCTACTGCCTATAAACATGCCTATATTTTCCTCTATCCTGAAAAAAAAACCTCACTTGATCCTTCCATCCCTGCTATCACTCTACTTCTCTTCTGCCCTTTGTTGCTAAACAACAGGTGCTTCCAACTCTGTCTCCTATCACTCCATTCTTAACTTCTCACAATCTGACTTCTGATCTTATCACATCCAGTTACCAGGGACCTCCTTGACATCTCATAGCCTTTGACGCATTTGATCACTCTTGTTTCTCTAGGTCTTTGGGACACCTCTTTCTTTTGGTCCTCCCCCTATCTAAATGACTGCTCCTCCTTTGCCTCCTTTGCTGGACTCTCTTTAACCATTGGTGTTCCTCAGGGACTGCCCCTTCTTTTCCTCTCCCTCTAAATTACTTCATTTGATGACCTCATCTGCTCTCATGGATTTAATTATCATCTCTATGCTGATGATTCTCAAATCTGCCTATTCTACCCAAATTCTCTGCTGACTTCCAGTCTCCCATCCCAATTCCTTTTCAGACAATTCAAACTGGATGTCTAGTAGAGATCTTAAACTCAACAAATCCAAAATGGAACTCATTATCTTTCCTCCACACCTTCCTTCCTAATCTCCCCTATTACTATAGAGGGAAATACTATCCTCCTAGTCCCAAAAGGCTGTCAACCTAGAAGTCATCCTGGACTCCTCACTCTCTCTCATCCCCCACGTCCAGTATGTTTCCAAGACCTGTGGATTTCACTTTTGTAACATCTCTTGAATATGGCCCTTTCTCTGACACTGCCACCACTCTAGTGCAGGCCCTCATCACCTCATGCCTATAATAACCTACTGGTGTGTCTGTTTGCTTCAAGTCTCTTCCCACTCCAATCCATCTTCCACTCAACTACTAAGTGATTTTCCTAAATCTCAAGTCTGATCATATCACCTCTCCCGCCATGTCACTCAATAAACTCCAGCAGCTCCCTATGGCCTCTGGTAGGAAATACAAAATGCTCTTTGGCATTCAAAGCTCCCCTTACTTTTCCAGTCTTCATATACCTTACACACCCCTCTTCCCCACCTAAGCACTTTGATCCAGTGACATTAGACTCCTGGTTGTTCCATGAAAAAGATTATCTCTTGACTCTAAGCATTTTCTTTGCTGTTCCCCATTCCTGGAATGTTCTTCTTTTTCATTTCTGCCTTCTAACTTCTCTGGCTTCCTTTAAGTCACAACCAAAATTCCATCTTTCACTGGCAACTTTCCCCAACCCCTCTTAATTCTAGTGCCTTTCCTCTGTTATTTCCTATTTATTCTTTCTATAGCTTGCTTTGTAGAGATTTGTTTGCATGCTGTCTCTTCCATAAAAACAAGGATTGTCTTTTGTCTCTTTTTGTAGCCCTAGCACTTAGTACAGAGCCTGGTATATAGCATGTTCTAATTGTGATAATAACCCAAGAGACCTCACACGTTTGTCAAGACCTCAGTTCCTGGGTAGCAGGTTTTCTTCTTGCCCAGTGCAGTGGGCCTATGTCATCACCAAGTGAGGGACTAAGGCCAATCAATGGAAATGATGGAACTCTGTGGAGTGTAGAAATGCCAAGGATGGGGTGACACCTCTGGGGATATCTCACCTGGGCTCCTCCTGTTTAGCTGTCTGCAAAAGTTTCTCTGGGCTCTTGGCACTGCTGTTGCTGGCCGGGCTGCTTTCTGACATTGGTCCCACATGGCTGATACTGTGTGGCACAGAAACATGTGGTTGGGAATGGACAAGATTAAGAGGTTTGGCCCTATCCCAGAGCCCTTATGAGTTGATGTATATTATCCTCTGACTTCTGGTAGCTCTTAGCAATGACTGCTCTGGACTCTAGGAATCACTCTATTCTGTGTATATGGAAGGCATGACACACAGGAGAATTCTTTTCATAAAGGAGGTTGTGGGATGGTGGCACAGAGCAGTGAAGGAGCTGAGGCGCTCTTCTGGATTGGTTACAAAAGTTAAGGAGTGATTAGGCAATTACTGGGATATCAGAAGAAATTCTGGGGAGGTTAGTATGGATGTTGAGAGAGAGAGTCAAGATGAAGATAAAGCATACCTAACATTGCAAGATGGAGCCTCTGAGGGTCGTTTTCGGAACCAGATGTGTTGGGCCCGACGGCATTCAGTCTCACTGATATAACCCCCAATGCCTTGGGCTAGGAAGGCTGTTCGAGCTCGTTCCCGCTCCTTAACCGTCAGTAGCCTTAATAGAGAGTTCTTAGGGAAAAAGGATATGGGAATCAAAGAGTACTATAGACACTTTCTGCTGAAAGTGGGGCTTTCCAAATCCCACTTTTGCTACTTATGATCTGTATGACTTTGAACAAGTCCTAAGCAAGCTGGGTCTCAGATTCCTCACCTGTAAAATGAGGTGGTCAGCCTAGATGACATCTAAAGCCTTTCCAGCCATAAATCCTATAATCCTAAAGTCTCCAGATTAGGTTCTTAGTGTAACCAAAAGTAAATTAACCTCCATGATCTCACTCCCGTGAATCCTTTGCCCCAGCTAGTTAGGGTATGCTGGACATTTGGTCACATTAGTCACTAGAAAAAGCCCTGAATCCCATCTTCATTCCTGGTGATTCTTATGTTCTTGTTTCTCTCAACAAGTCATTGTCAGTAATAGTTCAAGAACTATTGCTTTCTTGACTCCTTAACCTCCAATTTCCTGATCTCCCTTTCTATCTAGTGTCCCAGAATCAGCAACCCCTGCCACACCTGTGGACGAAGTTTCTGTAGTAGCCGGAGGGACTCATGGGACAAGAAGTCAGGCCACTCAACATGGCCCCGGCGCTCAGGGTCAAGGGCAGCAAATTGTTGAGCTGCCCTCTCTTCCTGCTCTTCACTCAGTGCTCTTTCACTTCCTCCTCGCCTTGCTGCCTGATGGTGGTAGCGCAGGAAGTCCTCCAGTGTTAGGGAACAATCTGTAAGGAGAAAAATGCCTTTGGGGTCACTAATTCCTTGTGCACACTTACCAAGTTCCAGACCCAGCTCATCATTTATCCTCAACTGGCACTCCCTGTCTTCTCCCCACCTCCACATCTAAACATTATCCTTTGGTCCTGTACACTGGCTGCAACCACTTACAAGTCTCTTTCTTTTCCATCAAGGAATACTAACCCTCAGGCCTGGAGGTTTTTGGAGAAGCCACTTATTTGGAGTCTTTTGGAGAAGCCAGAAATTCATAGACTTGCAGGGACTTCTTAAAAAATTGATCTATTCTCTACTATCCCCACAAAGAGCACATGCTATTTCTCTGATATGACAGGAAACCCCACTGTACTTCAATTAAAAAAGTGTGGTAGGAGGGCTGGCTAGGTTATACAACCATGGCTTCACTTCTGGGAGAACCTGTCCAGTGTCCTTCCCAACCTGTGAGAGCCACTTGGCAGTCCTCACCAGGAATAATTTTGCACTGTTGGAAGTTCTCCATGAGGCTGTACATCTCTTCTTCTGTGAGAAGCAGGTTGAGGTTGTTCTAAGAAAAAGGAAAGAGCTACAGATCAAGTGAACAGCATTAGTACCGGCAGGGGCTACAGGGGCATTATGGCTCCGAAGGCAAGAAAGAAAAAAGGATTAAGGGTTGGTTTGGAGTTCTAATCTTAGCTCTACTCCTGACTGCTTGGATCACCTGAAATTATTCCCCTGTGTTGCTTAGAGAAATAAATGACAGACAGCTGTATAACTAGGCAAATTAGGTGTCACAAAATTGTTAATAGTATAATGGAGGACTAATGTGTTTCTTTGGCTTCCAAGGACACTTTGGTTAAGGGCTACATTTTGCCTAGAAGTGCCATCAAGTAATAGGTGCAAAGCTTCCTGATGATAGGAAGCCATCTGTGAGTCTTATGAGGAACCAAATCAGGCTGGGACAAGAACATGCAGACACCTGGAGTGATGGTGGGGGTGAATTTATGCATACTTCAATGTGGAGGCAGAAGATGGGGGTTCAGTGTGGAAAGGGGAAACCTTCAACCTAATTATAAGAGGAAATCCTACAGCAGTAGAAAATCTTGCAGCAAAAATGTCACCAGGGGAAAAGGCTAGGATTTGGAGGGGTGGTAGCTGACATTTGGAAGGAAAAGTAGAGTTTGACTCTGCAGATTTAATTGGTTCCTCAGTGACTCTTAGAAGAGGAGGAGTTCTTACTGGTTAGTCCTGTATTTAGTAGGCTCAAATATCATAGATTTAGAACTAAAAGGGAACTGAGATATTATCTAATTCAACATAATCTTACAGATGTGGAAACTGAGGTCTAAAGAGGTCAAATGACTTGCCTGAGGATACAAAGGTAGCAAATGGCAGAACCATGATTTACACTTACATCCTCTGACTCCAACAGTCTTTCCATTGCACCATGTTGGAAGGGCCACAGAAAAAGATTCCTTTTTAGGAAAGAAGAATATCTTTATGATTTTCATAGTAAGCTTGAGGAGAAACCAAGAGGTGCCTCTTGCCCAGAAGGTTAATAATGAATATCCCCTCCCTGGAACTTCAGATAAGTAAGACAAGAAGTGGTAGCAGTAGAAACGGCAGGTCATTCCAAGAGTGCTTGTTACCCCAGCTCTGTCATTTATGCCTTATGTGGCTCTGGGCAGGTTAATTATTTTCTCTGAGACCAAGTCCACTCATTAGTAAAATAAGGATAACAAGTCTTCTACCTACATCACAGGATGGTGATGACTATAAAAGAATAAAAATCTTAAAGTGCCATGACAATGATACTGAACTTCACTCATTTAGACTCAAGTACTAGATGTGAATCTAAGCTCCAGTGGGAGTCAAGAGAAGTTTTGTCCTCAATTAAAATGAGGAATTCGCTTAACACTTTTAAAATAAGGTATTTAGCTGATACTGACTTTTTACAATTGTAATTCATTGTAATTCCTATTTCAGAAACGAAGACCTTGAGCTCCTGAAATATTCAACTGCATGCAGAGGGTCACAGAACAGGCAACTGATGAATTTGGGACTAAAGTCCAAAGCAAAAGTGTTTCTGTTCCAAAAGTAACATATGGGGTTAGCCAGAGGAATGATCTGTTTCCTCTCCCCATGCCCTGGTCCTCACTAAGGAGTGAGATTCTTCAAGAAGAAAGCAATCTAACTAGATTTAGTGGTCTGCACAGTCCAGAGATATGGGAGCAGGGCAGTCAAACTGGAACACCGTTAAGCTCACAGTGAATGAAATCAATGTTGACTATAGAAATATGAGCCTGAGGAGTCTAATAAGCCTAGTCCTGAACAGCTTTGGGATAATGTGGCTTGGCTGTAGGTCTTCCACGGCATGGTGAGAGAGTGGTGTGTGTGTGTTTGGCACTGCTTTAGATATATTCTTCTTGCTCCAGAGTTGATGTGAGTTCAGTCCTTGACTGAAGTGGTTTGGTTAGGGAGTAAGGATTGGGGTGGAGAGAGGGTGTGAGATGTCTACTAGTAATAATACAAGCATTTATATGGTCGTTTGTGATAAGAACAACAAGGAATACTTTTTGACCTTATGGAAGAATAGCTTCTAAAACTGTGACCAAAAAACAACCACCCCCAAATCCCCACAAAACCACAAAACAGTAGCAAGACCAGTGTGTATCAGTCAAGACTACTGAGGTGTGGAAGATATGTAAATGCAGGACTCTTTTTAGGCCAAGGATTTGAGTTGACCAAATAGTTACAAATGATGACAATTACTATAAACTTTAAACCAAAAAATTTTTATGGGTATAAATTATGTGGAAAACACATCAAATCTTTCAGGTACTCCTGCAAAGGAGGTAGTGACCACCCTCATCTTCACATGTGAAGTAGCGTAACATATCCTTGGCATTTGACACTTATTAGGATATAACCTGCCTCTCCAGACACAGTCATAGTTTGGGACAGCACTGAAAGAGCAGGACTACAAGCTAAGTCTCCTTAGGAGGCAGCATTGTGCAGTGGCAAGAGCACTCCCAGCTCTGCCACTTATTAGCCATGGGCTCTTAGGTACACGGCCTAACTTCCCTGGCTCTATTTCCTCATCTGTGAAGTGGGGATAAAAATACTTGTCATGTCTAATTCATAGGGCTTCTGTGAAGATAAAACAAGTTAACACATGTGAAAGCCCAAGTGCTGCAGAGATAACAAGGGGGAAACAATATCCTTAGGAGCCCAAATCCCAATAATTCCTCTTTTAACTGCACATGTCTCCATGGGTTTTTGCCAAGCTTCAGTTTCAAATGAGGTAAGATATGCGAAGTACTTTGCAAGCCTTAAAGCATTCTAGAAACGGTGGCTGTTGTTATTATTGTTATAAATCTAAAAAAGTAGGAGGAATCTATCAGAAGTTCCTTGCACACAGTAGGCTCTTAATGGATATTTGCTGAATTAATGAATTAAATCTAATCTCTGTAGTTCTGTGTCCAATCAAGGGCCTTAGAAGGCCTATTCATTGCTACTTGTGATGAATTAATTATCAAGTATTTATGGAGTTCCTATTATGTACAGGGTACTGTGCCAAACACTGTGGAAGAAACAAAGGAATATAAGCCATAGTCTCTGTTATGGAGTTTACACTTAAACAGGCTGTGAGTTCAATAGCAATATACAAATGAGTGGACTCTGAATGAAGGGCAGTATTCAGACAGGTTAAGAGGAGGTGAGAGCATTCCAGTCTGGAGAAAGAGCACGTACAAAGGAAAGATGAGGAAAAGGAAATGGAAATCAGAAATACAAAAATCGGATGCCAACCTAGCCTTAAGGAGGTCTTCAAAAGAGTTCTCCAGGAATCTGTCTTGATCTGGTGCCAATGACTGAGATAAAGGCAATGACAAGGTTGCCAAATTTGCAGATGACAAAAGCTGGGCAGTTATAGGTAATATTCTGGATGACACAGTCAAATTCTAAAAAGATCTTGAAAGGCTGGAATATATGGCAAAATCTAATAAGATGGAATTTAAAAGAGTAAAGTCTATTTTCATACTCCATTAGAAAAAAAAAACTTTGTAAGTCTAAGGTAGGTGAGGCATGGCTGGACAGCAAGCTCATTTGAAGAGACCTACGGGTTTGAGCCTCCAAATGCAACCTGAGTAAAAATGTCACATGATGGCCCAGAATGCTAATGTGGCTTTCTGTTGCATTAAGGGGGAGCCAGAGCTTAAGAGACTAAGGAGGGAAGAATTCTACTGTAGTTTTCCCTATGAAGCTCACCTGTGGAGTGTGGTGTGTAGTTCTAAGCACCGTATTTTAGGAATGACATGAATAAATGATAGTTCAGCCACAGAGCAGGGTGAGGAGGATAGTGAAGGACCACGGTACAACATATATTCATACGTTATATGAAGATGGAATGAAGAAAGTGATTATGTTTAGTCTGGAGAACAGAAGGTTTGGGGGTGGGATGGAAGCCAAATAGGATGACTGTCTTCAAGTATATGAACGGTTATCACATAGAAGGGGAATTAGATTTGTTCTCTTTGACCCCAGAGTGCAGAATGAGGAATGAGTTGCGGAGAGGCAGGTAGGCTTGAGGTAAAGAAAAGCTTCCTAACAATTAGAGCTATCTGAAAATGGAAATAGCTGTCTTGGGAGATGTTGGCTTGAATCTCATGAAGGGCTACATGACTACTTACTGGGGATATTGCTGACTAGGACTTTTTGTCTGCCTTTTGTCACAAGGTCACCTATGAAAGAAAGCCATCCCATATAGAAAGTAATGTCGTCGAGATTCTACTGGACTTTTTAACTGAATAAAATTTAGTGTTGGGATATGGCTTTATGATGACTAGAAACCATTACAGAAATCATCGGTGCTACTAAACTTTCTTCTGGGTTTATTTGTGCACCAGAAACTAGGGGATGAAGGCATCATGGAAATAGACATCCCTGGTTCTTCTCAGAAACTCTCTGAATCTGCTCTAGGTGTAGGGCCATTGACTGCAAAGATCCCACATGATATATCCTCTGGTAAAACAACTGACTTTAACTGACTGTCTTGACACCCTCACCAAACTCACACAATAGTAACAGCTCCAGCCTGTTTCAGTGTGAGCCATCTCGGTCACTTCCACGGTGCTGTCTCCTTGTAGATAGCCCATTCGGCGCAAGCAGCCATCATGAAAAACCCTAGTGCAGATTCTACATGGGAAGAGACTCTCAGCAGTCCATACCTCACAAATCTCACACATCTCATCACTGATAACCTGAGGAGAAAGTAGGGGTAAAGAAAAACGATGTTCAGAAACATGAAACAGGATCCCCACTTCTATCTAAGCAAAGCCCTGATTTTTACACCTAAATTTCTTGATCACACCATTAAGGAATGCATACTTTGGGTATACACCCAACATCAGTCAGTATTGAGGCAACAGAGATTAGTCTGGGGATGAGAGCCAAAAAACTCTGGTATTCTGAACCAGAAGAGGGGTACACTATTCCCCCTGACACGCTATCATATGGTAGAAGGGATAGATGGATATGCAGTGGCTCCCCTATTTCACCCGTCTCTCCATGTCCCCCTGCCAAGCTACTTTCCTAGGATAAGAACAAGCTCAGTCAGTTATATCTGGACTCAGACAGAAAAAGCTAAGTCAGTTTGTTTTGAATTAAAGATTATCAGTTGGTTAAATCTTATCTTTTTTTCTTAATGCTTTTCATTCACATCCCAGGGCTCATGGTCCTGCTATCTGATCTCCAGACAGCCTACCATTTACTCTGTAAAATGGGATCTTGTCCATTCTCCCCCCTCCCCTGTAGTTCTACTGCCTCACTCTAGAACTTACAGATTCTCTAGGTTCCAAGCAGATATCAAGTGGCTTATCATCATTTAGTTCCCGAATGGGTCGGATGAAGGCAGGTGGTGTGAAGCGATTGGCACGGTCAAACTCCTCAGGTTCTATCCCACGGCCATCCCTTAGCCGTTCCCAGGCTGCTTTGTTGACACTGTTCTCTTCCTGTGGGGCAGCTGCCACTGTCTCCGGCTCATCCTCCTCTTGTACTTCCTGGACAGAGTGCTCTACCGTGCCCCTCCGAGACCCAGCTGATTCACCTGTGCGCCGGAGAGAAGGCCTATCCCGTAGCCCATCCTTGAAAGCTGACACAGCCAGGCTCACCTTCTGAACCTGCTCCACTGTCTGCCGCTTGGACATCAACACTCCCATGATTCTATGAGCAAAAGAACAGAAGCATCTAGTCATATGGCTAAGCACACTCAAACAACAAGCATTTATTAAGCACCTACTATATGTTCCTACTTAGTCTGTGGCACTGAGATTACAAATATAAAAGTGAGACACTCCAAGCTCTCAATGAATTTACATCCCATTAGAATGCTACACTCAGTCAAATGGGTTTCCATGTGGTATCCAAAAGAGATCATCAATCAGTGAAAGGGGCACATGCCATCTGTTGCTGAAGTTGATTTTCAGCTGACATAAATTTCCGCTCCTAAATCCAACTTAGTTCAGAGTTCCAGAGCTCTGTGAAAACTGGCAGAGACATCAGGACCAGCTGAGAAATTCGATGACAGAAATGGCCAGATTTCTGCCTCGGAGTTCCATAATTTTAGGCACAGAACCCATTTGACCAAGAGAAGGCCTCACAACTACTAGGGTGAGGGCATATATATCTTTATTCGAGTGTCTAAAGTAAACAAGTTCTTCCTTCTTTAGGAAGATTCTTGGATTAGTCAGGGACCTGTCACTCTCTCATCTTCTCATCCAAAGTACAGTCCTACCTCTGGCATGGTTTAAGATCACTCATATACAAGCCAATACTTCTTGTAGTCAGTGGCTATACCTCAAACTCCTTCCTGCAATCCCTCTTGCATGCATGCATACACAGACATGAACACCTCTTATTCATTACTTCTCATCTTGGTCAAATTATCACTCCCTCATCTGTTGCTTCCATTTTTGGTACTAGTTTAATTTAGTTGATTTAAGGTAAGAAGTAACCTGACAACTACCATTTTCCCTTGGTACTAATGATGTTAAATTGGAAGGAAAATAAAGACATTATATTGTCCATCTCCACTAATCCTGCCACTTTCGAGGCATTATGATCTAGCAGACCAGCCAAGGGAGGATATTCAGTTTGATACAGAGAAATGAGGGAAAAGGAGGTGGGAATTCATTTTAACCTTGGTCTCTAAGTTTCTTTGCTTTTGTGCAAACTTTGATCCATCATAAGCTGTTCAATATAACCAAATGGCAGCCAGATCTTTTTGGTGTTGTCTTAAATGTTTCAACCAACACTTGGAAACTGTTAATTCTTCACATACATGGTTGGACTAGAGACTAGAAACCAGAAGTTTCTGTGCTGTCCCCAGTAACAGATGATGACATCACCTGCGCAAGAGTGATGCAAATTTCTGCCTTAGTGTTTGCTCTGCTATCAGTTGTTACCAAGGAAACCCAGATTCCTGAATTTGGGATCTTGGCAAGTAGAAGAAGAAAGAGTTTTTTTCAAGCATTCTGTTTTTAAAATAGATAATTTCAAGTTGTTTCTTTTTAGAATTGGCTAAGGGAGATTTACTGAGCATAAATAGCACTGACTTTTGTAGACTGGATATGTTGAAGAAAGATTTAGGAACAAATTCAGGGATACATTTAGGGGATTCATATCTTTGGAAACCAAATACCTAAAAAAAATCCACAAATATCTTTCTTCTGAGCATCTAAATGTCCTTAATGACAACTTAAAATTCTTTAAAAATATCTATGTAGTTCAAAGGAGATGCCCTAGCCAGTGGAATGAATTCTGTCAACAACTCTCACCTGCAAGGGTATTCACATGAATGAGTGTTGTCTCAGTGAATCACTGATTCACTTACTGAATTCATAGTCATTAACTACTAAACAATTACCTATCTTACAGTGGGAAAAACTGAGACACTGAGAGGGACAGTCACCAATCGGATTGCAAATAAGATGAAGAACTAGAAAAGAAATTCAGGAGTCTTGACTGTTGGGGACTATATACTTCCTTCTTCCAGTTAGGAAATGCTAGATTTGTCTGTTGCACAATCTTAGATTTGCCAGTCTCATGCTTTTCTTCAGAGAACTTCAATGCAGTGGGAAGACAAGGTATAGACAACTTTGGAGAAATATATCAAATTCACTTGTTAAAGACTGGCTCACTGAGGTAAAATAAAGGCAGCGCATACAAGTAGGTTCCTATTGGCTTTGTGGGAAGGCACATTAAAATTTATTGAACAAAGCCCAGTCAACCAAAAATGGATGCTCTCAAAAGTTATCTGACTTATTAATATTGTATCAGCATATTAAATGTCCTCACCTCTCAATGCCCCCTTTCTTTCTACAATCTATTGTTCTTTACAACTACAAAAATAATCACTATTCTAAAAATCTCAATTGTTAATGATACCCCTGTAATAGTCTTTGTAGTTCATTTTAAAAAGGATTCTGATAAAGACTTAAACAAGTATTCACCAGCACAAAGCCACCTTATCTCTTGAATAAGCACTCTGTGAGATTCTGTATTTTTCTTACCTGAAATGGCTCAATTTGCTTGGCCACACTAGGTTTGTATGTGAAGCAATACTGTAGTAGGATCATGAAAAGAAAAAAAAGAAAACCATCAAAATTAGGATCTTGGGGTTAATTAAACAAGCTACTTTTAGAACTGACATAGCTTTGATTTTGAGGGGAAACTGAGGATGCAACACAACTGGACTCCACTAATGAGGCTAACTTACTCGCAACTTTTGGTGTGAACAAATTAGAAACTGTTCATAAAAGCTACCTTGATCAAATGTTGTCATTTTAAATTCACAGTGATTTGTGCCAGGGGTGCTTTGGGAAATTAAAAAAAAAAACAAGCTTAGGTAGTGATTAGTGATTGGTCAAAACAAAAACCCGGAGAGGAAAAAAAAGGGGACCATCCGCTTAATAAAAGCCTTTGGCTAGTGAAGTACAATGGGCGGTGCTAAGGTCCTCAGAGACGTCATGACTGTTTCTTTGACTGTAGATAGATCTGGGGTCACTTTTTACCCTTGCCTAGGCGGAAATTACCAGGAATCAGACATCCGGGTAAAGGGAGGAGAATATGAATATTAGAGATTATGTACCCTTTTAGGAAGAACAAAAAGGGTCGGGGGGGGAGCAAGGAAGAGGAGCATGAAGGAGGGAGAAAGTGATGAAGGACAGCTTGGACAAGAGGATTTGAGCCAAGTAAAAGGGAGAGATGAGTCTGTCTTGAAGTGTCTGTTTGACAGCAAGAAACAAGTGTTTATGTAGGCAGTGGAGTGTGTGTGTTACACACCCATTTTCTGTTCAACACTTGCTCACAATGCAGATAAATTACAGCAGCAGGCAAGCAAAAAAGCAGGGGTGGGGACTGGTGAGAGCTGGGTGCTCTCAGCAAAGAGCTGGGGAGAACTACAGTGAAGATGGATGTGCTTGTTGGTTGAGATTTCCCTGGTGCTCTGGGGAAGGACCACCCACTAGGTGTGTTTGGGATGTCTAAGGGAATCTTACTCTAGTTCTGTAGCCTTAATAGCTTAATGCCTAGGGCTCCATATTGATCCCATATTTCTCTAGAATAGTCTTGGGAAGAGAATGAAAGGCAGTATAATATAGTGAAGAGAGAGTCTTGGAGTCAGGAAAACTTGAGTTAAAATCATACCTCTGACACTGAAAGGCTGTGTAATCGTGGGCGAGTTACTTAATATCTCTCAGCCTCAGTGTCTTCACTTTTAAAATGGTGGCAATAATAACTGTAGTTTCTACCTCAAGGGGTTGTTGTGGGACTCAAATGATATATGGAAAATGTTTTGCAAAATGAGATGCTGTTTCTTGCTGTACTGTACATAGCAGATGCTCCAAAACAGTTATTGCGTGAATGCTGTGGGAGACTATGGGAAGAGCTGAGTCAATAATTATAGCAATGTATAATGTATAATATATAGCACTTTACAGGTAAAAGTTGTTTTCATATATATTATCTCATACGATTCTCATAAGAACTCTTTGAGACAGCCTGTATAAGTACCCAGGACTTCTAACTTCAAGTTCAAGGGCTCTTTTTACACCACATAAAACAATTCCTCAAGATGGGGTAAGAGTCAGTGAGACTAAATACTTATCTTCAAAAACCTTTATGGAATCACCCAGCCTATACCATGACTCACATCTATCTTGTTTATTCAATAGTTAGGGTGTCTAAGAAGTGAGATCAGGGTCAGCAGAAATGAAAGGGAACCAGCAACTGATGGCAGTGTGGTGACTTCTCTGACCGCAGGACATAGTTAGCTAGGGGTGGGTTATGATATTCATCCAATTACATAAACCACGCTGGCAGAACAATACCAAAGTCAATATGGTGCCAAATGTTGGGTGGGGGGGTCATGTCCTGTAGTACCCTGTCTCCCAGCACAAGAGACCATCAAAGGAGAGCTCTTAGCCTAAGGTAGTATGATGAGGTTTGATGTCTATTTTCTCAGTCTAGTAGAGAAGCACATCCTGAATTCCCACCAATACTTGAAGATCATGGCATTTAGGACTGGTTGGTGATTGGTCCAAACAAAATGTCTGAATGTCCAGGAAAAGCCCGTGCTTCATACAGGATATGACCAAGCATGACTATGAAAGTACCACGACTTTTAATAAGACAATACTGCATCCTGTAACGGTATAGATTATGTGCTTACTTTACAATTTAGGTTTGCTCGTTAGTAATATAAATCTAAGTTTTGAGCCTGTGAGGAAAGAAAGTCAAGAGTGCTCTTACTGTTGACTGTCAAACATGAATGTCCATGGACTGAGTGGGTTTACATGCAACATAGGGGCTGTGTGATCTGTAGGTATATCAATTACTGTTGCACTAAGAATCCAATTTATATATATTATACTACCATATTTCCTGGTGTGGATTCTGTTCTAGCCATTTGGTCACCTGGAAATAACCTGGGGGAATTATTTTTAATTTTGACTTGTCCCTAGTCCCAGAAAGAGATACAGCTGGTGCTACCCAGTCTCTGTTCTTCACCTCTGTTTGCCCAGGGCTTCAACAACAGCTTACAGTCAGCATCTGGAGACCACAGTCACCAAAATTGCTCTCAGTGGTATATAGGTTCCTGGGGAGCAGATAATGTGGCCAAGGGCTGAGGCTTCTTGCCCGCCACTCAAAAGCACCAGGGATTAGGTAGCCATAACGCACTGAAAGTAATTAGAATAAAGTATGACAATGGTTTCTGGCCTTTGTGGAACTAGGTCCATACTCTCTATTAAGAGAAAACTTATCTCTAGTATCAACTTTTAGCATCAGCACAGCACGATCAAACAATCTATCGTTGTTTGGTTGTTTTTTCAGTCACATCTGACTTTTTGAGACCCCATTTTGGGGTTTTCTTGGCAAGAATTGATTTGCCATTTCCTTCTCCAGCTCAATTTACAGATAAGAAAACTGAGGCAAACAGGATTAAGAGACTTGACCAGGGTCATACAGCTAGTAAGTGTCTGAGGCTGGATTTGAATTAATAAAGATAAGTCTTCCTGATTCTAAGGCCAGTAATCTATCCACTGCACTACCCAGCTGCCCTCAAAGAACTTGTTGGTGTGTTGCATTAGGAAGAACATTATTCAGAGATGGAGGAAGAGAAAACCCAAGCCAGGAGTATTTAGTGGGCAAAATGTCATCAGTTCTGTGGTTTATTTTAAGAAATCAAATAGATTGGAAATGAAACAGTGATTCAAACTGTTAAGTGCTAAAACTATCAACATAGTTTTTGCAGGGAAAATGAGCTTTTGCAGAGAAATGAATAAGAAGCCTTGAATGCCTTTTAGGTAATGTTTTATCTCCATATTTCATACCTGTAGCTCTGGCAGCTAAGCACTTTGTACCTCCTTGTACCACAAAGATGTGCTTTTAGCCTGCCTATACTGATGGGCAAGTTTGTTTGTTTTTAGATTCACCACCATAGTGCATAAGATATTTATTAAGTTCCCAATTCTGGATGGTTCTGTGCAGCAAGACAGTATACAAAGCTAACACATACAAGTTCACATTCTCTGTAAGCTTTGGCCCCATCTAAGTCTTCTAATGCCCTTCATATCCATTTCTATCATTCTGCTTCCACAGTACCTCTTAAATTTCTCCTTTCCTTCCATTCACGTCTACTGCATATTCATAGCAGCTGTTGTGGCTATCGAATTGGTCTTAGAATCCTGAAATGACCTCTCACCTAGACAATTACAAAGGCCTCCTACATTGCTCTCTCTGCCTTCATTCTTTCCCTAATCCATCCTACATGCTAATGCTAGAAGGTACACCCCTTGTCACATATTACCTCCCTATACCCTCCCCCAAAAGAAAAGCTCTGGCACCTCACAGCCTATCAAATAAAGCAAAAATATCTTAACTTTTTAGTCATTTACTTAAGGTTCTCCAACTTCTCTTTCATGACTTAATACATTATTCTCCATGGTACACTCTAGAACCAAACTAGATTACAAGCCATTTGCCAATCTCATCTTGTTCCTCTCCTCCCAATTCCATGCTTCTTCTCATATAGTATACCATACTGGAAAAGACACCCTACCCTCCATTTCTGATTTTTGAATGCCTTCCCTTCTTGTAAGGCCCAGGTTAGGTGATATCTTCTACGAGAATCTATCCCTGACCATCCCCACTGGAAGTTATCTCTCTTTCCAAACAGAACTTCAGACTTTTACTTATATTCTAATTTATACTGTGATTATAAATATATGTCTTATTTCCTCTATTATGGCATATCTTAAACTCATTGAGGCCAGAGACTATCTCATATACTTATCTTTGTATTTTTAGCTCCTAGGACAGTGCCTTGTACATAAAGGTTTGCTGAACTGAGATGGTTCTCCCTAATCTATTCCTCCAACCTCCATCCTCACTTTTGTTATCACTGTTGGACATTTACACTTACTTACAAATGCCTCTCTTTTCTAATTGGCTTTGTGACAAAATAACCAGGTCTCGGGTCTTTCTTGAATACCATTTGAGAAGTTTCATTGTTGTCAGGACTTTGGTTAACAGACCACAGTACCTTTTCTACACATTTCACCAACTATTTCCAGGGCCAGCCTGCTGGTTCTGCATGCTTTCTCCATGTTTAATAACCCCACCAATTTTTCCAAGGATCCAACATATTTCCTCCCTTCCATGTCTCTTTCAATAAAAGATCTTTTAATCTACATTTAAAATTACGGCTCCTCCAACACTCTAGATATTTTTGCATGCCTCTCTCATTCTGCCGTGCATGACCAGATCGTTCACAGCCTTGGCTCATCCCCACCCCTATCAATCGCTTCCTCCGCTTCTATGCCCACATGGAGGAACATCTTTGGAGCCAGACCAGGCCCCATGAATTGATGCTCTTATATTCCACTTGGGAACTGAAGAGACTTTTCCACTCCCTGCCTCTGGTGTAGTAGAAATGACATGAATTTGGGGTGCAAATTGGACAACTGGGTTAGACAACTAGTTCTACAGTCACCTCCCTGTGTGATCTTGGGCAAGCCATTTCATCTGAGACTCAGTTTCCTTATCTGTCAAATGCAAGGGCTGCGCATCTGAATTTCCTTTTAATGCTGAATTCAATTCTCTATTCTATGCTGCATGTGAAGTTGGGCATGGGAATGGGTGGAATCACAGGTTTGGACCAGGATCGTGTTTTATAGGGGAGGTAATGCCCCATTAAAGGAAAAAGCCATAGTAAGTATACTAGAAAAAGGAACCACAAGGGGGAACTACTGGAGTTGTTTTTGTTTTTAATGGGAAAAAGAGAAAATGAAGAGACGCAATATTGTGTAGCGGTTAAAAAGTTGGCCTGTGTCAGAAAGATCTAGGTTCAAGTCCTGCCTCTTATACAAATATCACTGAAAATACTGTGACCCTGGGTAATTCATAATTTCTCAGTGGTCCAGACAACTTTCAGACTATAAATTGGTGATCTGCAATGGTAGAAGGAATTTACTCATTCGTAGTTCTCTACACCAATGAAATCACAGGTATGGAGCACCGCCTCCTATTTGACTCTCATGTTTTTTTTTTTTTAAAGAATGGGGATTCCATTCCATTCGATAAATATTTATTAAGCACATATTCTGTACAAGGCATGGGAGACACAAAGGCAATTCCTGCTTTCAAGAAGCTATAGTCTACTGACGGATACAAAACTGTAAAAGACAAATGCAAGACAGAAGACTAATAACTTGGCTGGGGCAGGGGTGGGAGGAGAAGGTGAGGTGAAAAGACTTTCTCTAGGAAAAGGTGCATGATGTGAGTTTTGAAGGAGGCAAGGGTTTCTAAAAGGTGGAGGTGAAGAAGAAATATATTCCAGGCACAGGGGATAGCCTGTGCAAAGGCAAAGAAGTGATCAAGGGAGTGTCAAATTCAGGGGATAGCGACTAGGCTAATTTGGCTGGAATGCAGACTTCACAAAGAACAGTACTGTGCAAGAAAGCTGGAAAGGTAGGCTAGAGACAGATAGTGAAGAATTAAGGTAAGGAGATCAGAGTTGATCTTCAAGTCAATAGGATGCTGCTAGAGATTCTCGAGGAGAGTGACACGGTCAGGATTCTGCTTTAGAGTAGGAAGACTCCAGGCAGCTGTGTGAAGAGAGACTGGAGGTTGGAGAACCTTTCTCAGGATGGTCAAACAATTAAGATACAGTGTGCAACAGCAACAGATTGTGAAACAAAAAAAGGGGGTGCCCACCATGGTTACAACCTCACGTAAGAATTACAGCCGGCTACAAGAATTACAGAATAAATCCCAGAATCTCAGAGTTGGAAAGCACCTCAGAGGCTCATTTAGTCCAATCCATAAATGAATACAAAGTTCCTCTACAACACATCCACAAGTGAAGGAGTACCTACTATCTCTCAAGGCAATCAATTCAGCTTCAGGATAGTGTGAATTGTTAGGAATCTTTTTTTGTATCAAGCCTAAATCTTTCTCTCTGCAATATCCGCCCCATTATTCCTAGTTCTGCCCTCTTGGGCCTAAAAGAAATCTAACTCCTCTTATTATCCTCTTCTTGAGCATGCCGTGCTAGCTCTTTGTAACCACTACGTCTTTTTCTAGATTGGTACGGAGTATGGTTAAGACACAATGACCAGAAGAGAAGACCTTGGATCAAAGAAGAAAATAGGGGAGAAAAATGTTCCCTTAACTCCACCAAACAGTGAAAGTCTGTACAGGCAGCTTACAGTCAGGATACTAACCCAGTGGTCCGGATAGGAAATGCCATTTCTCCTCTAGGACCTGAAGGTGTGTTTGCCAAGAAATAAGATCAACTCATCAACATGTTACTAGGACATTAGGCATAGAATAGCCATACAGTTTCAATGTAATAAAGGAATATATAAACACTGTGTAGCATTTTAAGCAACTCTGGAACTCTGTAATTTTTTCCCTTAAAACACTTGTGAGCCCTAGTCAGTAGTAATTAGGAAAAAAACCAAACTGCATACATCTCTGGGGAAATTGTAGGAACTGGCAAAAACTGCTTTGTCAAGAGGTTATATAAGCACATTTACCAACAAATAAATCAAGAAATATTTAAGCACTTAGTAAGGGCTGAGAGCCCTTTGCTGGGTGCTGGGGGGATCATCTTCTAGTCCACTATCTTCATTTTATAAATCAGGAAGCTGAGGCCCAGAGAAGTAAAATAAATTGCTCAAGGCTACAAAGGCAGTAGCAAAGCTTGGGATTTGAAGTCCAGGTCCTCTGATTCTCTACTGAATCACTCTGTTGCTGCCCCACTCCCACAACTCGAAGGCTGGGAAACAGCCTGGTACAGTGGAAGGGGCACAGAACTGAAAATTAAAACACCTGGGTTTGAACCCTGACTTGGATGTTACTAGTTATGTGACCACAGGCTAATTTCTTAATTTCCCTGGACTTTATTTGTAAAATGGGATAAGTACGCATACTACTTAGCTCATAGGGTTGTTATGAGCAAAATGTTTTGTAAATCGAAAACACTTCACAGATCTATGATCTCACTGGTGGAAACAGACTGCTCTGCTCCTATAACTTAGTACATGGTTCTGAGGATTTGCTATGGCCAAAAAGGGACCATCTTGGGGCTAACCTGGTAATGAATTTCTGATCTTAGCTAGGTTGATCTGTGGGCAGTAGACCTACAGGCCAACCGTAGGTCCCTACTGGAATTTTTTTCTCACCTTCACTTGATAGGACCTGCCAGAATTTATGCTCTCCTGTCATAGTCTTTGAGAACCCCAAGCCACCTCCATACCAGGCTGAGACACTGGAGGAAGGCTTTAGTGGGTCCTAAAGTTGCCTTATTAAATGAGTTATTGTGCCCCTAGCTGGATGGTGCAAGTGAGAAATGTTATAGATTCCCCTGGATCAACAGGAGAGGTGGAAGTCAAATAGGTGGCTGTGGTTAACTCCAGGATCATAGTCTCCTGAATTCCTAGATTTGGGAATGTGATGGGAAGAGATATTTCAACTCAATTCAACAAACACTAAGAACCTACTGTATATAAGGTACAGTAGTAGGAACTCTGAATACAACAACGTAAAAATGAACTAGTCTGTGCACTCAAGGAGTTTAAGAATCCAGTAGAGAGGAAAAAGAGAGGCACACAAATAAGAATACAGATTAGAATATGTGATCTGAGAAGGGAGGTATAGTGGTGGATTGGATGGGAGTGAATCACGGAAGGATTCATCTAGGTCCTATTGGGATTCTAGGAGGTAGCACCTGAGCTGGGTAGGAAAAAAGATGCCATGATATAAGGAAAATATGCACAGGATGGCATGCACAAGGAATGGAGATGGGAAACGGCTAGAAGAGACACAGAAGCATTAAGTGGTCCAGTTTAGCTGGAGTATAGGGTGCCTGAAGGGAAACGTTCTGGAGGAAGGCTGGAACCAGATTATGGAGTGCCTTGAATGTCAGGCTAAGGAGTCTGTACTTTCAGTAGTGGACAATGAAGAAACTCCTGTATTAGAGCAGGGGAGTGATGTAATCAGACCTGTGCATTAGCAGTATTATTTTGGTGGCTGTGTAAAATGAGTAAACTGGACAAAGGAAAGGATAGGAAGAAAGATGCTTTCACTTTTGTTGTGTTGAAAAAGTATCTAGAAGAAAGAGAACTGAGAGAGAGGTAAGATATTAGTCATCTACATACTGAAATAATTTAAACCACTAGCATAAATAAGCTCCATAAGGAAGTGAATACATTGGAAAAGGGATGTCTGGAAATAGGCCTGGGAGATTCCTAGTATTAATGGATGTAGAGGGAGGAGCTATTAAAGATGCTGGTAGGACAACATGAGTGATAGGAGGAAAATCATAAGAATGTGGTTAAAGAGCACAAAGAAGAGTGCCAAGAGCAGTAAACAGGGGAATCGAGGCAGTGGAAACAAAAAGGAAGGGGCATAACCTTTGGTTCTGTGGTCCTTTGGTGACACAGATTAAATTAACTAGAGTATTTGCTTAAATGTCAGAGCCAGGTTTTTTACTTTCCTTTGCTGGACTCCTGATTCCTATTTGCTGATTACCATCAAAGCTCATTTTAGGGACAGGCGCAGATACGTAGCTCTATACTTACTGGAACACACTCATAGTTTGGTGCTACCCAGCTCTAACCCCAACTTCTAGTGTTAATCACTCCCCACACAACTGGCTGTGAGAATGGTCAGACACAGTAAGACTAGCAACCCTTCATTAATCTCAATTACTTTGCAACAGGTAAGGTCACCTCTGTGTCACCATCACACTACAGTGTGCTTCCCCCCTCACTTCTTGTGATATCCCTGGATCAGCCACCATTTCCAAGCTGCCTCTTCTTGACTACTGATTTGAGGTTTCCCAAATTACATGGAAAAATCCTGCTTATGTCAATGGCCAGGGATTGGAAAGAAATCCTGTGATGCAGTAGGAAAAAAAAATAAAGCACTGAACTGGGAGTCTGGAAATTTGGGGTCTAGTTCTAGCTCTGATATTAACTTAGTAATCTGGGCAAATAATTTCCTTTCTGGAGAATTCTGAGAGCTAAGTTTCCTCATCTGTAAAAATGTTTTCTAAGATCTCTTCCAGTTCTATCATTCTAGCTTGGCTAAGATCTAGATAGGATTCAGAGGAACTCAGTCACAGGGTACCATCCCTACATTTTACTTGGCACCCTTTCCATAGTCTGGTGAAGCCTGTGAACCTCTTCTCAGAATGCTTTACAATGCATAAAACACATAGGATCACAAAGGAAACCAATTATACTGAAATGGAGATGTAATTTTTCCCCCTTCACCGCAGCTCATGGACCCTTTGAAATCTATCCTATTAACCCCTTGTGGTCCTGTGGACCCCAGGTTAAGAACTTCTGCCCAAGTAGACTATCTTTTCTCCTTAGGATCTTAATGCAGCACACCAACAAACACAAATTCTTTCCAGTCTCTAAGATAATCTTCTCCCTTACCTGCTCTTTACAAATAAAAACCACTCAGCAGCTTTCAGGATCAAAAATCCATCTTTCTCCTTGGTGACCCCCTTTCTCTCCAACCTCAACACATACCAAGCTAGGGATGCACACACAGGTACACAACCCATTATTTAAAGCAGCACAGAATTTTATGGCAAATAGGAACCTATATAGTATTCCCTAAAGAACCTACAGCATCTTTCTGGAATGCCTGTGCCCTCAGGCCGAATACTCCCCAGTTCGGAAATCTTTCCCTTTCAGCCAAACGTTACAGACCCGTACTTTAATCTTCCTTTGGCTTCCCTCTTATTTTGCCTCCCCCCTCCACAAAGCTCCAACTTTGGATCCCGGCACCTGCCAGGGCCAGCACCTCTACGCTGCTCTTTCCCACGGTCAAGTTCTGGGGGGAGCTCCTGCGAATGGGACCCCAAAGCGCCTTCCGAGTCCTGGCGGGGTCATTCCGTCAAACATTTTGCCGGGCCTCTCCCAAGTCAACAAGCATTGATTAAGCGCCTATGGTGTGCCATGTAAGTGGCCAGTTCGGGAGACGGGTAATGTTGGAGGCCGGACCCGGCAGCAGGCGGGCGAGAGTGGGCTCTCCAGCGGCACCTCCGCCACCAGACCCAGCCCACGCGCGGCCCCCGGGGGTCCCTCACCTCCTGGGATGGGGGGGGGGGGGGCGGGTAGCCACGCCCCGGGGGGCTCAAGGCGGGGGCTAGGCCAGGTGCAGGAGCTGCAGGGCGTTGACAGCTGAGGGCGGCCACTGGACGTGATCGCGCCCTGCGGGCGTCCCCCCTGCCCTGCGCCCCGGCCGGGCCGCGCCCCAAGCTCATACCCCACGGCCGCCCTCACCTCCTAGGCTGCCGCCGCTTTCCCGGGGATTCGGCTCCGGCTCCGGCCCGGCACTTACGACGTGGCCCCCGCCCTGCACATCCCCGCCTCCGGCTCGGGAGCTGGGGCAGCTGCGGCGCCTTCGCCCCCCGGGGGTCTCCGGAGGGAGGGTCCTACCTCTGGCTCCCTCCACCTGCCCCACCCGGGGGCCGGACCCGTGGAGGGTTGGGCGAGAGATGAGGAGGCTGCGGGCCCCAGCCTGGGGCGAAGCCCCCCGCCCGCACCCGCCGAGGGAGGCTCGGCTCGGTTCTGCTCGCGCGGCGGCGGCGGCCGTTACCGGCTGCGGCGGCTGCGGCCCCAGCGCTCCAACCGCCGAGGCTACTCCGGCCCCGCGCTACCAGAAGAGCCCTCGACTGATGGGCGGGCGGGGGGCGGGCCGGGAGCTCGTGCGCCCCCTCCCCTTCCCCCTCCCCACGGGCGGGCGGGAGCGCGCTAGGGGGCGGGGGGGGGGGAGCGCCGCAGGGACGGTTACGAGGCTCAGCGCGCGCCGCCTGCTGGAGGGGAAAGGGAGGAGGCGGCCGGGGTAGGGAGGGGGTGCGAGAGCGAGGAAGAGCGCGTGGTGTTCTCTAGCGAAGAGGGCGGCGGGCTGGCGGGCTGGCGGGCTGGGGCAGAAGTCGGGGTGACTGGGGTGGGGGGAGCGGTGTAGCAGCTCCGGCCTGACGCAGGCGAGCTGGGGAATACCAATGAGCGCCCCCCCGCCAAGCCCGGGGACTGCAGAGCCCGGGACTGCACCAGCCAGTCCGTCCGACTGGCACCAGCAAGGTCAGTCACAAGCCGAGCCTTCCCCTGCCAGGCCCCTCGGCCCAGCCCGGAGTGGAGGACTGTGTGCATGCACGCATGCATGTATTCATTCCAGCAGCAGATTGCGGGGAGTTTGTGGAAGTGTGCATGCATGTATGCATTCGTTCGTTCATTCATTCATCTGTCCATTCATTCATTTCTGGGCCCTCATCAACTTCCCCTCTGGACTCAAGCCTCTGGAAGAGTCTTAGAGGGAGGGGGCATCAGAGGGACTGTGGCTGCGGGAGAAGGCGCCAATCCAATCCAATCTGAGCTTCCTATCAGAGGATCTGGACGTAAGGAAGCCGATACAACCGAAAAACTGAAACTGAACTCAAGACCCCTCCCCCACCATCCTCCCATAAATGCAGGGGGCGGGGCGGGGGTAGGGCGGCTGCTGGGGATCCAGCCGGCTTCACCTTTGTCTGTGGCTAGCATTCAGTCCCACCTTTCCCGTGGTGGGTGTTCAGGTATCTTACCTTAGAAAGCACTCCCACTTGGACCCGAGCCGTGAAGTGTGAAGCTGCAGGGGAGCCAGATTGGCAATTTGAGAGGTAGAGTGAACCTCTGCATTGCACACCTGTCTGGGGAAGCGGGAATGACTGGCTAGCAGGTTTGGCGATGCTTGGGAGCTACCTTCCAGGGGAGGAAACTGAGGCCCAATGAGGCAGTGTCTTTTCCAAGGTCACAAAAGTACTACAATGGATTCTGGACTGGAGTTGTCCCCCACCCCGATGCCTTGGAAAGTGTAGGATTTTGTACTCCAATCTTCCCACTTACTCTGGGACTTTGCTCCTCCTTTCTCTGACCTTTTTCACGTAGACCCATCCCAGCACAGGAGCTCAGTCACTGTTTTTAAACATGACATGTATTGTGTTTGTTGCCTTCTGCTAACTGTTGACTACTCATATTAATCTATCGACAAGCATTGATTAAGCACCTATCATATACAGCCAAAGGTGAGCATAGTCTGGGGGAAGAGGGGAATCACATGTACATTTATAGGCGTATATATACAAAATAGATACCAGATAAGTTTGGGGGAAAGGCACTAGCAGCTGGCAAGATGGGAAAGACTTCATGTAGAAGGGGACGTTTGAGCTGAGCCTTGAAAGAAACTAGGGGTTCTTAGAGAGAGAAGTGAGGAGGGAATGCATTCCACCCATGAAGGGGCAGCCCACCCAAAGACATGAGGGTAGGAGATGGAATGCTGTGTTCAAGGAGCAGCCTTGGTATTCACGAAGATGAATAACGTGCAATAAGGTTGTTTGGAGAGGTAGATTGGGGCCAGCCAGGTTGTGAAGGGCTTTAAATGCCAAACAAAGGCCTATATTTTATCCTAGAAGTAACAGGGAGCCACTAGAGTTTAGAGAGTAAGAGAGTGACTATCAGACCTGTGCTTTTAAATATTACTTTGGCAAGTGTGTGGAGGGTGGACTGGAGTGGGGAGAGACAGCATAAGAGCCTCTAGCAATAGTCCATTCAGGAGATGACAAGGGCCTGAACAGAGGTGGTGCCCGTTGGTCAGCTCTGGTAACCAACTGGGCATATGGTAGGAGGGGGATTTAGTAGCTGAGGATGACACAGGGACTGCAAACCTGGGGGGCTAGAGGAGCTGTCGTGCCCTGGGTGGGAATAGGAGAGTCTGGAGGAGGAGGGGATTTCTCAGGGGAAAACTTGAACTCTCTGCGTTTGAGAGCCCAGTGATTGATTCATCTGGATCTGGGAATCATCCTCATAGAGATAATTAAGCCCACGGGAGCTGATGACACCAGCCCTCTGGGTACCATTTCCTGAGGTAATTAATAAGACTTCTATTTTTAAGAGCAAGGTCTATGTAGCTATCTTTACACACTTTCCTGCCTATGTGCCTTTGCTTATGCTGTTTCCTATGTCAGGAACAGCTCTCTCCCCCCTTCACCTGTTGGATTCCTACCTGTTGTTTAAAACTCAGCGTAAATACCATCTTCTCTGTGAATTCTTCCCAGATCTGTAATGACTTCCTCTCCCCCATTTGGAATTCATATGGCATTTTGTTTTGCACATCTAATGAATGTCTCGTGTAATATCATATATTGTAATTATTCATGATTGTGTCTTATCTTTCATTAGGCTGTAAGCGCTATGGGGGGCAGAGATTGTATTTTATCTTAATTTATATCTCTCACAGTGCCTAGGACAGTGCCTTGTACACAGTAGACACTTGATAAGTGTTTTTGAAAGAATGGTTGCCTACTTTATGTCTAGACTGCTCAAGATGTCTTTGACAACGTTTATCCAGGAACCTTATACAACTGATTAGTACAATGGATTTTTCCATTCACTTCGCATACATTCTTTGAATACCTAAAGTATTTAAACTTAGGGTGGAAGGTTGTACCAAAATAGAAATTGATATATGCCAGAAACAAAGAATCACAAAGAGACATGAATAAATGCCAGTGATATTCAATACCACCCCCCCCATTTACATTATTGAGACAACTTTTCCTGGTGCTCAATTTCCTATATTAATAATGTACTGAGTTATGCAACTCTCACTCCTTTCTCAGTATGCTTGTAAATAAACATCCACATCATTTGCTGTGACAGCCCTGATGAGGAGGTAGGCAGTGGTGTTTGGGACCCCCTTCAGAGCTGAATTACTACAGTAACTCTGTAGGCAGAGGACCCTGTAAAGGATGAAGGCACCCTGAGCTTCTTTCTGGGTTAAAACTAGAGCTATCAATGAAGGGGAAGAAGTAGCAAATCTGTTCCTTGAGAAATCTCTGCCAACTTCCTGGAATTTAATAACTGATTTATTAAATGCATAAAATATACATTATTGCTTATCTAAAAGTATTGCAAGCTATCGCTTATTTATACTTTTCTGCTCTTTGCAGCATTTTTTTTCTCCTCTGCCCAAGTGATTTTAGGATACGCTAGATCCTTGTATTGAAGGGACACAGAGCATATGATTGATCACATTGGGATAGGGATAGTCAGAGGAAACTTCTTGAAAAACCTGAGCTTTGAGCTGAGTCATAATGGAGAAAAAAGAGGGTCAGGCAGCCTAGAAAGAGGAAACAGAATGAACAAAGCCCTATGGATGAGTGTGCAAGATTTGTATGGGCTAACTTGATTAGAATAGAAGGGATGTGCCAGGAAGTAGTTTGTAACATATTCCTATATCCTTTGTTCTCTTGCTGTTTTTACATGTATAACAATAAGAATCAGCCGCTGGGCCCTGAGGGCTGGGGTGCTGTATACTCTTCCTGTCCAGGATGGGGGTCTCTTAGCTCTGGACCCATGAACAAGGACTAGCTTCAGTCCTGGGGAGTCTGACAACCTAAGAGAAGGGTCAGTCTTTTTCTCGCCCTCTTTGGCTCTTTAGAATCCTAACCTGGAGCCTGGCCAAGAATTGCTTAAGGTTTTGGTTTGGGCTCATGCCTAAGGTCTCCTCCAAAAAATGGGGAGTAGAAAAGGACTCAATTTACAATGCAGATAAGGCCAGTTATTTATTTCCTCCAAAAGAAATATTTAACACACAAAACCCACAAGTGCCCTTTGCCAGAAGAAGCCGGTAACATAGCTACTCTTACTCTCTTTCCAGAGGTTGATACTCAAAACATCAACACATGATGCAGTTTGCAGGACTGCTGAATTTTACATTTCACCTCTTCTCTGTGCTGGCAAAACAATCCCCACCATGTTCTTGTCTTCTGGAAAGCCTGACCAAGGGTTGTCAGTGGTCATCCTCTCCAGTGCAAAAACTGTCATTCCCTCCAAACAAGGGACCCAGGATCTCCGGGCCTTTTGAACTTAAAGGTTGTCTCTGAGGCTGGACATGTCTATCTCAGGAATTACTTTTCATAAACCTATACTCAGGAAAGGAATAAAACAGAAGCAGCAGCCAGGGACCCAAGGCCCAGTCTTAGTCACCTAAGCCCACGCATGCTTGAGCTGCCCTGTGCCAAGTTTGCTGTTTCTGCAGGTTATCAACCCCACCCTAATCCCTTCCAGGAAAGGCTCAGAGAGTACTATCTCCAGGCAGAAGAGAAGAGAAGTGGAAGGTAGAGTCACTCCCCTTTTAAAGTCCACTGAGGCAGTTCTTGCTCAGTGTCAATAAGAGGACTGTTTCCTCATCCCCAAGTCCTTCCCCAGAAATGGCTCCAGCACAGACTCAGCATTTCCATGGAGTGTGTGCCAGTCTACCTCCTTCGATGTGTGTGTTTTGTCTTCCCAACCAGACTGATGCTTTTCAAAAGTCAGGATCTGTGTTTTCAATTTCTTTTTCATCTCTCTTAGTGCCCAGTAGAGAGCTGTGAATACGACAGATAACTGATGTTCAGTGAATATTTATTGAGTGAATGATTGAGAAGCAAAAATGAGGCCAGTTATAAATGCTTGGTGAGAGGGGTGCTGTATTTTTTTAAGCAGGGTAATATACTGCCCTGGGCTTATGCTGTGTTCAGTGTAGGTATTCCCTTTAGTGGTGCAGATCTCGACCTATCCACGCATGTTTTGTCATCCTGTGACTCTTTTCCATTTCTTCACATACATCCTCCGTAGGGGATCTAAAATTAAAACAAGAAGCAGAGGAATAATGTAGTTGAAACTACATAGTGACTCCCAGATAAAAGACCAAATGATAGTTCATATTTTTTTTGCATACTGTTTAAAAAAATATTTTTATCTAATTATAAAAAGGAGAGACACAACTTAGGTGTTAGTCCTTTAATTTTATAACAGTTCCTTTTGTATGGGAGAAAGAGAAACACAGAATCTCATTAATTCCTGCTCTTCTCCCATCTTAATAAAGTAGCTTATCAGCTTTTAGAGATAGGTGCCTCACAAGAGCATCTTTCCTAAATTGGTTTTGGGATACAGTTCACTGAGGAGGTGCTTAGGATGTTGCCTGCTTATGCCAAATGTCCCTATTTGCTGCTGAAACATAGGTTCCATGCTTCTTTTCTTACTTGATGACCTAGAATGAGGAATTACTATGGTAACCAACAAGGAATCACTGGATTTCCTTCAGAGAAGTCCCAGGGCTTTTCCATCTGGAATTTCTAGACTGCTGCCTTTGCTCTTTATCCACCAGGAAAATGGCAGGAAAGTTTCCCCAGTAGATGTTGCTTCCATCAATTGTCTTTTGGCACCACTGTCAGAAGTGAGATGCTGAGCTGGCCTGGTCGGCCTACTATGATTGCAAGGACATTGGTCCTTCGATATTGTTTCTCAGAAATGAACCATCATTTTGCAAGGGTGGCATGGGGATATTTCTCATAATTAGTCGCTCAGAAATGGTTAACCCTTAGGGGCTACTAAAAGGTCACTTCCTTGAGTCACTGTCAGGTTTAAGCTAGCAATTTCCCCTCTCTTCTTTATGGAAAGATTATTCCACAATTTATTTAGTTTCATCTAGTTTTTTTTTTTGCCTCAAACTCTCAAATGGGGTGTTTTCTTTTATTCCTCAAAGACTCACCATAGCATCAAGAACCATGCCAAGCAGAGAGTAGATTCTTAATGAAAGTCAACTGATAGACAAAGTTTTGTCATGTTTTTATATTGCTTCTCCAGCCCTACTTTGTAAACTTTATTTTTTTTAAAGTTTTGGTCTCCAAACAACTTCTTATGCATCCCTTATCACTAGGTTCTCTCACTACTTGGTGGGAGAGGTGAGGCTAAACTTGCCCAGCAAGATAGTAAGCCTAGGATGTTTTTTACACAACAAGTATTTCATAGTAGTTTCTCCCACAAATAGAACTCTGGTACAAAGTAAAACAGTTAAGCAAAACCAACTAACATAGTAACCCTCTCTAGCAGCATTTGCAACATTCAGCATCCACAGCCTTTTCTGTCTTTCAACTAAGAGAAGGGATGTACGTTTCATCATCTACTTTGCAGGACTAAGGTTGGATGTTGCAATTAAACTCTGACTAACTTTCAGTGTTGTTTTAATTATGGCGCTATACTTTTTGTGGATACTATGTTCTGAGTTCTGCTTGTTTCACTTTGCATTAGTTTATATAAGCTTTCCTATGTTTCTCCGAATTCTTCATATCCATTGTTTCTTTCGATACAATAATATTCCCTTACATTTGTATACCATAATTTGCTCAGCCATTCCTGATGGTAATCTATTTTGTTTCTTGCCTTTTGATATCACAAAAGGGCTACTATGAATATTTTGTTGTATTTGAGACCTTTCTTTGACTTCCTTGGGATGTATGCCTAATAATAGGATTTCTGGGCCAAAGGGTGTGAGTAGTTTAATAACTTTTCTCACACAATTCCAAATTGTTTTCCATAATGTTTGGACCAATTTATAGCAGTGTCTGCCTTTCTATAGCCCCTCTAACACAATTTCTTTTTTCATCTTTGCCATTTTGATGGGTGTGAGGTAAAACCTCAGAGTTGCTTTAATTTGCATTTCTCTAATTATTAGCTATGTGGAGCATTTTTCATATGGTTGTTGATGGTTTGCAATTCTTCTTTTGAAGAGTTTTACTTATTGCTAATGGTTCTTAGTCCTTTTTATTCTGTTAGTTCCTATATATCTTTGAAATCAGACTTGCATCTGAATGAATATAAATGCAAAATCTTGAATAAAATACTGACAAAGAGGCTATAGATATATATTAAAAATTAGTCATTCTCCAGCTGTACTTTTCACAGAATCACACACTCTAAGAGTTAGTACCAGAGGTGCCATCTTATCCAACCTCTACCTAGCCAAAAATTACTTCTACAACATCTCTAGTCTCTGCTTGTGAAGTATCCCTTCTAGTTAACGGATACTTATTCTCTCTTAGCTAAGCTTTTGGACATTCTTAATTATTAGGAAGTTTTCCATTAATGTCAAGTGGAACTGGCCTCTGTAACTTCCAGACATTGCTCCTACTTTTACCTTATGGGGCCAAACAGGGTAAGCCTAATTCCTGTTTCATATGCCAGTCTTTAAATGCTTGAAAGAGCTATATATCTCCTTCCTTCCAAGTCTTCTCATCTCTAGCCTAAAAATCTGTACTTCCTTCAAAAGATGGCATATTCTCCAGTCTTTTTGCCATCTTACTTACCCCTTTATTGATATCCTCCAACTTATGCATGCCCTTCCTAAAATGTGATATCCTGAACTGATCAACAGTACTGTAGAGGTGGTCAAATCAGGGCAGAGTATTATTTTCTCCTGCGTCCTGGATACTATGCCCCACTTCATGCCATGTAGGATAGTATTACATTTTCGGGCTGCCATATCAACACTGTTGATTTCGTATTGATATTGCAGTCCACCAAAACCATCAGATCTTTATTATATGAATTACTAGCTACAACTCCCCCCGCATGTGCTTTTGCAAGTGACTTTTTTTTAACCCAAATTAAGAATTTTAAATTTAGTTGGAATAAATGTAATCTTATTGAATTTGACCCCTCTTTATAAAGTGTCAAGATCTTTTTAGATCTTGACTTTGTCTTTCAGCATATTAGCTATCCCGTCCAGCTTTATTCACATCTAAAAATTTGACAAATATGCTTTTATCTAAGTCATTGATAAAAATGGTAAATAGTACAGGGCCAAGGTCAGAACCCTGGAGCACTTTCCTGGAGAGCTTCTTCCAGGTTATTGGCTAATTAGTGACTACTCGTTTGTTCCAGTCATTCAAAGTACTCTGAATCTCCCTAACTGTAATATCATCTAGCCCATACATTTCTCTCTTATTCGCAATGATAGCATGATAGATCTTGTAAAATGCTTTTCTAAAATTTAAATATACTATATCTATATATAGCACTTCTCTGTCCTAGGAGTGTAGATTTTTACTCTAGAACTGGAGAATCCAAAAAAGGGCAATGAGATTAGTTTGGCATGGCCTGTACTTGATGAACCATACTGGCTTCTAGGGATTATTGCTTTACTTTGTAAATATCAGAACACATTTTTGATAATGTTCTTTACTATAAAAGTCATGCTTATTAATTTAGTTTGGAGATTTTATATTTTTCCCCTTTTGAAAATCAGGACTTCTGTAGCACTTCTCCTGTTCTCTGTGATCTTTTACGGAGCTCAGCAATTACACATATGAGTTCTTTTAGTACCTTGAGATATAATTTATTCTGTCCTTGATGACTTAATCTCATTGAGGGCAGCTAGATGCTCTCTTGTGGTCTCTTCACTTCTCTTGGGCTTTTTACTTTCTGCTTTGAAGAGCAAACACACCAAGTAAAAGTTGATAGTCTTCTCTCCATCATCCACTCAGAATAGCAATTCTCCCCTTTCTTAGATCCTCCCCTCCATCCCAAACAGCTAAACCTTTTTGGTTTTTTTTTCACTCATTGGCAGCCATGGCTCATTCTGGGCTTCGGGACAGCAGACATTCTTGAGTGTCTTGACTTAGTTTTCCTCTTCTATATATTTGGTGGGGGGTGGGGAGTTGTAAGGGAGGTGTTAATTTGAGTTAGTTGATATATTCCTGTGATCATTTATCCTTTCCTTCTTTAAATCTCTCCATTCCTTTGAGTCAACTTATAAAATATTAAGCTATTGGATTTTCTCTATCTTTTCTCTGAATCATTTGAAATCTTTTCTTCCCTAAATATAGTCTGGATATCAGATTATATTAAGGCTTTTCTGTGTCACCCACTATTTGATGAAGTGGTCACTCCCGAGGTTCCCTGTCATTTACATTTCAATGGCTGCTTCTTTCTTATGAATTAGAACCTGGTCTAGAATAACAATTCTCTTTGTCACTTCCTTTCGAAGGATAAAATTGTAATTAAGGCACAAATTTATTTTATCAGCTCCTCTAATTTTCTCCAGGACAAGAGCTCCAACAGATCTTTGGGTGGTTTCCACATCTAATTTCTGACAGTCTTTGGCTCCACAACAATACCATGTTTCTGTGGTACGTTTATGATTTGAATCTTCATTGAATTTCTTTTTTTGTTTAGGTGGTTTGTCCTGTAGTTTCAAACAACATCACTTATCTTTGTCTATTGATCTTCACTCAGAAAGTCTTCACCACATTTCCCCTTCAGGTTCTCAGATTTTCTCACAAGTATGTGTTCCTAATTTAATACTCCTCCAATAGCTCCTTTATATCTAATCTTAGGCAAGTATTCACATCACAAAACTACCCTTATCCTCTGGTTTCCCTATCTTCAATGGACATTAGTGATACCACTTTCTTAAGTGGTTTTACCAAGGAAGGACCTCCTAATCCTTAGTGGTGCTCTCCAAATTTCTTCTAGTGGTAGTGGTGTAATATTTCCTCACATGTATCACCAGAAGTGGATTTTGGTCATCAGGTTGATAACAGGCCTGTCAGCCTACATCATGTCAACAATTGACAATTTTTTATTTCTCGGTAGGAAATCACTGACTACTACTATTTGCCTTTACTTCTCTGACCCACATTGCATGACGCCTCATCTTATGTGAATGCTCATCATTGTTCACTGGAGCATTCCATCTGGAATTTCTAGACTGCTCCCTTTGCTCTTTATCCACCAGGAAAATGGCAGCATTAGAAACTGTATATTCCAGAAATGGTTTGGCTCCCCAGCAAAGAGGGGATCTTATAGCTGCAGGGGCGTGTGGAGAACCAAACACCAAATATTTCATGGTCTTTCCATTTCTTTTCTGTAACATTCTTCCATGTTCCAACTATGCAGGTGAGAATTCTCCATATTTTCATCTCCTTTTTGTTCGTGAAATGTTTCTGTTCTTTCAAGAAATGCTTCATTTTTCCTAAGTTACAAATTAGACCTGTTCTTCTACCCTTTTCGGGGTGGATAAGCTTTCTAGAGTGGATAGCAATTTTAACTTTGTACTGACATATACATTTAGTGATAGAAATATAAATTTATCAAACTCTCTGTAGGCCCCTGCAAAATGTTCCTTATCTGTAATACTTGATTTAAGAACCACTACCTTTTTCTTCTTTTTTTTTTTTTGGTGATACATGGGTTATGATGTGGCTAATTGCTTTGGTAATTTGCCTTTAAGATAGAAGATTGTTTGATCTTTTGGGGGCTCCTGAGCAAGGTTTAATTTACTTATGGTGGGCTTTCTATCTTTTCTGTGATGTGAATCTACAATCTACTCAGCTTCCTATGATGGACAATTCATTCTAGTCCATAACATAGTCAGAAGCAAACAGAAGCTGCCCCACAAGCAAAAATCCAATTGTTTTTCATTGTTCTTGATCTCCAAATATCTTTCTATATATTTCTGGTCATTAGGTTCTCTCACCACTTTGGGGGGTGGACAAGCAAGGCTAAATTTGGCAAATGCATATGGGAACAAGTAGAACTCAATGCCTGGGTTTGAATCCTACCTCTCTTGCTTATTACCTGTGTGACCTTGGCTAAGTCACTTAACTTCTCTGACGTCAGTTTCCTTATCTACTAAAATGGGGGAAGGTTGGACTAGATGATCTCCAAGGTGCCTTCCAGCTTCAAATCAATGATCCTATGCTCTTTTTTCATCTTGCTTCTGATCTTCAGATCTCCCTCTATTTCCTTGGCTATTAATAAATCTCTAAATATATCACTATCAGTCTATAAATAAATTAATGTCCAACATTCATTTATTAAGCACAAATTTTGTACCTGTGGTGCTGGGGATAAAAAGCAAAAACAATGTCTGCCCTCAAGGACTTCATATGCTGGTGGGGAAGGCAGCAAATAAGTCAAAATATACAAGAGAAATATGGGGTAGATGGTAGGTAAACTCAGAAGGTATAAATAGCACTAGCAGCTGGGGGTGGGGTTGGGTGGGAAACCAGGAAGGACCTTCTGGAGGAGGTGATTCTTGAAGAAAACCAGGGATTCTAAGAGTTGGATTTTGGGAGGGAGAGTGTTCCAGGTATGGGGGACAGGCCATGAAGAGGCACAGAGGCAGGAGATGAAACATCATGTATGAGGAGCAATAACTAGGACAGTATGGTTGTGTCATAATGTTCACAGAGGGTAGGCGAAGGCAAGAAGATTGGAAGGATGGAAAGGCCCAGGGTAGGAAGTGCTTTAAATACCAAACAATGGACTTTATATTTTATGCTAGAGGTAATAAGGAACTGCTTGAGTTTATTGAGCTTGATGGTGGAGTTGGGGGAGATTAGGGGTGAGGATGATGACATGTTTAGGCCTATACTTTAGGAAAATCACTTTGACAGCTGAGTGGAGGATTGGTTGGAGTGGGGAGAGGTTTGAGGCAGGCAGAACAACTAGAAGTGTTGACGGCGGTTTTTTGGGAGAACATAACTGGTTCCATTTTGTTTTGTATTTGCCATTTTGCTGTGTCTCACCACTTCATGAACTGCAAGACCAGCTGCAATACCTGGTTCCCTTTAGTGTCTTCTTTGCTCCCCTAATTGGTATAAAAAGACTAAATTGCTAAAAAGAAAAGAAAAGGCACTTCAATAGTTTTTGGAATTCCCTCCTCCCTTGGCTGGCCATACTGGTTTAATTTAGTGCAGCTAGCTGTACTGGCAAAAATACATCCCTTCTCTATCTCATATAGCTAATGGTATACATTCTCTTTAATGTGCATATTTTTTCTTTGTTATATAGAAACAAATTACAAGATTCGGCAACTGATTAGATGTATGGGTGAAAGTTCGTAACAGAGGTTGATGTGATTGATAGGAAACTAGTGCTTTTGCACAGTTATAAGGAAGTTCAAAAGAGGGAAAACTTTGAGGGAAAAGATAAATTCTGTTCTGGACATGTTGAGTTAGAGATGGCTGTGGGGATATCCAGTTCGAAATGTCCAATAGGCAGTTGGAGTGTGAGGCTGCAGGTTCCCCACTCTTGCCAGCGCAGAACTTTAAGGGCCACCCACAATTAGTGGGAGTGACAAGGATGGAGGTCCATCAAAAGAGACTAAGAAAGAATGGCCAGACTGGAGAAAAGGGAATCCAGAGAGAATAGTCAAAAAAAACTCAGAGAGTATTCAGGAGGAAAAGCTGGTCAGCTGTGTTAAGTGCTGCAGAGAGATCAAGAAGGATGAGGATTGAGAAGAAGCTGTTAGATTTAGCAATTAAGAGATCATTGGTCACTTTTGGAAAGATCACTTTCATGTGAGAGGAAATGGAAACACCGAACGTAGACAGCTTTTTCAGAGTTTAGCTGAGAAGGGCTGGAAGCCGAGTCATCTTGTTTATGTGATTTAATGTGGGGTTTGTAGATGCTAATTTGATGAAGAGACAAAAGCTGAATGACAGAATCAGGACAGTGGCAGAAACAAACATCTGGAGAAATTGGAAACTGGAGGAATCTCAGGGCCAGAGACAAATGACCTCCAAGTAAGGAGGTGATTAGTAGGGGAAGACAGGAAGTGTGAACTGTGCTTAAGAAGAAAAGACTTGAGATTTGAAGAATGGATTGTAAAAGAAGAGTTGGAAGGTGGCAAAATTGCAGAGATGCAAGGGGCTTAAGAGGCCATCTAGTCCAACCTGCACCTCAACAAGAATCCCTTGTACATCAGTGTCATGGCTGACAAGTGATTGCCCAATCTTCACCTGTTAAGTTCTGGGACCCAACTGGCCAGTTGGGTAACACAGCTCTTTCTTTTCCTTCCTTCCTTCCTTCCTTCCTTCCTTCCTTCCTTCCTTCCTTCCTTCCTTCCTTCCTTCCTTCTGTTCTCTTTCTCTCTCTCTTTCTTTCTTTCTTTCTTCCTGTCTCTCTCTCTCCCTCTCCTTCCTTCTTCCTTCCCTCCCTCTCTGTCTCCCCATCTCTTCCTTTTCTTAAGGACCATGCCTTGAACCCAAATCACTGACTGTCATTGACTGGCCAAAAATAGGTCCCAGGCCAAGCACCACTTGGTCATTGTTTGGGTCCTAATTAGCTCAGAGTTAATGTAAATAGCAGTTGTTTCTGTTTTGACCAGAAATCCTGATGGTCTTCCCTTCCCATATTGATTTTGTTTTTAACTAGGTAAAAGAGGCCATTCCCTGCCTCATTTCTTACCTAGCTTTAATCACTGAATGAATCATTCCCTCAGTCAAACAGTCCTATTAAAGACCTTAGCTTAAAAAGGCCAAGGTCTCCCACTGCATCTGGGGCCATCTCCAGTTGTCCTGACCTTTATCTGGCCACTGGACCCAGATGGCTCTAGAGGAGAGACTGAGGCTGGTAACTTTGCACAGCCCTCCCTCACTTAAATCCAATTCACTTGTATGTCATGGCATCACCTCCCTGATGTCATGGTCCTCTTCAAGGATGAAGGACAAACAACAATCTTGTGAGGGGGAATACACTACAGCTGTAGGCAGCCTGTTACACTTTTGGATAGTTCTATTAGGAGTTTTTTTGTTTAAACTAAGTCTAAATCTACATCTGCATCTGTTACTCTCTGTTCTTAGTTCTGCCATCTGATCAAACAGAACAAGTCTAATCTTTTCATATAACAGCTCTTCTAATATTTGAAGACATCTGTCATGTTCTCCCTATGCCTTCTTTTGTCCAGTTAAATATCCCCAATTCCTTCAGTTGATCCTTATAAAGTGTGACCTTGAGAACCTTCATCACCTCTGGATGTTCTTCAGTTTATCAATGTCTTTCCTGAAATGTGCCAAGAATTTAACACAATATTCAGATGTGGTTCCAAGTTGGTTGTTGTGCTTTGTGTTTGAACAGGACCAAAATGATATCACTGCCAGGGTCAAGGTATAGCGTGTCCGACTGTGGCTGATCAGATGAATATGAGCTTGTAAGGCTCTACCACAGGTCGGGCGCAAATAGTCCAGATGAATATTTGGAGTGGAGTGCCTCTAAATTTTCACATCTCACATTTCTTTTGAGCTACTGCAATTTGGCTTTGCTCATTGAGCATACGGGCATGCCATGCGGAGTGCTCCTATACCTATGTTTCCCATGTCTCGCAATCAACTCCAGAGTTCTTCAGAAAGACCTTGAGAGTGTCCTCTTATTGTGTGAGTGCTTGCCTTGTGTGAGTTCTCCTTAAAATAGGCTTTTAGGCAAACATATGTTTGACATTCGAACAATGTGGACAGCCCATTGGAGTTGTGCTCTCTGCAGTAGGGTTTGATGCTTGGTAGTTCAGCTTGGAAAAGGACCTCAATGTCCGGTGCTCTCTCTTGCCAGATAATCTTCAGAATCTTCCTAAGATAATTCAAATGGAAGTGATTCAGTTTCCTGGCATGGTGCTGGTATACTGTCCAGGTTTCACAGATATACAACAATGAAGTCAGTACAATGGCTCTGTAGACCTTCAGTTTGGTAAGCAGACAAATACCTCTTTTCTCCCATACTTTCCTTTGGAGCCTCCCAAATACTGACAATGTCGCATCAATCTCATCATCTATATGTACATCCCTGGAAAGTATACTGCCAAGGTAAGTGAGCTTTTCCGTGGCATTTACAGTTTTTCCATTTGCTGTAACCAATGGTTCCATGTATGGATGGTGTGGCGCTAGCTGGTAGAGAACCACTGTTTTCTTGGTGCTGATCATCAGGCCAAAATTAGCTGCATTAGATGCATGCTCTGTTGTATTTCAGCCTCAGAGGTTGCACTGAGTGCACACTCATCTGCAAACAAAAGTTGTGCACCAACTCTCACTCCACTTTAATCTTGGCTTGTGGTCTTTTCAAGTTAAATAATTTACTTTCAGTTTGGTAGCTGATCTTGATGCCATTTCCATCCTCATTAAAGGTGTCTGACAGCACAGAAAACATGCTAAAAGGCCTGGGGGCAAGCATACAGCCCTGCTTCACTCCATTGGTGACTGGGAAAGCTTAAGAGCATCGTCCATCATCCAGAACATGTGCAAGCCTGCTGTTATGGAACTGCCATACCATACCGATACACCTCTCTGAAACACCAAATTTTGCCATGATCTTCCATAAACCCTCATGACTGATAGTATCAAAGGCCTTGGTCAGATCAATGAATAGTTTTGATTAGGGCAAGTATGTGATACCATCACCTCCTTGGTTCTTAAACACTACCCTCGTACCCCACATTTCTTGGTCTCCCCTTACCCAGCCACTCCATGGGTGGAACCTCCCTCCCCCTGACCATGCTACTCCTGGATGAGGGTCCCTTCATTCCTTTCCCTGACCACTCTGCCCCTGCATGGAGCTCCTTGTCAAGACAGTGAACATTTCAATCTCATCACAATCTAATTCAGAGGAACTGATCCATCCCCTGTGGCTAGTCAACTTTCACTTCTTACTACTCTTTCAATCACCATGATATTTAGTTGCCAGATGCTTAAGAGTAAACTGCCTATCTGCAACCCATCTCTGGTTTCTCATCCCTACCCTCCTCAACTAAACTTCCCATGTACTAATCCAATTCTGCCAGTTCCTTCCATTGTGCCTTCTGAAGTGTAACTAACACATTTTTCTTCATTTTGTTCCTTTTCCTCTCATGTTTCTTTCATCTTCTGGCAGTCTTTAATTCCCCCAGATGACACAGCATCCCTGACTACCCCCTCTAGAACTAGCTGTACCCTCTCTTATACTTCTGTAGTATTGGTCCTCAAGGAGAAGGTGGAATACTCTTTGCTTCCCACTGCCCCTGTAAGACTCTCCCTTTGCTGTCGTCACTCAGCAACCTCTTTTCCTTTGAAGTTCACTCTGTCAAAATTTATTAGCAAATCTAGGTTATGAGGCTATTGCCTATTGGACCCTGAGGTAATTTCTCTTCTCTCGAGAAGTTCAGCACTTGGCTTTCTGTCTTCCTCTTCTCTCAAATACCCTAACCTCTTACTATCTCAGTCTTCTTAAATACCATGACCTTCTTCACTCTACCTCAGATGGTCACACCCTACATCTTGCCATCACCCACAAATGTTCCATTTCTGTAATAAAAATCTCTGATTTCAGTTGATCATAACTTCTATGACTTACCCTTCCTAACTAAACCTATTCTTCATTCTCAGGCTG